>NC_135785.1:164156044-164463544 GCF_051106095.1 Pogona vitticeps
AGTTTTTCACACAGAGGAGTTCTGTGTTGTTGTTTTTAAGGAGGAGAAAAATCCCTCACAAACATCCTAAGTTAAAGATTGCAGAATAAAGCATTGCAAAGTGAGTATGCAACCTGCTGCCATCCAGATGTGCTGTAACTTTGATAACTGTTGACCATATCATTAAGGGCTCATGGAAGTTGCAGTTTGAACCCTCTGGGGGGCATCAGATTGCCTATGCCTTAAGAACAATCATCACGTGCCACTGAGTGCACAAGTCAGTCCATTCTGATTTGTGAAGACCCTTTTTGAGACTTTCTTGGTAAAGAGTATTCAGGAGTGGTTTACCATTCCCTTTCTCTGGGAGCATCCTGGAGCCGTGCAGCTTGCCCAATGACACACAGGCTGGCTCTCCTCCCTGGAGGCACAGTGGAGAACTGGACTAGGCCTCGGCCAGCTTGAATGCAAAGCACAGCTACATCAGCAAAAGATAACGAAAGACCATATGCCATATTTGTTTCTTTAGGACATACATATTCTAGAATGTTCAAGGTGGATAGTAAAAAGATAAACACTAAAATACATCAAAGATAAAAGGGGGGAAAAAACAACATAAAAACACAGAAAGAGCAATTGTACATCCTAATTATACCAGGGGCAATTATTATGCCTAAGCCTGTATGTGTTTGGCCTGGTAAGGTGGCGGGAAATAGGATATCAGAAAATACAGAAAAAGGCTGGCAGTGATAGACATAGGTGACTGTGACTACATTGGAGAGGTGAATTGGAACGATTCAGCTTTGCTGCGATTTGATTCACAGTTTATATTATGCCCTTCCTTCTTTCCTGGTCCTCCCTTGGCTGATCCTTCAATGGTTTGCCACCCAGAGGAGTCCTGTACCCCAGAGCAAGAGTGAAAGGAGGGGAGGAGGTGCATCCAAGAGCCCACAGCAGAGAATGAGATGTGGGACCTGTGGCTTTTCAACAGATAACTCTCCTAATATGGAGCTTCAGCCCTTGTTCAATCCCAGAGGGTTGTATGTGTTTTCTACAGGCATCCTGTCCACTTGCATATGATAGCTAACTATACACAGCACCCGAGGTTTATGTTTACTGATAAATCAACCTTGAGGACTGCTTCTTGTGTTATAAATTTCAGTTATGAGAGGTGCGTCCCTGCAAGATATGTTTGGGGACAATTTTTTAATGAAACATTTTGAAGGCAGACAGACTCGAAAGGCAGACTATGTTGTTGTTGTTGTTGTTGTTGTTGTTGTTGTTGTTGTTGTTGTTGTTGTTGTTGTTGTTGTTGTTGTTGTGACAGATATGAACAGGCTCAGCATACTATTTCCCACAGGATTAAGGTTTGTTTCCAGGATGTTCTGATACCTGAAAATTGTAATGTGATAAAAGATGTTGTGCCCCACTACAGGTAGACTAACTCTCTTCCAGATAAGAAGGACTTGTTCTACAGGGTTTGAAACTCATGAATCTTTTAGGGCCCTACCTTTCTTCCACCCCCATCCCCAAGGCTGAATACAATTTAAATTCATACTCATTAGACAATGACAAGGGATACATACATATGCATGTATTTACCACACCCATGAAAGAATCCTCCTTTTCCACCATATGGAAGAGCACTTGATGCTCTTGGTGTCTACATCAACCAAGGTCCACAAGGTTGTGTTTTTTTAGCTAGCAGCTACCATGCTGCTGCTACTATATGTGTTTATATGAATCCAATCCCAGTTATTTTCCCCTTGGCAATTAATTCATCTGCAACACTCCAAAGAAATGCTAATGGAATAAAATATATGCTATGAAAAGAAATGAATGAACCCAAATGGAAAGTCACTTTAATTAATTAGAGAGGCATCACAGAGTGTATTCATTCCTCAAATGCTTCACGGAAAGAACTCTCCCCAGCTAAAACAGACAAAGTGAAATTAATTACTCTAAGCTAAATGTAAAGACAAATCTTGTTCACAGCTGATTCCAAGTTCTCTTTCACAAAAATCCTATCACACTCAGCAGCATCCAATTGTTTAACATCTGCAGAACAGAATTTAAAGAAATGTCTTTTTTTTAAAATACAATGCAGACTGTTACAATAACCCTGGGTTTCCTCTGGGCATCCGTTACTTTTCTACTCCCTATTTTAATCGGAATTTATAGACACTGAACAGATAAATGTATAGCTCTTGAGTTACCCTGCTACGTACCTCTTGGGCTTTGTGCAAAAGATAAAAGAGAAAAATAAAATGTTTTCCTACTCTTAGTCAGAACTGCCAATAAAAAAAATGAAAGGAAGAAATAGAAAGAAATTACCAACTAGAAATTTGATTTTGTAGGTTTGACTGCCTGCAGGGCATTGCAGGACACTTAAACTGGCCTTCATATCTTCATAGAGAAAGGATATACATTTCATGTATTAAGATGGTTGGACAGTGTCACTGAAGCTACCAACATGAATTTGAACAAACTCTAGGAGGCAGTGGAAGATAGGAGGGCCTGGCATGCTCTGGTCCTTGGGGTCACGAAGAGTCGGACACCACTTAACAACTAAACAACAGCAAATGTATTCAGAAAAATGTGCAGAACACTTTTTAAATGACATATTTTGCGTACTTTATAGTGGGGGGAGTAGGGGGAAGAAAAGGCCTCCTTGTATATGTTACAAAAGGAGTATCACAGAACGGAGAGAAAAGGAAGCAGACAATGTAAGAAGCAGTGATTGGATATTAGTGTGATCCAGTTCTAGTTAGCACTGGTGTGTTACAAAAGAATGAACTGTGTTTCAACATCTAATATGTCAGATATTAGGAGAATGTGTGATAATGGCACTATGAATATGGAGAAATGAAAAAGGACATCAAGTGTAGTGGTCAGGAAATGAGAAGGCTGATAGTTTAGGTGATCACCAGATAATTAAGAAAGCAATTAGTCTTAGAGAGAGAAGTTAAAGAAGTCAGTCACACACAGAGATGTCTGCCAGTGGAGTCCTCGATGCCTACTATAATTATGGGCAATGCCCCCAGGAGGACTCCCTTTTGTTACTTTAACAATCTCACAGATAGTTGACAGTATACAGATAGGCTCTTGAGAATCCCCTGGACTGCAAGGAGAACAAACCTATCAGTTCTAAAGGAAATCAACCCTGAGGGCTCACTGGAAGGACAGATCCTGAAGCTGAGGCTCCAGTACTTTGGCCATCTCATGAGAAGAAAAGAGTCCTTGGAAAAAACCCTGATGTTAGGAAGGTGTGACGGCAAGAGGAGAAGGGGACGACCGAGGATGAGATGGCTGGACAGTGTCTGCGAAGCAACCAACATGAACCTGACACAACTCCGGGAGGCAGTAGAAGACAGGAGGGCCTGGCGTGCTCTGGTCCATGGGGTCACGAAGAGTCGGACACGACTAAACGACTAAACACACATACAGATAGGACAATGGTTACATAATGCCAATTAGATTGGTCAAAGAAAGGCTTTAAAGTTAGTTCTCTACCTCTATGAGAAAGAGGAAGAATGGGTAGCCAATCTTCCCTCAGAAGCAGCTGTATCCACTAGGAGAATGTGCTCTTCACTACAATAGATAACAGCTTAGCACCCTTGGGGAGCCCCCCCAAAAAAATCAAGACAAGAAGTAAGATATTTCCTGTCAAGACGTGCGATAGAAAGGTAGAATGGCCCAGCATTAAATGGACTTCTTGAGTAACCTAATATCTTTTCTTTTCCTCTGCCTTAGCCTTCTGCATAGGACTCAGAAGTAACAGATAAATGTCCTTTCCATTTTTGCATGTACTGTTTGCTTGGTCTCTTATGTTAGTGACCTTTTCCCACATAAAATGTTAATTTATTTTTCATTCTGTCTTTGGTGATTTTCATTCATTTTTCTTTCTAGACTTTGGTTTTCTGACAAATTATCTAAAAATGCAGACTCCTATCCAGCATTGTCCTGACAGGAAACTGGAGCTGAGGTGGAGTGGCTTTCTCATCACTCCTCTGAGCAAAGGTCTCCACAGACTCCAAGTAAAGGCGCTGGCCTACACCATTCTGCATTGCCATCTAGCCAAGTATTAAGTTGACCTGTTTGGGATTTAGATTACGCTTTTGGTTGGCTTGTTGCTTTTACCACCCAAATTGAAAAGCGCACCTTCAAAACAACACTAAGGCTGCAGAAACGACACAGACCAACTGTTGCATTCCCCCACCCCCTGAGAGAGGTAGCAAAGACAGACTTACTTCCAAGAAGATGGATATGTTGGCCAAAGAGATTATCCATGAGTACATTTTGCATGAACATGGGGGGGGGGGATGTAGACGAAAGGGGTCTTTCAGAAAAGGAATTTAATATCCTTATCTGGAAACTGAAAGAGTTGCCACATTCTCCCCCCGCCCCCCACGCGCCGTCAATCAGGTATTAGTTGGCTGGGAGGTGAAGATATGCTTGTTCTCTTTGTGTTACACTAAAGGATTTGAATTTTCTAACAACTAGAACTAAGCTGAGAAGAAAACTGTGTTACTGACGGAGATAGTGTGCACTTGTGGTAAGGGAAAGGAAACACTATCATAGAAAAGAAGCTATTGATTCACGCTTTCCTGATCAAGAGTTAGCCTTTGCTCAGTAGAAAAGAAAAAAATAGTGAACCTCTATATATGTAAGTTGATCTTCAACACATGATGCAACTACAGGAACAAGACCACATCCCTGGCTGCCATTGGCAGTAGCGGAGTAATTCACACATTATAATGGAGTAAAGTTCAAGAAACTGCAATGTGGTGACAGCTAGTGCCTAGAATATTGGGCTGGGACTTTGGAGACTTGAATTTAAGACCCTGTTGAGCCATTACAGTCAACAGGTGACCTTGGACTGGTTACCCTGAGAACCACGTATGCAATCTTGTACTCATGGGAGGCGAGGAAGGATATAAATGGAACTCTTTGGCTTTTGTAGCAGTCCTAAGCTATTTGTATCAGGCTGTGCAGAGTATCTGTGTATCTTTCATCAATCATCCTTCCACTGGTTCTGTAAAGTAGGTCATCATCCCTATATTGCAAATCCAAGAATCAGAAATATCTGGGCTCATAGCTACTATGAATTGCTCAATAGCTCAGTGGTTTAGATATCGAGCTGCAGAGCTAGTTTTGGGACGTCAATTCCCCATTGTGCCTTCTTGACAGGGACTGGACTCAGTGATTCATAGGGTTCTTTCCAGCTCTCCAGCCCTAAGATGATTGTGATGGTGGTGATGGTAGAGCTATATGAAATCAGGATATAGTCAAATGAAATGGTTTCTGAAAACAACACTGCAGCTTTTACATTTGACACCGCAAGATGGGGTATGCGCATTCCGATTCAGTATTTTGCTTTGGGTGCAGTGGTTAGAACATCCTGCTTGCAAGACTTTGGATATGAAACATACTTTGGATTTCATAGGTTTCGAAACAGATAAAAAACAAAACCACAGGGCAGGAAACCATGGACAGAAATCTAATGCGGCGATTTAGGAGGCATTGTACAATGATTTAGGATCCATGGTAGTCAAACTGCTTGGCTCTTATCAGCTACTATTGTGCCAGGAAGCTTGGGTTTGCTGATTTAGGTCACATTAACTCTGCATATGCACTGTGGCTTAAATTTTGTACAGCGTTTCAAAAAGTTACTTTTTGGGGATCACAACTCTCTCACTGCTGGCTGAAATTTTTTAATGTAGAGTCTGGGAATTATAGCCCCAAAAGACACTTTATCGAGCTCTTATTCTGCAGTGTCTCTGCCTAAGAAGCTGTAGACTCTATCACTGAACTCTTTCTTAGATAGGAGGTCTAGGAAAGACCTCTACCTGAAACTCTGGAGAGGACCTGCAAGTATGGGACTGTTCATTTTTAGAGTTTAGCCCTCTCAGAGCCTATGATCTAATGATTCTTTGAATAGACACAAACCTCAGGATTATTCTGCCTAAATATCCCACTTGGTTATGAGTGGTTTGGTTTTAGAGTGACCTTGAAATTTTATTTTTATACTACAACTCTCTGACTTCCCCAGCCACTGCCATGATTGTCCTGTCTGGTGGCTTCTGGAAGTTGTCATCCTAAAAATAACATTTCCAAAATCTGCAATTACCACACATAGAAGAGCTGAGGTTTGCAGCGTGAAGGCAAGACTTGTCTACAAGCATGTTCTTTTAGACAGTCTGTTAAGTGCATGGGGGAAAGAGGATCTGTAGGCAGATACCCACTTCCCCTTCTACATCCATTAAAATAAATGTTTTTTAAGCAATTTTTTAATGAGGCACAGCCAATGTTCTTTCTGCCTAAGCACAAAGTATAAGACAGCATCCCCTGTTTCTGTTCTTTTTCCACATGCAGAAGCAAACTAACTAGCAATTGAATCTTACTTCAGCACTGGTAGTGGGATGCAGCGAGAACAACGGGCTCACTTAGGGGGATATAGCAGGACAAGCCATGTGGCACACACCCCTTTGCTTTCTAAAAGAGAGAAAGAGTCAGGGAGCTCAAGGGGAGGAACAGCTGAGCAACTTCCACTGCTGCTACCCCCTGAGTCTGCATACCACTAATGAGCCGGTTGGCCCCAATTCTATATACCATGAATTGTTACTTGCACAAACACAATGGAGACAGAGTAGATATCCTAGAACATGGCTCAGATGGTTCTAATGGGGTCTCGTACAATTGTAACCTTGAGGCTGGTACTCTTTACTTGTGTTGCGCATGCTGTGCTATCAAGTTGCTTCTGACTCATGGTGATCCTCATAGGGTTTTCAAGATGTATCAGATATTTAAGGAGTGGTTTTACCATTGCCATTCCCCAGTGAGTTTCCATGGCCAAGAGGAAATCAAACCACGGTCTCCTAAGTCCTAGTCCTTCACTTTCTATATCACACTGTCTCTCTAGTGTTTACTAAACCACACTCACTTACTTACTTACTTTAATTACTGAACATATTAAGTGTATTCAGGCATTATCTATTTTTGAATTCTCACCCTGGTAAAAAGGAGCCATCCTCTGTCATCACTTCCATTCCTCTCCTACATGTGGAGGCTGACAAGTCCAAAAAGGAACAGTTTGCTATCTGTGAGGGCTCCCCTCATAAATCAGAGCATGCTTTCAGAGGTTCTGGTGCTTTCATTTAGTTATCAGACGCGATGGGCAGGAAGTGCTGATAGACTATATATTTTTTCAACCCTTTTGTGATGTTATTTTCCATGTACGTGCTACTTCTATAGAGTTTGTATAGAGTCGAGTCTTAAAGAGTTTAACTGGGCTTACTCCTAAGGAATGTGCATAGACATTTGGCCATAGGGCTCCTGCGGACCCACATTTTTCCAAAAAAGGGAACTGTGTGGAAAAAGAAAAATGTGGCGTGATACCACAGTGTTCAGCCTTCCTCTCCCCCACACTGATTCACAGGCTCATGCTCGGAGGCCATTGGGAAATCCTCAAACCAGTGATGTCACATGATCCTTTCCTACACACACACACAGAGAGAGGGGGGGGGCTTTTTCCCCTTCTCCCTTTGGCCAGTCATGCAAGATCAATGTGCATTTGCTTCCCTTTGAGATGCCATTATCTCTACTAACCTCTCTGCCCTGCCCTTCTGACTGGCTGACACCTCCCACTGCATGGGGTTAGGCTACCTTCAGGCTTTCCCTTTGAGGGAAGCTTTTTGTAAACTCTCCTTTCAGAAGTCAAACAAGGCATTGCAATTATGAAGTAATCCAGGATCCTTTCTCTCATTTTCTCTCTGTTCCCCCACCCTCCCTGTTTTAACTTCTTCAGGAAGTCTCCATGCTTGCTCGGCTTGAAGGAGATAAATTATAGGGGTTAAAGTGACCTGTGATTATCTGAATTGAATCTGACATGGATATACTGGAGTCTAAACATTAAGTTGCCCCTTGGCAGGTTGTTAAGCCCCATCTGATATTCCACTCCAGCTCCTTCCATCAGAAGGATGAACCATCTGAAATACTCATATTATTATACTCTGAGGACCTGGAAACTTTAACTGACAATTTTGTTAGTAAAACCCAGCCATTCTCTCAAATCAAGTGATAACCTTAGGCAGCGGCAGCTTCTCTCAATTAGCACTATGCCCTATCTATAAGCTGGCACAAGGACTTTGGGGCTTATATCATAAGCAGATGAACAGTCAAATATAGTGGGGGTGGGAAGACTGCACTTTATCCTGGGCAACGTGTAAAAACAAATGAGAACAGCAGACCTTTAAAAAAATGAAAACGAAATCGTTCAGCACAACAGATTGTCTAAAAATGTTGCCTCAAGGGACAAGGAGGGTAGAAAGGTATTGACTGGAAAGGTTTTGACTGGGGTTTTAAACAATTAACACCCAAAGGCACAAGCTTATTATTTTAAAGAAAGATATTCTGTCTCTTGGTTTGGTTGCTAGAGGAGGGAATGAAGGCTGGGGGAGATTTTCAAGCCTTCAGAGGCCCAAAGTGAACTATTTAAAGGCAAGATGTTATCTCTGATATGATTTCAGAATTTAGTTTCACTAAATTAAAAATCAAATTGAACAAAAGAAAAAAATGCTGAGACAAATATGCTCTTGGTACTTTACTAGGGTAAGGAACGGTGTACTAGGTTGATTGGGAACAGAGACAGAATAAATAAAGTAGAGAACTTCAGAGGGTATCAGGGGCATGACCTGTCCCTGTGGGATGCTCCAGTCCAATCCAGTTTTCAAAATGGAAAGAGTCTAAAATAAGGTCTATAGGAGTGTGTCTTGTTTTAGGGGGAAAATCAATCTCCCAGAATCTTAAACAGAGGCTTTACAATGAGGGGCATCTAGGCAAAGCCTAGATCCTACCACAATGGCCATGACTACAGCTGCATTTGTTCTTAATCTCAGCTATCATAAACTCTTCAACGTTTCCATTGATTTCTATGGGCACTTCTCTCATCCATGCAATAGGCCAGAGGTTTATATACACTGTATATTGTTGTGAGGATAGAGATCAGGTGTGAGGGGACACCAACACAAGTAATGAACTTTCGAAGTGACAATAGAATTATTAACATAGATAAAGAACTTCCAAAATGTTGGTTACATAAACATCCTACTAATAGATAATATGAATTGTCTGTTGGCTGCTACACAGAGGTTACGCTGTTGTCTATGAAAACTAGAAGAGCAGTCTAACCACTAAGTACCAGCCAACAAATGATTTATACTGGTTATTCCTGTGTCTGATGAAATGGTTTTTGATCTGCAAAAACTTTCACTGAAATAAACCTTTTAGTTTTAATAATGGCACAATAATTTGACTTTTGGTTTGGTTTGCTTCTAGTTGTTGTCAGTGGCAATAGTGACTCCAGTTCTGAAGATGCTGTAAGACGACTCCACATTTTAGATTATACAGTTTACAGGAGCTATGAAACATTCTGAATCCTATCTCTAAAATACATCAATAATATTAGATAACTCCTATAAAGTGCAGATTAAACCCCGGAGTGGATTCACAGAACCCCTGAAATTGGAGTCATTAATCACCATTGGTTGTTATTGTTTATTAAAAGTCATTGAGGAAAAAGTTACCAACTTTTTACTGGCAGTGATTCTATGCATTCAGTACCATGGACAAATTTAGCAGGTAAACCATTCCCCATCCTACTGAATTTAAAAAAAAAAAGCTTTATGTGCTAAATTCCCCTTGGGGAGTATTCAAGGCACTGCCATCCTGTTGAGGAAAACAAGGGAGGGGGATGAGAAGACCTGTTTGGACCTTCTGCTGCCCCACTAACCTTAAAGAGAATGTTATTTTTTTTTCCTCAGACACATGTTTTTAACACTCAGTGGGAGAGTTATCTAGTGACTCTCAAGAGAGCTAATTCCTTTTATCAGTTGCTGAAACTGTCTCATGTTAAGGCCATCATAGAGGATAATCCTGTCACATTTCTCTTGGTTGTCAAGTCTAAGAATTTCTCAGCTGAAAATGGCCACTGGGGAGAACCTGAGGAAACCACACATTATCTTGGAGATGGCAAGAGGAAAGAAGCAAGCAGCACGCTTCCATTTTAGGACCATGGAATTGGAAAGTAGCATCTGTGGGTCACTGCTCCAGTCCAAACACTGTTTCCATAAAACAGAATATACTAAAGTATCCTGTTTCAATCCACAGCATTTGTACTCTGTGAATGGTCTCATCCATCTGTTATGTAATTGTGTAGGAAAAAAATGTGTTGTTATAGGTTATCAAGTCGTTTTAGACTTACAGTGGGGTCTTGACTTGAGAACTTAATCCGTATTGGAAGGCGGTTCTCAAGTCAAAAAGTTCTCAAGTCAAATCTGCATTTCCCATAGGAATGCATTGAAAACCATTTGATCCGTATCTGCTCTTTTCCGTCCATAGAAACTAATGGGAAGCTGCTATTCCGCCTTCGACCACTAGAGGGGGATATTTTGTTTCTTTTTTTCTTAGGTCAAGAAAGGTTCAGGGAAGGCAGGGAAAATACAGTCCAGGCAGTACCAGACAGTCCGAAGACTGTCTCCCAATCCACTCTCTAAACGCTGGGAGGAGTGAGGAAGCAGACAGGCACCCTTTTCACTGGCCAAAGGTTAACTGAAAGTTCACATTTTGCACTTTCCCTGCCTCTCACGTGGTTTTTTTCAGTTCTTAACTCAAATCTAAGTACTTAAGTCAAGTCAATATTTTCCTATGAGAGCGGTTCTTAAGTCAAAATGTTCTTAACTCAAGCCGTTCTTAAGTCAAGACCCCACTGTACTGTGATCTTATCAATTAGTGACCTCCAAAAGGTCCTATCATTAAAAGCTCTGTTCAGGTCTTGGGAATTAAAGGCTTTGACTTCCCTTCTAGAGTCAATCTATCTCACAGTGGAAATCTAATGAATGCTAATTTGTGCAATGGTCCTGAGACTGAACTTCATGGTCCTCAAGACCATGGTTCAGCCAATGCCATACAAGTCTGGAGTCTCCAAACTTTTCAGCACGAGGGCCACATCATATCTTTTACACATTTTCTGAAAAAGGGTTAAATCCAGAATGAAATTGGGTAATAATTTCCAATCATACCAAAATTCATCTGGGTATCAAATTATAAGTCTTTTCAATGTTGCAACGATTCCAGGCATCATTTTGTCTAATTTTGCAAGCTTTATTTACATACATTGCTTCTGTGTTTCATATGCATAGAAACACTTCAAAGCTGTTAAGAATATTCAGAAATCTTACAGCTATAGAAAATTGGAGGCACAAATGCTTACAAATATGTGAAAACTAAATTTAAGTTGCAGGCAAATAATTAAATCAGAATTCAATCCAAATACAGGAGCATGAAAAGTACAATAAAATTCCCAAAAGAATATTTTAATTGCATTCTAGAAATGCAATAGCTTGTAGCCTAAAAAGGCACAATATAAAAGTAAAGAATATAGCTCTAAAACACATCATTTAAACATTAAAAAGCATTATAACTTCTGAGTAATCTTTATCCTTTAAGCATATTATAGATGACACTCAGAAAATTATTCTAAAGGCTCACCCAGCCAAACTATAGTTTGATTCTATGGAGGAAAATCTACGTTGTTTTCATCTGCTGCTACTGTTGCTGCTACATAATGCTCCCATTACCCTGGTATCAGTGTTGCTGTTATCTGGTTTGTATGGTATGGCATGTGGCCTTGTTTTGTTTTTTGTTTTTAGTGTCTCTCTTGCCTCCCTATTATAGTGTTACTATAATAAACAATCATGGGCCTCTTCTGACTTATGGCAACCCTATTCAGGGTTTTCCAAGTAGGAAATACTCAAAAGTGGTTTACCATTCCCTTCTTCTGGGGGCACCCTGGGACTTCACACTGCGCCCAGGGCCACACAGGCTGGCTCTATTCATAGGAGGCACAGGGGGGAATCAAACTCCCATCATCTGGCTAAACCACTGATCTATCCAACCAGCTAAGCCTTACTATATTGACTAACATTTACTAAGACCATGAGTTTCAGTGGGTGTAAAATAAAGGCAGTGTAAATTACTGGATGTAGTAAAAGAAGGTAGAACAAGTCACAGGATCTGCAAACACCACCTGCTACTCATGTTAATATTTTACATATTACAAACCAAATTCAATACATGTTCACTTCTCTCCTTTGTTTGGGCTATCTTTTGTAAGCACGTTGAATGGTCAGGCATGAAAGATTTGCAAGGCAATGTTATTTTACAGTGACTTTGCTTCCAGACTTGGCTGTAACTAGCTGATTGTTTTGCAGATACTTTTAGTAAACTGCTGTTTAGTTAGTTTTTGGCCTACAACGCCCAATGCCCAGAGACCTTTGGGTAGTGTGGGCAGCATATAAATAAATAAATAAATAAATAAATAAATAAATAAATAAATAAATAAATAAATAAATAAATAAATAAATATGTCCAAGGTTGCTGGAGGATTCTAGGAGATGCAATTCAAGTAAACAGTTCTTCCAACCTCTACATAAATGGTTGTCTTGCTTCTTCACATTTGAAGCCAATGTGAATTTTTATTTTTTTATTTTTTTTGCTGTTTGAGGAAAACCCATCCACACCCTTCATCAAAGAGCACTGTATTGAAAATTACACATGTTATTTGGCACCTAAAGCAGAAAATCTATAAATGCCTCAGCCTGCTTAATGGTAGAGCCAGACATGCCCTTCATATTTCTGCTCTCCCTCCATTTCCTGACTCTTTCCCTCACATTTATCCCTACTTCTGACTCTGAGGTATGGTGGCCTAGTAAGTGGCAAGGAGAAAGATCAATATGCAATGCTAATAGGGCTGGCCCTTACCATTGCCTGAGAAAAATACATCAGCTTGTATGTACTCCTTGGGAAAGAGAGTGGTACATCAATATAACTAACTAATTAAAAAAAGTCCCTATTTTTCTTGTTTAGTCATTAAGTTGTGTCCAACTCTTCATGACCCCATGGTCACAAAGTCCCTAATAGTCCCACCTTTTAAACAAAGAAATATACCACTATATTTGTTAACATATAATACCTATGCCTATATACACTACAGTTTTATATTCAGATTGCTTTCAGCTCGGCAAAGTCTATCATTTGTCAAGTATCTGTCATGTTCTTGTCTTTAAGAATATTGTCAACAACTGATTTGAACAACAGAAAATTGTCAGCTTTGCTAATGGAAGGATGGAGGGAAAGTGTCCAGGAATTCAGTTTGGGAGATTAAAACAGCCAGAAAAGAAGACAGAGGCAGCTTTGATTTGTGTTATCTATCGTCCTGCCCTCCTTTAAGTGCACCAAGGGATACTGTTTCGAAGCATGAGTGAATGCCTGTGGGAATAAGAGAAAAAAAACTACACAGAAGATGGGTATACTTGACACTTTATGAGTCTTCTAAGTGGTATACTAAAACGTGTGAGAAAATGTCAGCTTAAATTAGCATGCAAAGGGTGCATGGATTGACTTTCAAAAAAGAGATATTTAGAGATGTCCGAGGTAAGAATTAAGAAGAGACAAGAAA
Organism: Pogona vitticeps; assembly: GCF_051106095.1. Classification (NCBI taxonomy): domain Eukaryota; kingdom Metazoa; phylum Chordata; class Lepidosauria; order Squamata; family Agamidae; genus Pogona; species Pogona vitticeps. Next base: position 164,169,537 of record NC_135785.1, read on the forward strand.
ATGTGAGAGAGGGAAGCAGGCCGCGAGAGAGGCATGGTAGGCAGGCCAGGAGGGATGTGAGTCTTTCTCGCATTTACTGGGAGCCTTTACGGACGGCATCTTTTTTTAAGATATGAGGGATATGATCTCACTCTTTTGCCTCTCATTCTCCTGTTGTGGGAGGATCACACCTAGTTTTAAGGCAGCACCCAGGTATTGTCATCAAGTCTGTTTTTGTGTTTTCTTTTAAAAACAACAACAACAGACCTGCATTTCTCGCCACCGTCTGGTGCAGAGGAATTAGGCAAATGAAGTTTCTTCCTGCATGACTTCATTTCCATGCCAGGACAAGCCACATCCAGCTCCATTTCTGCATGCCAGAGGCAGAAGAGCGGGGCTAATAAATAAGTAGGCACTCTCTTACAAGAGGGTGTGGGAAAACAACTTGCAAGAAGAGCATCAGTCAACTCCCATGTGAAGCACTGAAAGGAAGGAAAACCCCCAAAAGCATTACATGAGTCACTGCTTCATTCCTTCGGACTGATGTCGGACAAGGAAAAAGAAAAATCCCAACGATACCTTGGGACTGCAGAAGTGGTTTGCATGATCATTTCTCACATCTGAAGAGCTTTCCTTCACCTCCTCCCTACTGATATTACTAGCAAAACAATCCCTGTCTCCCTTCTGTGAGCGAGAGATGCAAGTTGGTAAGGTGATATGTTTTACTAGACCAGCTTCTGTCTCCCTTGCGGCAGAGCCATTAATCACTCACCAGTTCCCCCACCCCACCCCCCAACTTTGCAGCAGGGTGGCCTTTAGAAACCACAATTGTCCTTCACGCAGGAAGCCTTAAATCATCCAAGTCTAGGGCAATCAAGGCAAAGCATCTCAGCAGTGGATATCTAACCCATGACCAAAGCATCCTGTGTAGGCCTACAATGCCTTTGTCCCTGTTATAGCTTATTAATTGGTTCCAGACAGGTTCTTCAGCTTTCTAATGGGCCCCAGCTATCATCTCTTACCTTCCCTGTGCTAGAGGAGAATAAAACCTCCCTTCTGTGCTTTTGTATGGTGATCCCCTCCATTCTGCTCTCAGCAGAAAAAAATACTTTCAGCGATATACAGAGTGAGAAAGAGCTGTGAAGAATGGAAGTTCCCCAAATGTACATCAATATTAGAGGCCTGAAACTCAGTGCTTGCCTGGTTATTAAATCACAGCCTCCTCATTGCAGGTCTAGGTCATGTAGAGCATAGTATTATCCCATTCTCTCTCCTCATAGATTCCTCTCTGGCTTTCTCCTCCTCCATGTTAAGACAACCTCTCCCCCCCCCCCACCCCATGGATTTCAGCTTCCTGAATTCCCCTATCATAATGGAAAAGAAAAGGGGAAAATAATAGAGAAAACAAGGGAGCTGGGAATCCAGTCTCTTCAGATGTTTTGTTTTCATGGATTCAATCTACTTCATCAGATGCATGAGTTGTTACTATCAATTGACAGGTTGTAGATAGATGCATAGACATGTGCAGCATGCACACACATATTATATATATCGACTGCAGTGCCCTTTTGGACAGAATTTCTGAACTGCCACTCCATGAAAGCAGCTCTGCTCCTGCTTCAGTGGTCAGTTCCTGAAGGTAGTGTTGGTGGAATTATTACTTTACTCCATGTTAGTTGTAAAAGATGTTTTTAGAGACTTTATCACCCATGCTTTCCAACATCTACATGTAAGCATGGGGAGAATTTATTTAGAGATGTGGGCTAAGATATTGGCAGTGTTAAACAGTGTTAAACCCAGGTTTATGTCTTCTTTTACAGAGTACACATACCGGGGTTGATGGGCTGATCTAGTGTCTGGATGACATTAGACAGAAATGAGTTCCGGAAATCCCAACAATATGGAGACCCTGTGGACACATGATTATTATGTCTCAGAACCAAGAATCCTAGGACAGCTTGTGGACTAAGCAGAAGGAGTAGCTCACCTTAAAATTTCGGGGAGAGACTTCTGTACCTTGACCATAAGATGACCATGCGTGGTATCCCAATTGATAAAATACTCCCTCTAAAAAAGCAAGTGCATAGCTTGTGGGAAAGGAAAAGTATTCCCAGAGCCAGTCTTGTCACTTGAGGCTGAAGTGGCATTGATGGCTAGGAATGTCCTTTATCAGGTTACAAACATTCCTAGACAGTCATTCTATACCATTTTGATGACTGTAATACATTGTTCATGCGTGGCCGCTCTTGATGACACCTCAGACATTTCAGTTTGCCTCTGTGACTTGGAACACCTAAGATGGCATATGAGCAGATATAACTTCTGACATGATTTATATTCTAGTAACCTCCCACTTGGACTCCTCCCATATACTCCCATATATTATCTTACATTAGATTCCCAGTGCAGTGTAGTGAAAAAAGTAATGAACTAGGATGCTGGAGAACAGGGTTCGATCACCCCACTTAGCCATGGAAAGTCACCTGGGGAGTAGAACTGGTAAAACTACTTCTGAAATATTTCACTTACCTTGACAGCCCTATTTGGATCATTGTAAGTCACTTTCAACTTAACAGCACATAACAATATGGTTTTTGAAAATGGTCTTGATTTTTTTTAACAGTGTTGAAAATTCAGCTAATCCAAAACATAGTGGTTAGACAGTTAATATGGACTGGCCAATGCGCTCGCATTATGCTACTGTTTTGCCATCTGAGCTGATAGTCTATTTCTGGCCCAAATTAAGGGGCTGGTTTTAACCTTCTAATTCCTACAGAGATTGACAAGTTATTTGAAGAGATATCTGATTTCATTTTAAACTACAGTACTTTGACTCTAAGAAGATCTCTCTCTCTCTCTCTCTCTCTCTCTCTCTCACACACACACACACACACACACACAAGAGGTGGATGGTAATTATATGAAGATTTTTTAAAAAAAAATTACCATGTGCAACCTTATTTTCACCTACAATCATGCTACTGGTTTGATTTAGTTAAACAGTGGGGTCTTGACTTAAGAACAGCTCAAATTAAGAACATTTGACTTAAGAACCACTCTCATAGGAAAATATTGATTTGACTTACATACTTAGATTTGAGTTAAGAACTGAAAAAAACCCACGTGGGAGGCAGGGAAAGTGCAAAATTTGAACTTTCAGTTAACTGTTGGCCAGTGAAAAGGGTGCCTGTCTGCTTCCTCACTCCTCCCAGCGTTTAGACAGTGGATTGGGAGACAGTCTTCGGACTGCCTGGTACTGTACTGCCTGGACTGTATTTTCCCTGCCTTCCCTGAACCTTTCTTGACCTAAGAAAAAAAAAGAAACAAAATATCCCCCTCTAGTGGTCGAAGGCAGAATAGCAGCTTCCCATTAGTTTCTATGGACGGAAAAGAGCAGATACGGATCAAATGGTTTTCAATGCATTCCTATGGGAAATGCAGATTTGACCTGAGAACTTTTTGACTTGAGAACTGCCTTCCAATACGGATTAAGTTCACAAGTCAAGACCCCACTGTAATGTGTTGTGTTTTATTGCCTTGTTATATTGAATTTTACATTTTTAATTTATCTGTACACTGCTCAGGTTACTGGACCATCTGAGACAGTGGTTTCCAAACCTTGGGTCCCCAGACAGTCTCAGACTACCCTTCACAGAAATCCTGAGCAGCACAGCTAGTGGTAAAGGCTTCCGGGAGTTTTAGTCCAAGAACATCTGGAGACTCAAGGTTGGCAACCACTGATCTAAGAAGAAATAAATATTAGTATATATTTTGAAGTGAATTCTAGTCAACAAAAGCTTCATTTGTTATAAATCTCTTAGTCTTCAAGGTGCCACAAGTCTTTTCATCTCTTCTTTTCACAGTTGCTCCACTGTAAGAATAGCGGGCAGAGGTGAGAAGCCCAGAAACCCAAACCGTTCTAAGTGGGAATGTAAACAAGGAGGTGCTTGGCCTGCCCCCTGCTCTTCTTAAATCCAGTGATGATGGGAGAGCATGTCCAGCTACTGCCTGTCAACTCCAAAGGAGCATTCTCATTAACCCAACTGTCAATCATTCCATCTGGAGGGATGCTTCTCTTTCTCTGCTCTGACTTCAGCAAGATAAGTTTCACTTTCACAGAACAAAACCACCTTACGTTTCATCTAGCAATACCATATTTTTCCCTCACTGAATACCATGTCACAGGTATGCTTTCTTGAAACTTGTCTTCAGTGCAAGAGACTTTCTACCTGCCCCCCAAACCAGCCAAACTGGTTCTTTCCAGAAGAAGAAAAAAAGTGAAAGCAAAGCAGTAATTAAAATTGTCTGGATAATTTCACATCAGTTTTGCTTTAAGCAGTCTTCCTTTTCTGCTTTTCCCACCTTTGTGAAAATAAAGAAATTTTTATTCCCAGCAATTGTGTTTATACCTAACTTGTTTAAATATATCAGAAAAAAGCATAATCTTCAGAGGCTCCTGTGTGTATCTTCCACAATTGAAGAGACAAACTGTTATTGTTCCACAAAAGCTATTTAGGCTTAGAGTGTGATCTAATTTTGCATGTTTGACCTACAAAGTGTTGAAGTGTACCAACCACAAAGAAGTGTTTGGCCTGAAATACTTTATTAGGAGGAAGGAAGGTGAATGTACACTTAATGGAATTTAAAAATTACTTTATATTCAAACTGTGTCAAAATTAATTGTTCAGGCTGATCTGTTCATTCCCGGATGAGGAGATTGTTAAGAGAATGCCTTGTTTATAAATTTACATATGTACATATTTACAAATATGTACAGTGTACCAAATATCCCGTTTTGCCATGCAAAATGGCCATGAATGCAGCTGCAGTGTGAAAGCAGTAAGCTCTCTCCCCAAAGCTACAAAAGTGGAAAGTTTTGCTTTAAACTATTGAATCCGTGGCATAAGAAGAGTGTGCAGACACTGTGTTCCTACCAGCACCAGTGAAGAAATAGAAATGCTTGTGTAAGTACATTTTTGGACTTGCTGCTTTGTCTTTAAAATATTTACACTACAGGGAAGAACTGACAAAATAAACCTACTGCTGTAAAACAGGATGGCAACCTGGGGAGAAAGGCGGATAGATGCTTAAGTTGGTATAAATGGTTTGTACATAATTACACAGGCTGTATCAGCTGATGTCCTGTACAGCCAAATCTGGGTTTTATTGCTGAAGAGATGGTGTTAAATTAACACACCTGGTGCTGGTATCTAGCTAGAAAACACACAACACAGCAAGAACAGCCAAAACTCTATTTCTTTCCTTGCCTCCTTCCTAAAAATGCTAGTTTGTACAAAGATGTAGAGATTAAGTTTTATCAGTACAGTACACAAGATTGAGAAACAGTTTCAGTATACTCATCCAAAGGTGTTTATCATTTTCAGGGTCAATCTCTAGGAGTAAAACTGCTTCTATCATGTTTTCAGCAGATGTTGTTTGGTGTAGGATGGCCAATGATGTCCCAAATAACTTCCTTACCAGCCCTCAGAGCATTTTTACATTTTAAAAATATTGCTGGAATTTCTTTCTTTTTTTATACTTGTTTGGTTTTTTGTTTGTCTGTGTTTTTGTTTTGTTTTTCTTTCTGCTGATGTTAAGAAGGTAACATCTGAATGAATAAATACATTTACACGGCACACATTTGGAAAAAATGGGTATGGGACTGGACCAGCATTCACAGAATTTCATTAAAGAGTATGTATATCTGGAGCCAAAGTCCCTACTGGTGTTCATGTAAGTTTTGTGTAATTTGGCACAACCTGAGGACGTACTGCCTTGATCACATGACTTTTGAGATGCCCATTTGTGCACCCAGGATGTGCAGCAGCATGTCATCAATTAGCTGCAATTAGCTGTGACAAATTATCCAAACACAGGTAGGATTCAGGCCTGTGACTGCCATGCTAGTGATGAACAGAGTTTACCCTAGTCTTATATCTGTGTGTCTTTTCTTTGCAGTTTATCATCCAAAGTCATGAATTGAAACAAATCATTGTTCCAGATAGAGTTGTGAGGTTTGATGAAATCTCAGGTAACTACTATACATCCCTTGGTCCACACATGGAGAGACATTGTCTGGGTAACAGTGGCACTGGCAGAGAGGAAGGTTTAATTTTATTGTGGGCAGTAGCTTACCATCTTAGGGCCCATCTCTTCCTCAGTCCAATTTAGTGCCAAGCATCACTAGCTCAGTGCAAAAGTGTTTGTATGTGGTGTTTTGGTGCAGATAAAATTTCTGCAGTAAATAGCACAGGAAACCCACATTATCCTTTTGCTCATCTGCATGTACAAGTACACACACACATATTTTGCATCTGCTACACAATGGCCCATCTTTGTGACATCACAAAGGCATTCTTCCTAGTCCCATGTTTTGGGCTAAAATCCTAAGGAATGGGGGCTGGCAATGCTAGTTTCATGATTTTGGATAGAGAATGCCTAATTTCAAAGATGGCAAACTTTGCTTGGGCAGATTTAGTGGGTTTTAATTTCTCTGAAATAAATTGTCTATCTACCATACAGGATGCATGGGGATATTTCACATTTGTAGTTATAAATCTGAAATATGCCCTTTCTTTCTTTCTTTCTTTCTTTCTTTCTTTCTTTCTTTCTTTCTTTCTTTCTTTCTTTCTTTCTTTCTTTCTTTCTTTCTTTCTTTCTCTTTCTTTCTTTCTTTCTTTCTCTCTCTCTCTCTCTCTCCCTCCTTCCTTCCTTCCTTCCTTCCTTCCTTCCTTCCTTCCTTCCTTCCTTCCTTCCTTCCTTCCTTCCTTCCTTCCTTCCTTCCTTCTCATTCAGGTCTGTTCTCTGAGATGAACAATTTAATTTAAGATGGCGTGAGCTAAATACAGGGCATTTACATTAATCTGTTGTTCTACCACCATGACTGTAAGAAATAATCAGAATGGAGAAGAGGACACCACCTACCCACCATATCCCAGCTTTACTCCAGGTGCTCTTGCACTGAGACAACATTAGAAAGGCTGTAGCTGCCTGCCTGCTCTCCTCAGCAAGTGCAGTGGGCTTCCATTCAGCTGGATGTTGGGTAAACACAAGCAGCATTTTATTTAGTGGCAACACCACAGAGGTAACTTCATCTACATTGTTCCTTTATGTGACAAGGAGATTGTTACTGTAATTTCCCCAGTTTTTCCTTTGTGTGACTCATGTATGGCCAAATTCTCCTTACCAATTTTCAGGATGATCTCGTCTAATATATGATGTCTTTATTTTCTTTTCAGACTTGAAAGCTGGCAGGGAAACACGCTGTTATCAAATTGAAGTAACTTTTTTTGAAGCAAAAGACATGGAAGATAAAAATTGGCAGTTGGGGAAAACAGAGAGACATTTATTATAATATTTCCAACATGCAGAAGATTGAATTGCTTGCTCTTCCTTAGGGCAAACAGGAAAAATATAGAATGCACATTTTTGATTATTTGCAATGACAAATGTCAGGTGGCATAAAAACTGCTTTTGGACAAATGAACATTTTTCTACTCAATAACCAAATCAATTATGTGATTTTTAGATCAAACGTTACTAGTTACTAGTACAAAGATGTTAGTACTGTAAGCTTTTAACAAACATCAACAAGAAAACCCGACTACTTATCAAAAGCATTCTTATTAAAAAATCTCCCTAAGAATTCAGGAAGACTGGATTGCTATTATTATAAAATAGTGCTCTACATCTCCAAATTCTCAGCTGTTTTTCAGAAGCCACGTCCCATGTGATCCCCTGCATGGCACGCTCCAGAAGAGGAAAAGATTGAGCAATAATAGGCAGAGAATTATTAATGAAAAAGAAAAAAATAAGCAAACGGTTTGAGAGGATGGAAATAGAATGGAGATGCATTCAGAAACAAATGGCAGAAAGTGGGCAAAAATTTAATTTGAAATGCTGAATAACACTATATAGAGATTTGTGATACTTGATATATAGAGGAGAAACACCTTAATCAGTTTTCATGTTGCACATGATCTGCAGTTGTGCTTAATTTTAATCAAGGCAGCAATTCGAAATTTAAAATCTTTATTTTTTTTTCTAAAGTTTATCTCCCATCCAAGTATAGGGACAGTTCCCGACTCTTCAACAGGAATGATTTAGAAGTACTGTAGCTGTGCATTTAAAAACCACACTAAGCACCAGAACACCAGCAAGGCTGCTGAAATGAATTTTTTTTCCAATCTATGGATCGCCAACACAGAGGAACGGCACCTTGTATTTACCCACTGTACGTATATCTATAAGGGGAGGAACAGAAATTATTAGGGCCTGAGATGTAAGGGAAAGGGTAGCATTTTTCTTTGTTCCAGTTCCATTAGGACAAGTCTTCCAGATGTTATTAGATTACAACCCCACCATTCCTCACCCTTGCCTGCTGGGAACCTCAGTAGAAAAGAGTTTTGCTCATCTCTAATTTAGGGTTCTAGAACTTTACCCTAGAAAAACAAAGTTAAATTGCAAAACACTGCTATCATAATCATCTTGTGCTTATTATAAATGCATTAGCATAATAACTAATTCAACAGCAATGAAAATACGAAATTAGGAATGGGACATCATGGTACCATCAATGTGCAGAAACAAAGGCTTAGAGAAAGGGCCTCACCATTTTTCAAAAACGTCCCAGGGAACAGGGTCGACAAACCTCTTTAAAGAAGGAAATTCTATAGCAAAAGCACTACCGCCAAAAAGCACTTGGTCTGTGCAGCCACTAGCCTTTTGTCAAAAGCAAGGGTTACACAAGCTTTGTGTGGAAAGCATGAGAGGTCTAAGGATGATGACGTGTCTTCCCCTGACTTTTTTTGCTGGGGCCCGCATGAGGTCTGTTGGATCACTAAGGGTATGTTTTTGCACATGGAAGAGTAGGGGAAAAGCAGCCCCTTCAGTTTCCTAAACTATCCTTTACCTGCCTTGCCCTTTCTTTAACCTAGACTGATACCTTTTGGTTTGCTGATGGCACTTCCTTCCTCCTCACATCTCCTTGTTGATCCATGCTGGGAGACGACAGAAGGGACATTTACCTTTCTTCTCCAAACTGAAGCAGCAGTTATGGCTTTCTCCATCTGTAGGTAGAATTGGGGTTCCCATCATCTGGCTCAATATATTTCTCCAAGAAAGACTCACTTTCTTATTTTCCAAAAATAAAGAGCATGGACGTGGCTTCCTTCCAAAGGCATTTTCAGAATAAAATAAGAAACAAATTTAAAAAAAAGACAAAAGCTTTGTATCCCCTTAAAGACTAAGTGCTATATTTTAATGTGAGTTTTTGTGGATTAAGTCCACTTTCTCAGACATAAGACTGAGACTACATGGCAAACATTTATACATACCCCCCACCCCCCAAAATGGACAGTGGTTGGTTAGCAGATACAAGTTACAAATCGTGAGTTAATGTGGCATTTCACACCTCCTAATGACTTAAGACCCCTGCTTCATATTTAGTTATTTTCCTTTGAAGTTTTGTTCTGTAAAAAAGTGGCAATGGTTAGTGCATAAAGAATCCCCATGCTATAGATAATAACAGCATGAACAACATAATCATTGTGGCATTACATGTGTTAATGAATCCATGACCAAAGAATACCCTTGAAGCTTTTCTGTAAAAGTGGCAATGGTCAGTTGGGAAGGAACCTAGGCTATAGAAAATAACAGCAGATAACAATGCAATTATTGTAGCGTTTTAAATAATGGCTTATGAACCATTGATTATGGCTTGAGAACCATTGACTAATATTTAATCCACTGAGATGGGTACCAATCTTATGTATGTATATATTTTATCTCAGCTACAGTATCTCTCTCTCTCTGGATACTTGTTCTGTACTGTTTTTGCTCCAGGATTGCAACCTTCAAATCTTCTGAACAGCACCTGGGTAGACTGAAATTTTCTGAAACAGGTTTCTGTGTTATGTCATTCCTGATGTCAGATTTATGTCCATTAATTCTTTTGCATAGAGATTGTCCCATTTGCCCTATATAGAGTGCAGATGGACATTTTTGGCAAAATATGGTGTTGATCACATTAGCAGAGGAACAAAGCAACGTGTCATTGTTGTGCGTGATATTGTTGGGTCCTGAGATCATGTTGCCAGAGTAAATTTTATTTTACTCTTATTTATTTAAAATATTGTTACTCTACCTTTCTTCCTAAAAAGGACCCAAGGTGGCTTCCACCATTAAAAGGCAATATTTAAAGTTAAAAATAGTAAGTATACAAATATTAAAGGAATAAAACAAATATCATACTAAACAAAAGCATCACCAAAAATTATTCAACGCTGTAGGGTGCAACAACCCATTTAAAATCTCCAGTCAGGCAGCCAGTCACTGAGGGCAAGCTTGTCTGAAGAGGAAGATCTTCACATGCTTGCAGAAGGACAGCAAAGATGATGCATGTGACTGGTCTCAGTTATGGGCTGAAACCTGAAAGTGACAACTAGCAGCGTTTAGTAGTTTTATCTTCTGGGTCTGTTTTGCATTTAGTTGCTTTTGGATATTTGTATTGCCCAGTTAATTTGTTCTTTAACCATATTGGATGGTTATTGTCTGAAACATGTCTTTTGTAGATCCTTAAATATGGAGGCTCTATCCAGCGAGTCTGAGTATATGCAGTTGTACCTAAGGGCTTGTCTATTAATTGATAAATTTTGTGGAGTGTTCAGGATGGAAGCTGGAGGCATATGTAACACTTCTAAGTTTTATGGGTCTATTGGCTTACTTAGATGTCTATTGATGAACCTTGCAAAAACAATTTCACAAACAGAATCTTTGCTTATTCACACTTATACATGCTGTCTAGGTTTGTCATTGCTTTCCTCCCAAGAAGCAGGTGTCTTTTAATTTTGTGGCTGCAGTCACCATCTGTAGTGATCATGAAGCCCAAGAAAGTAAACTGTCACTGCTTCCATATCTTCCCCTTCTATTTGCCAGGAGGTGATGGGACCAGTGGCCATTCTGCATATAAGTTAAATAAACTGGGGGACAATATACAGCTTTGTCATGCTCCTTTCCCAATTTTGAACCAATCAGTTGTTCCATATCCAGTTCTAACTGTTGCTTCCTGTCCCACGTATAGGTTTCTCAGGAGATAAGGTGGTCAGGCACTCCCATTTCTTTAAGGACTTGCCATAGTTTGCACACAGTCAAAGGCTTTTGCGTAGTCATCCTGTCCTTGCAGTTAGCAATATCAAATCATTATGAAATACCCAATTCATTTGAAATTGTTCCAAGTTCCAATTCACACTGCTTCTTATTTACTTTGTTCTAGACCAAAGCAGTGTCATGTGGGGTGAGGCACAGGAAGCTGTTGCAGGAGTGAGGAATTGCCCGTATTTTTGTGGACAATCATTTCATCACTGTCAGGGTTGAAGCTGTACCTGCTAAGCTTCTGTTTTGTACGGCTATTAAAAATACAGGATCCTTTTAAGTGGGGGATGAGGGGGGCATGGAAAGCAAAAAAAAAAAAAAAAAAAAAAGCCCATCTATAGCTAGACCAGAACAGCACCTGCAGCTTCAGCATATTAGTCAGTCTTACGTAGTGTGAATTGTGTATACAAATTTTACAGGGATTCAAACAATGAACATTGAAATAGTGTCTATGATGGGAAGTGGTAGCTACAAAGAGCTAGTACAGAGTGCAAGTACAGACATCTGGAGGTGCTGGATGCTAATCATTACGTCTAAAGACTGCTGATTTTGCTCAAGCAGTATTTCCCTGTATCCTTTAGTGCACACTTCAGTGTCTTCAAAATAATGACCCTCCACAGGAAAAACAACATAGAATGCAACAGTTATAATGGCCATGAATTTATGTTTTTCATTGAACATGTATTTTATTTGGAGGGGGGAGACAGCATTATATTGTAGATGTCTGAAGCACTGTTTCCTCATGCATATGCTGTGAGTTGTTCATTCTTTCTTTCCTCCATTTTTGTTTAAACAGATTCCTGCTCCTCTCAAGGTAGATCATAAATTGCGCATTATCATTTTATTTTCCACTTACAGCCTATTGATTCAGCCAAAGCCTTTGCTAGAGAAACACGCTTCATAATGAGATAGTAGATTCTAGCTTTGTGCTCAGTGGATAATTAGTAGTGCTATGTCAGCAATAGTTTAAATTGTCAGTACATCTTTTCTCTTCAAGTTGTAAAACATGGGTTGTAAGTCAACTTGCTCTCTGCTGGGTATGTTTCTGGAAGTTCCCAAGTGCTGTTTGCATTTACTTCCTGGGCATATAGCGATCCTCAGGTCCACACTGAGAAAGAGAGCTCCTCTGAATGTCAGAATGGGTCTATCTATGCCAGCAACTTTTCTCAGCTCCACATTTTGCAAATTAGCTGGTTCTGCTTTGTGATTGGCTATCAAGAGGTAAACAGGGGCTTAATATACAGGTCTGTTTAGGCATGCCATTTTGCTTTATTGGCATGCCAGTTTACTATCAGCTTCTAAATAAGAGCTCAGCAATACACCTGGAGATGCCAAAAATCAAACTTCAGAACTTTTCACTTACAGAGTAACTCTTTTAATAAATAGTAAGCCACAGCCCTACTCCAACTAGGCTGCAGTCTTATACTTGCTCACCAAACCTAATTCTGAGTAGACATCTGAAGAATTACACTGGTAATCAAAACAGAGCTAGCTTCCTAAATTTGTTCTTCACACCAAAATAGGCCAGATTTTCAGCACTGATGAACTTTTGTGAAATTGTACAATGTAAATGTCAATGATTCTTTGACCTCCACTTGTATAACTCCATGATGCAAGCTGGTGGGAGCTGAGGGCAAAGGGAAACCACAGCTACAGAAACATCTGTAGCACAAGGAGTTTCTTTCGTCTAGGACTTGGCGCTTTCAAAAGTTCCACAGCATCTTGGAGTGACATATTGATCCAGAGCAGGGTGCCAGAAAACTGAAAACAAGGTGTTTGTTCTGAATATTTGTGACAGTCAGTTTCTCATGATACATCTGAGTGCCAGTAAGTGTTAAGTACAAGAGTTCCACTAAGTGCCCATGTGGAACATATACCATAAAATTGTTCAAAAAGCAAATCAATATATGGTAGTTGTCAGTGTGAGGAAACTTAGGAAGTGGGAATACAGAACATGAAATTTAGTTACTGGAATCTTCAATGCTGGAAAATATACTGTATGAGATGTAGAGATTAGATTAGGCATCTTTCAGTCTCGAGACACTATGGTAACATGCTCTGTATGGAGGACTTGGGACAGCGTCTAGTGTGGCTGAGAAGGCCAGTTTGAGAGTGACAATCCCTTCCACTCTGAAGACCAATACTATCTGTACCCTGTCCACCTCCCTGATTTGGCTGCTTTCAGGACTGCCTCTTTGCCTCGGCCTGCTGGATGAGTGTCTCTTCGAATTGGGAGAGGCCATGATGCACTGCCTGCCTCCAGGCTGAACACTCAGACGTCAGGGTTTCCCATCTTTCGAGGTCCATTCCTAAGGCCTTCAGATCCCGCTTGCAGAGATCTTTGTATTGCAGCTGTGGTCTCCCTCTGGGGCGCTTTCTCTGCACTAATTCTCCATACAGGAGATTTTTTTGGAATCCGACTATCAGCCATTCTCACAACATGCCCAAACCAACTGTATGAGATAGTTAATTATAAATTACACTTCGTTGCTCTATTTTACCGAGCTGGATGTTTTTGCCTTGATTTATTGCTGGTTTATTAGCTCTGCAATTCTATATTAAAAGCAACCCAGAGATGGTCCTCCCCAACTCCCCAGGTATTTAGGTATTTTTAACAAAATATTTTTTCAATCCAGAATGCTCACGGAGGCAATCTTCCTTCCCAAGGAGGCACTAATTTTCATACTAACAATTCACACCTTCCTCAGGTGGCCACAGGGACCTCCTTGGCACCTTTTAACACCTTAGATCTGGCCACCACTCCTTAGTGCCACTTAAGGAAGTCATGAACATCAAAGGACAACTACCCAAAATATTTCAGATAAGTATTTGAGGCACTCCCTTCCATTCTGCCCCAACCAGAGTCTCCTTGCCCAAAGCTGATGCCTTAGATTATGCTGGTGTTTAGTGAGATAGTTTTTCTATAGTTAGACACTTTGTTCCTATTGGTAACATTTCACTTCAAGTGATGTAGATGTGTTGTTGTCTGTTTGCAGTCTGCTTCAGTTCTTAGTTACCATTAAAAATGAGGAGTTTGTTTAAACTGACAAAAAGATTTTTTTTATATTGGGACTACAAGTGAAAAGGATATGAATAAAGGTAGTTCCCCTTGACATTCAGTCCAGTCGTGTCCAACTCTAGGGCACGGTGTTCATCCCCATCTCCAAGCCGTAGAACCAGCATTTGGCCGTAGACAGTTTCCATGGTCATGTGACCAGCGCGACTACACAGAACACAATTACCTTCCCACCACGGTGGTACCTATTTATCTACATGCATTTACATGCTTTCAAACCGCTAGGTTGGCAGGAGCTGGGACAAGCAATGGGAACTCACACGGTCGCGTGGATTCCATCTTACGACTGCTGGTCTTCTGACCTTGTAGCACAGAGGCTTCTCAAAACAACAGTAAAATGAAAAAGAAATTCTGTAATGCAGATCAAAATAACTTAATGGACTATCTAACTCTGTGAACCCACTTGCAGTAGGCTCTCAAGACAGGCTTCATCTAATAAACTCTAGCACAAATTACGTCACCTGACTCTAAAACAGACCTCTTGCTCTCAGCTCTAATTTCCTCAGAACTGATAACACAGACCACACTCCTCCATTCTGCATTCCAATCACAGCAGCCAATCAAAATTCAAACGTTCACATTAGTACTCCACCCAGGCATATCCACTATGCTGACCTACAAAATTCTTCCCAGACAAACCTGGCATTGTTGATTATAAATACATAAATGCATGGAGAATTAGAGGTTTAGAATCTTCACTCTCCTTACTGCTGGTGCTGGATTTTGGATCCATTGTACATATAAATATCATCCATATAAACTTCTGTGGAAGTCTATAGCATTTTCTTCAGATATTAATCTTCTGGCTACAGCATTTAGAGTTTGTGTCTCAATCCTATAAATGAGATGAACCACGATGGGCAGAAAAACCGTTTCCAACTGAGAAAAGGGGAAGTATTTCTCTACCACGGCTCTTCCCTATGGCTTTAAAACATCTTGTGCATTCATTCACGGTTGCTCCTCACTTGCATCACCCATGTATTGCTGCTCCGATATTGCCATATTTTCCCCCTTTTCCTCCACCTTTGTTCGTTCTTTGTACCACAGGCAAATGATAGCTACCAGTGAAGATTGCACATATTGCTCTCAAAAGGCTCACACCAGCAGTAAAATAAAATGTATATATGACAGAAATCTCTTCAGTTATAATGGCCACTCTTGAAAAAATCCAAGAGGAAAACTGGCAAGAGAAAATGTATTTAATGGTTCAGCTGTCCTGACATGCACTGTGTGTTTGCTGAGATGATTCTGTTCTGCCACTGACAGGGGCAATAAGTAACGAGGTCACTCTTTGGAAGGAGTGCCACTGGTTCCTGGGATTATATCCACATTAAAATAGCTTCCATCTTCCAAGATCCATAGCTGAATTGGGCTGAATCTAGGCCCATTCCAAAAACAAATAATCTATTCATTAAGTAGGCCTGGAGCTAGTCAAAATTAAGTTGCTGAGTCAAGCAGAAGAAAGCTCCTTTGCTTCATTACTGTGTAGATATATATAATATGACAGAGAGGATGGACAATGTAACACACAAGGGGATTGCGTTCCTTCAAGTGCTAAACAAAGTCATTATCTAAGCCACCATATTGAATACTGAATGAAATGGAAGCCAGTGAATTTTGGGCTAGGTGGCAGATAATTAGAGATAACAAAAAAAAAAAGGTGGGAAGAACCAAAGAAAATTCATAGGAGGCATTATTTCCATAGGAAAAAATATTTTATTTTATTTTTTTAAAAGAATGAATTCAGTCTGAAACAGAAGTGGAATGTGAATTTCATAGATTTTGTTTTCTGGAAAGGGCTAACTGCAATGCAGAACAAAAACAGATTTTAAAATCTATGACAGCCTAGTTTAAAAAAAAAGAGAAAAATTATTTATAACTCAAGCATAATACTGTGTTACTTACAAACTGGACAAAGGAATTCTTAAATAAATATTCATGGTACACAATTACAGCACAAATATGCAGCAATTTGGCAACCTTTTTTTATACCTTATCCTTTTTTTCCTGGATACTGTGCAAACGGGAATGAGACGGCCTTTAAACAAGCTGTAGCTAAATACATAGCAAAAGTCAGATTTTATACAAAACATCTTGCTTAGACTTTATAAAAAACCAATGTTGCTCTATATACATAATCTGGTTAAGAAAAGATGTTTATTCTCGTTTCCATGTGTATTTTCATTTTATATTTATTTAAAAATGTGAGTAAGGCTACTGTAACACCCCAAATCCATATACAGTAAATCTGAACGTATTTACAGCATCTTTATCATAGACATCATGGTGAAAATTTCAAAAAGTTAGGTGATCAAGGGGTAAACACAAGCAAGGCATTTACAGTAACTTTTCAAAGCTGAACCAAACACCAACTAAAGGAACAGTTGGCAAGATTGTCATTATTCTGCACAAGACACAACACAGATATGCGGGGGCCCTTCTTTTCTAATCCTCCCCCCTTGGTTACAAGTTGCTCTTCAGTGATTGATCCAATATCCTACGCCCAAGTTTAGTACATCATCAGCATGTAAGCGGCCGACTAAACATATTCTTGAGGGATTGGGGGGGGGCAATAAAACAAAACAAAGCCCATTTATCCCCCCCCCATCCCCTAAAATAAAAAGCTTAATGACTTACAAGAAAAAACTTGCATGGATGGATTCACAGAGAAGAAGGCTTCAGGAAAGAACTACATCTACACTGTAGTTAGTTACCATGGTAACCTCCCACAGAACCTTGCTTCTTCTCTACTTTCCCCTCCCTTCCGTCTCTCCTTCTTCGACCAACATCATTTTCAGGTTCAGAAAATACAGAAAGTAATCATTTCTATGACAGTACATTTTTGCACGTGCTCAGTGGAGGTTTGAGACCCTTAAAACACGGTAGTTACATTTCTTTCCAGTCCAGAAAGTGAAGTGTTGCTATGGGAACAGGACTATGTGAAAAGACCTCTATTTTGCATAGCACATAAAAAAGTAGATTCATTTCCCCCCAGGGTACAGAGAGGTTGGAGGCAGGACAACAAACATGCTTCAAGCAGAAACTTTATACTGAAACTTTCCTATTTGTGACCAGCTCAAAGACTCCATCTCCTAAGGCAAGGGAAAGTGCGGGGGGGGGGGATGGGAAGGGGATGGGGGGACAAACAAACAAAAGCACAAAAGAGAACCCACATCAAGATATCCTTGAAATATATGATGCAGTCACACTGATTCCATGATTCTGGGGGTTGGATTTCCTACTCTACTAGTTACGCAAGATAGCTTAGAGGGCTCGGTTATTGTTTTTACATTTCCTCTCCATATTGTCCTTTTTGGGAATGAAACTATTCCCACTACCCAAGACATAATTGCCCAATTAATTTGTTCTAATGCTGGCAATTTTAAGATTAATTTAATTGCCACAGATGATTTTCACATCTTCTGGTATAGATTCTGTGCAATCTCAAATATTATAGATATATATTAGTAATCATAAGAAAATCTGCTACTTATATCCCTTGGGTTCTATACACCTATTATAAATAAGTCATACCTTACTTCCCCCTCTCTTGTGTCTAAATGTGTTGCATCTTTATGGGCTGTAAGCAGCTTACCACGTGTGCTTTAATTCTGAAAGAGAACACCCCAGTAACAGCAGTGGACGCTATGGGTCTATATCGCAAAGGCACTGCCAGAAACCAGTATGTCAAAAGGCTCGATTGGAGGAAAAAAAAGAGGAAAATCCTGAACAATTTTTAGAGATGTGAATGCTTTTATTTTTAGTGATGGAATTATAGCCCTCTTAACTGTTGAGCTTGTGATTTTTTTTCCATGTCAGATGTTAAAAGTTTTCTTAAACACTTTTTTTCCCTGTGATTAGATAAAATGTAATACGTATAGCAGCTGAGTCTGCTTTAAAAACAAAAACAAAACAAACCAACAAAGACAGATGTCATCTGAAGCAGACAATGATTTTGCTATAGCTAGCTCAAAGCTGTATATCTTATTGCTGGTACAGTACCATAGCAGTCCTGCCCTAATATGTCACCAGTGGCCTTCTACTATCTCGTCTTCTGGGCACTGGGCATTTACTTACCCTACTTTGAAGGAGAGAACTATTTTCTCCTGCAAGTTGCTATTTGAGAATAACCTTGGTATCCTTCAAGAACAGGCCTCAAACAGCTGTTTGTGTTTGCTGTGTTTAAGTTGCCCCTTAGAACTCCAGATATCAAAGTGCTGTGCTACCTAAACTGTCTGGCTACGTCCAGTTGAAATTCCAGAGGCCTTAGTGCTCTATCAGCCCTTCTTCCCTCTCTCTTTCTCCATGTGCCACTTATCCCATGTCCTTTACACAACAGGCAAGCCAGCACTTGGCTAGAAGATTCCCTACTAAGAAAGCCCAGTTTCTCCCAAAGCATTATCCATTCAAGTGAAGCTACCTCAAAGAGTATGAAATGGATAAAAAACATTAAGCTTTCCAATAGCAATGCAGGATGTGGCATGAAAGAATTCTCAAGTGAAGGATGCCAGAATGCTACCCAGTTGAAGTAAAAACACAACAGGGACAGATTGAAAGCAAGAAAATGATCAAAAGTCTTACTTAAAAGCCAAGGTCTGTATGACAAATCCATAAGCACTACAAGAGAAGCATGTACACACAAAGTCACAGGGCTGCGTTTCAAACTTGGTGACTGAAGACTTCTTCCCAGAATGCTTAAAACCATTAGCACCCATGAGTTGCTACATCTTTTTTTGGATGTGCCTGAATGCCTGCAGCACATGGCTTAGAAGGTGATGAATGAACAGCGGGTTATCTTCTACGTAAATCCTTCCAGTTTCCAAGTAAATGCTTGTTCACCGAAACAGAGCAGTTTCTACAGGCTAGAGAAGCTGTCCATCTCAAAATGGCTCTCTGTAACAGGGTGGGATTTGGTGCTCCCTCCACTGCACCTGGTCCTGTAACCAGCAAAGGGGCTCATCATCATAGCCCCCCCGTGTCATGGACAGCATCTGACAGGAGAGAGAGAGAGAGAGATAGACAGAGTTCCAGAAGGTACCACACTGAGTGTTCATCAGACCTTGTAATAAATGTTTGCTGGACTCTGAGGGGGCATCTCTTGAACTATGTACACTGGATGTCCATAGTCACCACTGACTTTTTCATAGTGAGGGCAAAAAACACTATCTGCAGTCCTCAGGGGAATGATAATGTCACTGGGTTCAGACCCATTGTTGTTCCCACTGCGCTTAGGAGTAGCTAACGTACTAAGAGACAGAGTTGTCGTGTGCTGTGGCGAATGCTTCCGATGTCTCCTTCGGTACTTCAACAACAGAACCACCAGAGTGATGATGATGATGATGAATATGATGGACCCTGAAGCTATCCCTGCGAATAAGGCCACCTCTGAACCAAGGATACTGGAATGTCCAGCTTTGTTCCCATCTGAGTTAGGACCTAGGCAGAGGATTAGAAGAGGGGCAAGGGTGGGGTGGAGAGAGAGAGAAAAGAGAGAGAGAGAGAAAGATCTAAGTTCAATATGGACATGGCCCCATTATCACTTTGCAGGAGTGAAAGACATAACTGTCAAGTGAATTGTGGCACACCAATTACCTTGCAAGATAGCCCAACCATTCTGATTAAGCAAGAAGCTGTGTCTGCTCCCTTTACTTTCATGTTGCTCCCAAGCCACACTGTGTTCCTTCCATCTATCATCACCCATCAGCAGTAAGGACTGACCCTGACAAGGCAGCCTTTGATGCACACCACCTCTTAACAGATGTTAGCCAGCTCAAGACAGCTAATGGGGATGAAACAAGGAAGTGGAAATTCAAGGCTCTCTGTAGCCTTGCCACCCTCATGTTTTAAACGAATGTGATCAAAACACAAACACTGTTTGCCTAGATCTTTTGTGGATATGCCTTTTTGTTACAGATCAGAGGAAACTACAGCTGGGTGGGAGGTAAGGGGTGAAATTCAAGAGTAGGTATTCTATTTGTTGCTGTTGTTCTCAAAATTTTAAATTCCATATCCAGTTAAAAGGGAGAAAAAACTGATAGGCATCTGGTTGCATATTATTTCAGTTTATGCTGTACTCAATCCTATGAGCAACACTTGGCAAATTTCAGCTTTGACTGTAATTCCCAGAACTTCCCATGGCCATGCTGGCTGGAGGTTTCTATGAACTACAGTCAAAATTAGTTTTTTACAAATCCAGAAGCAAAACCAGCTGCTCACAGGTTTTCAGCACCACTGTTCTAGCACTGACATGAAAGGGCAGCTGATAATCTCACACAAGTGCTAGGACCCTATAGAAAGCCCAGTCTAGCAGCTGGGGTATCTTTTCATATCCTGGCCAACTCAGCAAGAACACAGGAGCAGATTGCACAAGTCTCCTGGGAGTGACATAGGGGTTGTCTTGCCCTTTTATGCAGTGCCCAGTGAAGCATCTTGGCCCGCTAGAGCAAAAGAGTCCAGCATTTCAAGGATGCTGCTGGCGAGAGCTGGTAGCAAGGGGGTCATGCTGGCAACAGAATTCCAATGTAGCTGCAGCTATGATGCAGCAAGAACAAGGATGCAGACCCATTTCGAGACTTCTAACTGGACATTGAGAAGACTGTGCATGCTGTTTCCTCAGAGTATAATTCTTAATGCATACTCAATAACTGCCAACTAAAAAAAATATACAGTGGTGCCTCGCTTAAAGAGCGCCCCGCTGAGCGATTAAATCGCTTAACAAGGGGCTCTGGGCCATCGCTGGAGCATTCGCTCAGCGAAGGCCCCTATGGCGTTTTTTCGCTTTGCGATATTCGCTAAGCGATTCGCTTAGCGAATATCGCATAACGAAGCGGGGGAGAACAGCTGATCGGTGGTTCCAAAATGGCCGGCGGAAGGTCTGCGCTGCATTTTCACGCCCTGCCCTCGCTTACCGAGGGCGCAAAAATGGCGGCGCTATGGAGGAAGATCGCTTAACGGTGAGTTTTAAAGCCATAGGAACGCATTGAACAAAGTTCAATGCATTTCTATGGCTTTTTTATTTCCGCTTAGCGATGTTTCGCTATAGCGAAGGTTAATCCGGAACGTATTAACCTCGCTATGCGAGGCACCACTGTAATGCCCTAAAAACAAATAACGTGGCATTGAAACAACAGTGATCTGGTGATACCTAATATGGGTAAACAGTGGCATCTTCTCACTGTTCTTTTTCCCACTGACCTCCTCCTGTCTAGTTTTTTCTGGATCCAGTAAAATACAGGGAAAACCTCATGTTACAGTGGAGGGCCACAAGATTGTTAGGAGAAAATCAAGCCATCACAGCATGGTGACAGAGGAACAAGGGACCTTCCTGTCCTTATCTGTCGATGCTGGTAGGTGTGCAGTGGAGATATATGAATGCCAAAGCCAGTCTCATGCAGACCTATAATGATTGTTGGACTGGATGGTTGCCACCTCGCAGAAGGACCATCCATCCATACAGCAGACATTCCATGCTGCGACCATTACCTCTGAAATGTGAGACTTCTGAGATGGCCCCTCCCCTTCATCATCACAGTGTGGCAGACAGTGCTTTTGCCTCACAGAGGGGCAAGTTAAAAGCGCCTGAGAAATGCTATCACAAGACAACGGCTGCAATCCAGTTCTCAGTTAAGGATTCTTAAACCTCATGGAAATCAACTAAAGCAGGACTGGGATTAAGTGGTCATTGGTGAATTTTGAAAAAAGGCCAAAGATATTTTCTCAACATCGTTGCCATGGGGAGCATGGCAATCACAAAATATTCATTTACTAGAAGGAAAATGAACAAGGGTGTGAGAAAAGTAACTTAAGTGCAAAGCAGAAGTGGGGTATGAGCCCCCAAATGCTAAACCACTATTGTGCATCCCACATCCATTCCACAGGAAACAAACTGATTAAGTATTGGGAGGGGGTTCTTAATTAGGATTAAGTATGCTTAACTATCTGCTGGACTGCAACCAATGATCATAAGGCAAACTTCTGCAATATAAGCTAGCTCTTGCAATTGGAAAACTAGATAGAGCAAAGCCTATTTCCAACAGATCAATAATATTCTTCTATGGAATTGTTAAGTTTCTGGGAAATGCAAATGAAGAGAGAGGGGCTTGCTTTTGCAGAATATTTTTTTTTACCTCCCCCACACTGCTGCTCACTTGTTTCCTCTCATTTATATGAATGCATGTTTTTATTCATTCACAACCTCTTGATGTGCAGTCCTATGGTCCATGGGGGATGCTCCCAAGAACCATGGGATTGTCACAGACTTCCCTCTCTATGCTGATGGAGAGGGAAGCCTACGAAGGAGATGTTCCCCTTAGTGGGGAAGAAATGTCAGCTTCTCTGCAGCTATTAAGGACAAAAGGTTGCATTCCATGGAGGTGAAACATTTGAAGGGAAATCTATGAGTAAAAAGGAGAAAAGCCACCTTTCTACACTTTCCCTCTGGCTGGCATGAGTTCTGCAGCACTTAGGAAGTGACATATCCTTTGACACAGACTCCCTCCCCACTCCACTAGGCTACCACGGGATTGTTCTCTTTCTTCTTCTTTGACCTGTTTTTTAACTGTTGGACCACATGCATGCGAAATAGCCTTTAACTTAACCTTATTAAAGATCTAGAATCTCTCCTGTTTACCTGCGTGATCCTTTACAAATGGACTTGTTGTAGAGCTTTTCCCGTTGGTACCAGCTTCCTGTTCCGGGCGTTTAGTTGGATCAGCATTATTTGGGGACCCACCAGAATTGGGAACTGAAAGAACACAAAGGATTCACTACAAACTAACAGTCACGTGCTTTATAAGCTGGTTATCAATTTTCATGCAGCGTGAATGGCTTTGAACAGAAGATCCTTTATGCAGGAGTACAAGGAGATAGGAGAATATAATTTTCCTCTTAAAAAAAAAAGAGAGACCCCCTATTATATAGTTATTTGAAAGAGTTAGATTGTGGAACTATCAGCAGAAAATGAAGGGGATTCCTGAAACCTTTGCAGATGACATTTCAGCATAGCCAAGCAAGCTGACTGACTATTACACCCACCTCTAATGAGAAGGCATCCTTCTTCCCCCACCCCCACACAATAGGTTATCTGTTATGTGAAACAAGGACAATGAACAAAAACGTCTTCTTTTAGTGAGCTTTTTTAACAAGCAAGCTATGGAAACATTAGCTCCCTCTCCTTTTCATTTGTTTTTGAATAATTTTGAGCGGGGAAACTGCACTGTAATATTTATAATACAAGAAAGAATAACCGGAGCACATGTTGTTCATTGATGAGCTTCCCTTCCAAAGAAGAGCATGCCAATGGAGAGATCTTATTGCATTAACACGCTTCCTACTGAATCTGTCAGTAGCTTAAGGTGCAGAAAATAGGCTTTGCCTTCAGAATCTAAAGGAAGGTGGACTAATAGATTCCACGCTTTCATGCTGTTCTACCTTATTTGCCAAAAGCAGAGGCACTCAACAGGGCTCAGGGATTGCTCAAAGTTGCTTGGTGGGGAGTGGAGGGGGGAGAAAGAACACAGGTAGTCTTTACCTTGTCCAACTTTCATTAGGATCTTCATGGCTTTTGTCTGGCACACCCCTCCCTCCTGGTTATCCAAGCCTTCCAGTGATCCATTGGATGTTGCTGATTGAGAAGAAAAGAAAAGAAAACCACAGGTGAAATATTTCAGGAATACCAGCAGGTGCCATCTCAGAAGGATACCTGAAAATAGACATAATCTGTCCAAATTGCCTCCTGTTGTTCAGGTTTACCCAGAAAAGATTGTGAAATGCTGACATTCCGGAGAACAAATGCAAACACCCAAGCAAGCTGCGTTATACACCTTCTGCTGTAACAAATCAGGTTTCAAATGTATCCAGGCAGTTTTGTTTCATGAGCAGATTGGTTGTTTCACTATGAATGCCACTGGCAGAGACAGAATAAGTTCCTCACACCTATGCCTCCTCTTCCCTGAAAAAAAAAAAAAAAAAAGAAGTTGGCTAGCAAGAAAAGTGAGAAAAGAAGTGAGAGCTGGACCATAAAGAAGGCTGACTGCTGAAGAATTGATGCTTTTGAACTGTGGTGCTGGAGGAGGCTCTTGAGAGTCCCCTGGACTGCAAAGAGAACAAACCTATCCATTCTGAAGAAAATCAACCCTGAGTGCTCACTGGAAGGACAGATCCTGAAGCTGAGGTACCAATAATTTGGCCATCTCATGAGAAGAGAAGACTCCCTGGAAAAGACCCTGATGTTAGGAAAGTGTGAAGGCAGGAGGAGAAGGGGATGACAGAGGACAAGATGGTTGGACAGTGTCATCGCAGCTACCAACATGAATTTGACCCAACTCCGGGAGGCAGTGGAAGACAGGAGGGCCTGGCGTGCTCTGGCCCATGGGGTCACGAAGAGTTGGACATGACTTAATGACTAAACAACAACAAGCAAGAAAACAAATATACAAACAAACAAATCCAGTTTACCTAGAGGTGGGTTGGACTGGTTCAGTGGTTTTGCTGACTGATTTTATTGTGGACTGATTTTATTGTTTGGTGATATGTGTCTATGTCTTGTGCTCTGTGTTTTTCTATTGTTTACATGCTTGTGCTGCGAACCTTCCAGACAGTGCTTTGCACTATGAAGCTGTATGTAAGTTGAAATGACAAACAAATAAATAAAAAGGAGGGCTCAGCTGACCAAGGAACTTGCTTCCTCTCTATTCCTGAACGTTTACTCTCCAAACCAAAGTTGGTTTTGGTTCACTGTAACAAAAATTGCTAGTACAATGCACACTACTTCAGATTAAACCAATGGAGGGGGCTGAACTATAAAAATATCTATGCTACAGTTCTCATTTAAGTCTTTAGTCAATCCTCTGTATGTTGCAGTATATCTCTATGCTAAATCCAGCCTTCCAGAAGCTGGTGCCCTCTGCATGTATCTGGCTACAATCCCCCATCACTCTTAGCCAGCATGCGTCCAATACAATTTGAAGTCAGCAGACTGGGAAAGTCTTTACCTTGCCCAACTTTCATTAGGATCTTCATGGCTAGCTGAACCCCTCGGGCTTGGAACACAAACTCCACTTTTGGTTCTTCCTTCTCTTGAGCAGGGAAATTGGTCTGAGCAAAGTTTTCAGCAAACTGATACATACCCACACCAGTGCACAGACATCAAATAATGACAAACAGCAAACATCTGCCATGTTCTGATCACCAAAATCAATCTAATATCATATTGCATTTGTAATTTTTAGCTTCTCAACCATTGGACTTTCTGAGCTTGCCTACGTTAAGAGAAACAGTTTTCCATAGTTTTTCTATATTTATACACAACTTCTTTTTTTAAAAAAGTATTTGTCCTGTTCAGAGGAAACATCAATACTTGGCAAAAAAAAAAAAATATCTCACTGCAGCAGTGGTTTCGAAGAGCAAATCTTAAAGGAAAATGCAGCAGTGGTTTGCCTACAAAAACCACCTTAACAGAGTGTGACTGGGAATAGTTTCTGCATATGTTCGCCACCAACTGGAAGACAGGGGATAATCTGAAGGCCCCATGATGAGCTGGATGAAACTTTCAAGCCACTAACTTAATCTATGGTATTTTGCATCAACGTGCTGTAAGGCTTCTGAAGTGACAAGTAATCTTTGTGCTGCATGGCTTTTGAAGCTACAAGTAATCTTTCACACGCTTCACAGAAACTGTGGTGTTGACTGCCTTAATGAAAAACATAAAGACGACAACTCATATTGATAATTGATGATAGCCCTATTAAATTTGATGTCAACATGTTTAAATGCTTTCCCTCACTCTGGTGTCCTACTGTCTTTCAAGGAACATTTGCAATGACATCTGCCTGCATGCTAAAATATTAAAAGAAAAAAAGACAGGGGGGGAGAAAGGACATGAAAGTACTTCCATTGAGTTCCCAGGGAGAAAAAGCAATTAAATGGCACTTCTGGCAGAAAGAAGAATCCCCTTTTCGTCCAATTTAGGTAGGGCCCCATAAGTCT
The DNA here is from genome assembly GCF_051106095.1 of Pogona vitticeps. Taxonomy (NCBI): domain Eukaryota; kingdom Metazoa; phylum Chordata; class Lepidosauria; order Squamata; family Agamidae; genus Pogona; species Pogona vitticeps. The sequence continues at coordinate 164,195,728 of NC_135785.1, forward strand.
TTTCTGTCTTTAGTTCTCTTTAGTTATCCCACATCTTTCCTTGGGGAATTTTAAAAATATACCTTATATTCATTTCCCATTTCCTTCGTAGGCCTATGTTCCCTGTTTTACTATGTCTTCCCAACCCCATGTTGATATTTTTCTTTCTCTAATCTTCTCACTCACTGCAAAAACTATGAACTTTTTCCTTGCCTTTGATCTACTTCTTGCTTTTGTTCTATTTCTCCCTCCTTGTGGGTGTAACATAATTCCTCCCTACGTGAACTTCCTTTCTTTGCAGTTCCTTTCTTAGCATTTAACATTTCCCTTTCGCCCAGGTTTCTATCACTAACGTTGTTCCCCCCCTACACAAAAACAGTCAGCAGAATTTTGCCTCTTAAAAGTTTTCCAACTTCCAGTGCACATGTTCGAGTAATTTAGTGAAAAATAGATCCAACATGTACATCTGCACTGCCAGACTCAGAAAATAATTGAGATGTATAGTTTTGTTTTGTTGATATCTTTTTTCCTCCCTCCCCAGAGAAAAGAAAATCAATACTATGAACCCATTTTGGACATAAATCAAATGCATCTTTTTGCTGTGTTCTTTATGACCTCTTTGTTTTTGCCCTTGTGTCTATACACTGGCTAGCAGTAAAGAGAAATAACAAGACTGAACTTCAGGGGAGTAGACAGCTAATAAAACAGTGACCATCCTGCTCTTCTTAGGGCTAAGTTTCATTTAGTTACCTTTCTCTGATTAAAATGTAATAAGAGTCAGAGAGCAGTCAGTGTCATTCAGCTTTGCAGAAAAGATTCGCAGGCAACAGAGATACAGTGGAAACAATCCACAGCTTAACTTCCCATTATGACAGCAAACATAGCTGAAGAAGACACCTAAAACAAGCACAGCCAAGGAATCTGTGAAAGTTATTATATCACTGCATTTCATAAGGATCCCAACTTGCCTTGCTGCCGTAGAGTCTGTCCACACTGGCATATAATTATGATATATGGAACCCTGGTGGCACTCTTTGGCATGACAAAAAGAAACACGGTGTCTGCTGGTGTTTCTACTTAGAATGATCCTTTCTTCTCCTTTAAGCTCTTCTCACATGCCAAACTGGCACAGAGCTAGGGCATGCGATCTTTTTGGCATGATTCATTGAGATTTAAAATAGATGTTGCTTTAGCTTTCCCAGATGAGTACTTTTACCAAAATGATCCTTATGATATTTTAAGTGAGTTAAGTTAAGGGATGTTAGAGAAACCCCCTCCTCGATTTTCATCTAGTTTAATTTTTTATTATTTCCCTAACCAAAACAGTGACATTCTTAAACCAGGCCAAGTTGATGCATTTCCATTTTGATATGCCACTTGCTCTTTTAGCAAAATAATAATAATAATAATAATAATAATAATAATAATAATAATAATAATAATAATAATAATAATAATAATAATAATAATAATAATAATAATAATGATGATGATGATGATGATGATGATGATGATGATGATGATGATGATGATGATGATGATGAAAGTCACCCCAGCCTGTCTGGTTTCCCTCATTCATGAGGAGATAAACTTTCAAATTCAAATATATAGGATTTAGATTAACAGTATATTGGTGGTCTCCTGCGCTGGGCAGAGACTTAAATAAAGCCGCCTAGAGTGGTCGCTCGACTAGACAGGCGGAATAAAATTCCAATAAAGAAATAAAGAAAGAAAATTATTTCATGGTGCCACCTTATTGACATGGTCTGCACCATTAAAGAACAGTATGTTGTCAAATATTTTGTTAACTATATTTTTACCATCATGGAGGTGAAACATTTGTATTTTCTCCTTCCATCATCACCAGACACTGTGCGCTGTTTCATGGTCTGGGCAGCTGCTGAAAAACTGTGAGTAGCATTAAACCATCTCTCAGAACTTATGTTTCCCTCCCAGGCATGTACTTCAATAATTATATTAAATCTTTATAATGTATTATTTCAGTCTTAGAGCACTACAACGCTGGAGGAATTCAAGAGAAAACTGGACAATCATCTGTCAGATCTACTTTGATTTGAATTCATACGCTGAGCAGGGGGGTTGGACTCAATGGCCTTATAGTCCCGTCCCAACTTAATTATTGTACGATTCTATGATTATCATGGAATGTTTAAAGCAGGGATGGATGTGGAGCAAACTTCAGTCTTCTCAGTCTTGATAGTTTTGCTGATCTACTGCAAATTACACACGACAGCTACCAACAGATCAACCTGTCTTCAGCCACCTCTGGACTAAGGGACACATCTGTCAGGATGTCAAACAAAGATTTTATTATCCCTCCCATACAGAACAGAATAGATAAAGGAGTCTCTTGACTACCAAGACACAAATAAGTCCACTTTCCCCATACAGTGACTAATAAATGACACTATCCACACACAACTCTCCATCAGCATAAAGGAAATAGCAGTTCTACCATAGGTTGGTCAGTCGGTCTGTCTGTCTGTCTGTCTGTCTGTCTGTTTATTTATTTATTTGTAGTGCACAGGCATTCTCTGTGTGGTGTACAAACAGTCTGGCTATCTTATAACAAACAATAAAACAAAACCAGTAGTTATAAAGGGTCGTCACATAGTAAAATGTTAGCAAAACTACAAAGGCTGAACAACTTTAATTGCTCAAAATTCCTAATTCACCCCCACTATGTTACTTGGGAAAGATCAATGATTTGCCCAGTTTCACTCAGCAATTTAAAAAAAAACATATTTAGCTTTGCAATATAGGTGAAAATGTTTAGCTTACTTTTCTATTATGTATCTCCTAGAACTACCTCTACATAATGAAAGTAAACAATAAGGGTTGGGTCGACTACACATAAAAGGAGAGTGACACTGCTTAGGCATGCTGCTAACACACATATTTGTACTCATGAAAGAAAGTATAAAACTACATAAAAAGTCAGAATAATGACACTGTTTTTTTTTTAAAAAATAGAGAAATTATTGGATATAATATTCTAATATCATAGATTATTGCCCTCCTAAAATATGATTAAGAATGACCATCTTAAAAAAGAACAGAAAGAGTTAATAATTATAATGGTCACAGTAGCAAGATTAATATTTGCGAAGAATTGGAAAAGTGACAAACAAATTAATCTTGAAGACTGTTACAAAGAAATTGTGAATTAAGCAATTAATGATAAGCTAACATGTGAAATGAAAGTAAGAAGGGGGATGATAAAGTATGATGATTTTAAAGAAGTCTGGAATTTATATTTGGAGTATGTCTTTGTGAAAGGGAAAGGTCATAAACCAGAAGAAGAATCAATGTATTTTTGGAGTGGAATGAGGTAAAAAGTATTAAAATTATATTTTTGGTTACCTAGTCCCAAGGGAGAGGGTGGCACAGGTGGGGAGTGCTAGCTGTATTGTGTATGTACATACATTTTATGTTTAAAATGTAAAAATAAGTCTGGGAGATTTAAAAAATGTTAGGATAATCAGAAACACATTTAAATATCTATAATTCACTAGCACTGATGATATTAATAAGTGCCTATTTGTAAACAAATACATCTGGTTTTGTATTGTTTTTACACTAGGTAGTCACCATAGCAAGAGCAGTTACATTATCACTTGCTGTTCTGGTGCTTAAAATGTGATCTATTTTTAAGTGTTTATTAATCTGTGTTGCATTAAATGCTTCTTATTGAAGCAGAAGAACTGGATAGATGTTAATAAAAATGACAGTGTACAACTTTTGTTTCAGTAGTCCAAGTACGACTGAAAAACCCATGGCGGGGGCTGCTGGGCTGTAGTTATTGTGGTACCTCTGATGTTGTAGAGCCCTAACAGAGGGTAACACATTTTCATCATTATGTTACTATTTTACCTCACACTTCTATTTTATACTAACTGAAATAACAGGAACCATGAGTCTGTCAGGAAAGTGAGGCTAAGAGAATAATAAAATGAATATCATTGATGGTACGTCGCTCAAAAAATCAGCTAGATTTACTGCTGAAACACTGAGAAAGAATACGTACTCCTACGTTACAAGCACTGGAAATCCTACATGCCATCATTTAATCTGTCACATTTATAAGCTTCAGACACTGTGCAACACCTGTTTACAGAATGAAATGCATTTCATTCTAGATGCAGAGGAGAATCAGTGAAAAACAGACAGACAAAGAGAGTTTGTGGGTTGTGATTTCCCTACAATCCCTGTAGAGTCGAAGTAATATTACATTAATACATCTTCATTTGATTGTTATTACTCTGCCTCCCAGGAGGCTAAGCCACTGCCTGAATCTTGGCTGTTTTCAACCTATCAAGTTAGTAACATTGCTCTAATCAGATGGAGAATTAAGCTGCTGGATTTGTGCCTAGATACAGCCTTTCATTCACAACGAGATTAAACAAGGCAGGCACACACAGAGAGAGAAAATCAAGAATCACTCCCTCTTCCAAACTGATATGGAATACATTCCTTTTAAAACTAAAACAAAACAAAACTTCACTGCAATGAAATTACAGAACCAATTTTTAGACTTTGGGTGCTGGTACGCACTCCAACTATAGCCCCATATTTCATTTAACATGATATGCCTTAGGGCTAAGCTAACACAATTCAAACAAAATTCACCCTAAATATATTTCCTGCCAAGCATCGGGAAAAGCCAGCGTTTAACTTTTCCACCTTACCCACTACATTTTCTGTTACAGAACGTGAGTCTTTCATTTTGTGCTATATTATTGTGAGATTGGGAGAGGTTTGTTCAGCAGATGGCTAGTGGAGCAGGAGGAACACGGGAGACTAAAAGTGCTAAACTTTCAACTTACTCCTCCCCCCGGAAAAAAGAATAACAGATGGTTCTTAAAGGCTAGATTTTTCTCCCTTACACCTTCTGCATGGCTAGGAAGAGTCTGAAAGAGGCACGCCTTTCCCCTCCCTCCCACTTTAACAGAAATTCCTGCCCCCATCCATCCATTCCTAACGAACCAAGGTCTGTGTGCGTGTGAGAAAGAAAACAGAAATTGCAGTTTGAGTGAGCACGAAGGTCTAAGAGAGCCAAGATTAAGCACTGGGACCAGGAGGATTGTAGTTGATCTGACCACCTTTCTGGAGACTGAACATGAGATAATGAATGTATTTGTCTGCTGGGGAGTTTGAACTGCATCTCCAGCTATTCTCAACAGGTATATTTGTAAACAAACCCAATATGACAGGAACTCTGCAAGCCTGAAGTTCCTTTTCTTTGAAAGCAAATCAAACGAGGGTAAAATGCTATGATGTTCAGAGAGATGGCGTGCACATGACAGAAATATCCCATGTGCCTAATTTTAAAGGTTTATGATGGTGCTCCATTACCACCTTAATTTATTTCTAAGGCAATATTACACAGTTTTAAAGAGGAAACTGCAATCTCATTTCTGTGACATCAGTTATATTCAGTAGAGTCTCTAAAACATATAGAATATCCTTACTTAGATACAATGTTAAATTGTGGTTTAGTATTATGTGAATACTCAGTGCAGTGGAGCGGGTAAAGTGACAGGCTAGGATTCAGGAGGCCTACATCCAAATCCTCGCTCAGCCATGAAACTGGTAAAAACACTCCTTAAATACCTTGAAAGCCCTATTAGGGTGACTATAAGTTGTTTCCAACTCGACAGCACTTAACAACAACAAATTATGTGAACAAGTCACAACAAGCTCTTACGATCCCCCACTTCTTCCAGTATGGCTGGGAGCAGACCAGACATGTTCATTTCCATTTAAAACTAATCTACCAATACATCGTGGTCAGTCTTTAATGGTAGTTTAGAGAAGCAAACCTACTTCAAATAATGTGTTATAATAAAGTGTTGTTTCTCTAAACTACGTATTTGGAAATAGTACAGTAACAGGAAAATGTTAATTTCTGCTTGCTCCAAACACACACACACACACACACACACACACACACACACACACACACACACACACACACACACACACACACACACACACACACAAAAGAACGGAAGGCTCCAAATATTATCCTCAGGCCTATCCCATGAAAGGATATGGAAGAGTTAAATCCACAACTGGAGACTCATGTACATAAAATCTTCCCCAATCCAGCACTCTCTAGATGGTTACACACACCACTTCTCTCTCCAGCAGTACTGGAGTTGGGGTGCTGGACCCCCATGTAGTTCAACTCTTATACCCCCATGTGTACAACTCTTATGCCTACCCCAAAACTAACTACAAAGCATAAGCAGTTGATTAGCTAACACACACAGAGAGAGAGAGAGAGAGAGAGAGAGAGAGAGAGAGCAGTTCTCTTTATCAGGGTTCTCTTCCACAGCATTGATAATCTTTTCCATACAGTACCATATGCAACGAGCCTTAAAGGCCCTTAGGACCCCTTATCTTAGAGAATGAATTAGAGATGTTCAACACTGACACCTTCAGTGTTGAACTCATGGGGTTCTTGGTGACCAGGGGCACAGTATCTATCTATCTATCTATCTATCTATCTATCTATCTATCTATCTATCTATCTATCTATCTATCTATCTGTCTGTCTCTGTCTGTCTCTGTCTGTCTGTCTGTCTGTCTGTCTGTCTGTCTGTCTGTCTGTCTATCTATCTATCTATCTATCTATCTATCTATCTATCTATCTATCTATCTATCTATCTATCTATTCTATCTAAATCCATGTATAACCAAATCTGTGCTGCTCAGACCTGTGCAATTCAAGTGAGAAGTGTAGTTCTTAAGAGAAGGGTTAAGTGCTACTTCCTATAATATTACCGTTCTTCATTTCTACTGTTGCTACTGGTTAGGCTTCCTAAAACCACTTACCAGAGGCAGAAGTGGGGTGACTATACACACTACAAAGTGTAATTTTTCTTTCAAGATGGGAAGTGGGAGAGAAAGCTGTCTTATCAGTCTCTAGCCTCTCTGTGCAAACAACAAAGTTAACAAATCCCTAAACTGGGTCAGTAAAAATGGATAAAATTGAATCAATAGAGTCAAATTTCCCCGCTTGGGAGATCAAGCATTGATGTTACATTGGTTGCCATCCCTGACTTGCTTTGCCTCCTGGCCGTCAGTGGGATTACAACATACTGGTATGCCGAGAACAGTTGAGTCCATCTAGAAGGGCGGGATAAAAATCCAATAATAAATAAAATAAAATATCCAGTAGCAGCCGTAAGAACTATGATTGATACAAAGCTGTGCTTGATCTAATGTGAATTCATAGGACTATCAAGGACATGGCCTATTTAAAAAAATATATGTTTGTCACAGGGCTGCAGAGTGGCAACATGGCTGTGGCTCATTGTTTGGTAAAGCATCAAGTCGTTACTTGTTCTGATAAACATGTTTTCTAATTTTACACAGCAGATTTAAAAACACAAAGATCCAAACAGATAGAAAACCCACAAATCAAGGTGCTTGTTTCTGGAACAGCTAGAAACTACACATAAAGCAGCTGCAGTGATCTAAGCACAGTGTTTTAATTAAATGGTATTACATTCACTTTTTACACCAATTCTCTGGTCCCAGAGCTTCAAGAGCTTGGATGACACAGAATAAACTCTCAGGCAAGGTTTAAAGCACGCTGAGGCCCTCCATTGCTGTGCTTGTTGATCTATGACAAGTTTACAGAGGGAATGCAGGCTCATTCCCTTAACTAACAAAAACAATAAGCAGCTTCCCAGTTAAATTATCCGTAATCCCTGATTTAAAGACCTTTCTAATGCTAGTTAAAAGTAAAGGTTCCCCTTGACATTTAGTCCAGTCGTGTCCGACTCCAGGGCGTGGTGCTCATCCCTGTCTCCAAGCCATAGAGCCAGTGTTTGTCTGTAGACAGTTTCCGTGGTCATGTGGCCAGCTGACTAGACACAGAACGCCATGACCTTCCCACCAAAGGGGTACAGTGGGGTCTCGACTTACGAACGGCTCGACATACGAACGTTTCAACTTACGAACTGCTCTCATAGGCATATATGGACTCGACTTACGAACTTAGATTCGAGTTACGAACTCTTTTTTTCCTTTTTTTTAAAGCTAAGTCATCTTAGGTTAAAAGGAAAAAAAGAAAAAAATATATCCCCCTCTAGTTGCAGAAGGCGGAATAGCAGCTTCCCATTCGTTTCTATGGACGAAAAGAGCAGATACGGATTAAATGGTTTTCAATGCATTCCTATGGGAAATGCAGATTCGACTTAAGAACTTTTCGACCTGAGAACTGCCTTCCAATACAGATTAAGTTTGTAAGTCGAAACCCCACTGTACCTATTTATCTACTCAAATGCTTTCAAACTGCTAGGTTGGCAGGAGCTGGGACAAGCAATGGGAGCGCACTCCGTCGCGAGGATTCAATCTTCCAACTGCTGGTCTTCTGACCTTGCAGCACAGAGGCTTCTGTGGTTTAACCCACAGCGCCACCATTAGATCCAAATGCATATCTATTGTTAATTTAAGCAGCGCATGTTGCTAAGTAACATTTTGCATACTGTATATACCTACCTAATAAAGAATCAGGGGGTTCTCTAATTCCTACGTCCTGTTTTAATTTTTCCTCCCCCCTCCCTTTAAACCAGAGAATCTGGACAGAATGCAGTTTTTTAGGCCATACCTTCCATTACATCCAAATTCAGCTACAGCTAAGATCTCAAATCCATAGCTACCAAACCCTTTCTTCTCCCTGCCTTTGGCTTTTGCCTGTTTTCTGTTTCCTAACACTATAAATCAAGGTTTATGGTTTTTAATCTTGAACCTATGGAATGGTTCAGGATTTTATCTGCATAGGATTATTGCAAGATAAACAGAAATGTAATTTCCCAAAAAGAGTGAAAGCACAATGCAACTCCTCTCTCTCTTTCCTTTGACCTCAGAGGTAAATGAATACAGAGACCTGACTCCTTTTCTCCCAAACACGCCCCACCCATTTGCTCTCAATATTTCAGTCGGATTGCATCAGCTGAACCTCTAGCACAACCTCTTCAAGTCTATTTCCTTCCCCCTTCAACCTTCACCTATCACAGCAAAGGGGACAACCAGGTTTCTACTGTTCACAGTAGTACATAGCCGGACTCTCCACACAAAAGACAGGGAACCATTTTATTTTTATTTTTTAATCAAGCAGCACAATCATATTTCCCCGCCAAGTAAATGTGTTGGAAAGCAAGCCTGTGGAACTTTCATTAGAAAAGAGAAACACTGGATATCCTTGTGCTTGGCTCCTATTCATCTGCCCTGGGTGAGTGGGGAAGAGGACCCATGCTGGTTAAAAGCAGAAGAAAGTTACTGCCACTAATTGAGGTTACCATTTAGGGTTCCATTGCACACAAACTATTAATTCCAAAACTGGATTGTGGTGAGCATCACACCACAATGGGGTAGAGGACAGCCATGTGCACTGCTTTCAGCCCCCAAAATGAAGAATATAAATGAAACTAATATAACTAAATATATAGTACAACTAAATTTAGCTTAAGTTCCTGGCCACCTTTCTTCCTGCCCAGCCAATGGTACCCTTAAAAGCTTTACTTTCTCAAAGTAATCTTAAATTGATGAGAAAATGGCAACCTAAATGTTCCATTAAGGCTGAAAAACTTTTTGCAGCATTATTTCCCCTTCTGTATCTCCTCATCAAGATTCTTTTCTAAGTTAAGAAGAAAAAGCACCTGGGAGTTAACACTATATAGTGTTTAAACACTAATAGCAGAACTGTCTTATGAAGAAACACACCGAGTTACTTTCTTTCCAATGAAAGATACTTGTAAACTGGAGTTGGACTGCAAAGGTGTGATTATTTTAAAATAATCTTTTTTACTGAATTTAAAATAGTGAGGAACACATTTTCACTGGAATGGTAAACAGCTAGAACACTTTGCTGCCATCAGGCAATAAAGACAAAATTAAAAAAAAATCTCACCAAACAATTCTAAACTCTTCTTAAAGGCATATATCACCATTCACCAACATTCACATGGACAATTTGAAAATATGATGCTTTTGGTTGAAGCAGCCAGTTTGTCCCCCTCACAGTTTCCTCATGCAAGCACGTACGCACATACAGATCTTTATTTCCCAGAACAGACTGTGATTTTATATCATTTTTTCTTAAGCCACGAACTTGTTGCTGGAAAGAATCTCAGAAAGATAGGGAAAGTGCTTCCTAGTCTCTTTTATGATCTTTTATGAAACATCCGGGTGAACAAAACGAATAAAATGTGCATTCAAGCTAAATCTATTATTGCTCACAGAAAAACCCGTTGTTTTAATATGATCTGGAAAGCCCACTTGTTCATAGATTCATCCTAAAAATTTATGCCTGCCACTTTGAAAGTCCTTACATTTTGTCACACAACTGCTTGCTTGATAAAGGTTAGAAATAAAAAGTTCCTAGCGGGGGTAGGGGGAGAAAATATAACAAACTCCTTGTGCAGTCTACTGTCACTAATTGCATGCAATGATATTAATGACCCAGTAATTGCTGTAAGAGTGGCACTGAAGTGGAAAACATCATCTTGAGGCAGGGTTCATCTCTAGGTGGTAGGACATCACCACTGACTGAGTTAATGCTTAGTGACATTTTGGAATATAACACTACAGACGAGAAAATGTGCCACTCGCCTGGCTCTAATGGCTAAGATGGACATTATGTTATTTGCTGTGACCGCAGAGAGTCCAGCGGTAACCCCAATGAAGTGACACAGTCAGGGGGTTTGCCCTACAGATGAACCTCATTCCTTTCAGGGGAGACATTCTCTGTTATAACAACCTAGTGCAATTTTCCACATGTTTGCTTCAATAAAAGAATACCTTCATCTCTTGCTTCTATTTCTAGCACAGACAGAAGTGTGCTTTATTGCACAATACAAAAGGCTATTTGCCACTGTCTCTCGCAGAAATGATTTGGCATTTTTAAATCTCCAGATCAATTATGAAGAAATTTACCACAGCTGTAGTTTTATGGGTAGATAATATAGGCTTGTGTCCAGAGTAAAGTAAATACTTTGCTTTGGATCAAAAATTTCAAAATGGTGTGTCACTACACTGCTGATGTCTGAGGGTTCTTAATCCTTCAGGCCCCTCCTCATCCTAGGAGGTAACACTACTTTCTTTCACACAAGAAGAGGCCTCAGAGTTGGAAGGAGGATTGCTATATGAACATTAAAATATCATCCTAAATCCAGTTTCTAAACCCAATTAGAGTAAGCCTATTGAATCAATGGGATTTACACAAGAGCTGACTTATTCTTCAGCAATTCCTTCAGCACGTTTACTTAGCACTACCCACTGGATTTTTAGCCTTTATTAGCCTCAAAGCTTTGGTAGAATATAAACAGTATGTCAACAAAGAGGCTAACAGTGAACAATACAGCCTTCATTATCACATTGATTTTCCTGATACACAAACTACAGTACTTTGAATATATACTATGCATCAGGCATGAGACCTTTTCTTTCTTTTGGATTGTAACTCTAGAATACACCAGGAATCCCACCCAGGCAGAATCCTGAGAGTTGTTCCCCCAAAACAATAGTTTTAAAGAGGAGCTTTCCACATCTGCACGTGGCCATCCGCCTTTCAAGAAGGAAATTGCTCCCAGTGGTGTCTGCAAGTGGCAAGGATTCACGAGAGTCTCAAGGGAGCATGGAATGTGTTGTCTTATTGTCTATTAGCACAAGCTACTTAAAGAACTACCCGTCCCATGCTAACATGAGACTTGACTCTGAATCGCTTCTCCAATGCCTAATAGGTCATTGGTACAAATGAAGCTGAAAACATTTATCACTTACTTGGAGAGGTGGGAAAGTGGCTGAATTAGCCCTTGCCTCCCTTACCGCCTGAGCTGTAAATGTAATCACACCCTGCCAAGTCTGAACAAACGGCACTGTTAATGTGATGAGTGAAAGAGATTCATTTGGCAGCTAGTAGCATCTCCCTGGGTCAAATGGAGGGGAAAGTTACATGTAAGATTACAACATGATTCAGGAGTTAGGGAATCATATAAAATAGCCCTGCTCCCACCATCCTTGTTTTTGTCATGTTCCTACATGGTCAGAAGGACTCTTTTAAGTTAGGAAAGGGAGACCTCAGTTATCCCAGGATCATTTCCATGTAAGATGGGACCCTGGCTTTCTAGGGTACTAGTTCACGATGAGAACCCCTAGGGATTGTGGTTGCTGACCAGGTTAAGCACTCTCCATATGCCACAATGCAACAGAAGCAATGATGATGAGAGCTAGAATGCTTCGTGTGACTATTCCACACAGCTTTTCAACACCTGAATAGGGCTTCTTGTTCTTATTAATTTCCTCTCAATTTGCATCCAACCTAAGGTAGTATCACTAGCGTTCTAAGTATTATCAAACAGAGATAGCAATATTTACATCACCATTGCTGGAATTTGATGAAGAATATGCTGAATTTCCTAGTGTAATCTGGGAAAAAAAATTAAAATTCCAAACAGTGGTTCGAACTTAGCCCATTTCTGCACTATAACTGTTTTTAAGCTCCAATGAACCATTTCTGAACCAACAAGCACATGATTCTGCAGCCTTCAGTGACAGCTTGGCTCAGATCAGTGAGAGCCTGGCTATCAACTTCTAGCAAGACGTAACTTTCATCCTGCTTTTCCACCACTCATAGGAAGGGGTGAACAGAGTGGTAGGTTCTTCAAATTCTTCAACTTCCACTTGCTGCTTCTGGATTCTTCCCATGCTCCACATGTAATTGAGCAAGACAAGGCATCTAACACGTGAAAGTCCTCCAGAATAATTTTGTGAAACACAATTGATGCACTTTATGTTCGTACAGATATGACACGAAAAACTGCTTACTGAAAACATCAACATTCCAGGACAATAATGGGATTAGCTGTTTCTCAAAACAATTATCAAAAGCATCCTTTGTGATTTTTCACCCATTTTCACTCTGGTGTTAAAATATGTTTGAAAAGTCACAAAAAATATGCTATATCGGTGGTGGTCCTGAAAGAATAAAGAAAAAGAACAATAGTTTAAGCATTTCACCTCTCTTGTCTCACTCTGTAAAACAGAATGCAAAGAACTAAAGGGGAAAGTGATCTGTTAAGAGCACAAAACAACAGGGATGGGATTTGCTATTACATTGATAGATAGAAGCCACAGTGCTTTTGTTACACCTGCATAAATGTGCCTTCTGTCTAGCCATATTTATGTAGAATTACGCACATTTCTAAAAGGGTGTTTTTTTTTCAAAAATTAAGCACATTTCCAAAACATCTTATGTTACTCATTTAAATTTATTCCAGCTCTTCTTTAATGGGCCTACTCTTCAGCAGGATGCAAATGACTCCCTTTGATTTAATGAGAGTTCTTCAAATCCCACAGCAAGAGGGAAAGGGCCTTAGGGCACTCATTTTGCAGAGTTTTACACTAGTAGTTAACTTTACACATGGGAGTAGTCCTACTTAAGTCACAGAGATGCTTTATATACATAAAATTAAACCACTGGGTGTAAGGCTTTGTAACACGGCAGCTTAAGTAATTTATTATGTTTAAAGCATTTTAGTTCATTTAATGCTAATCTGCATAATGAATATATAAAAGCTTCTGAAACAGAGAAATGGCTCTCTCCTTTGTGGCATTTTATTCTTGGTATTGTTAAATAATTTACAACACAGAATGTGTGATGGGAGCAGGGAGGGTGGGGGATATGGGACACTATAAATAAACAGTAGCAGGAAATATTCAGCTACATATGATGAAATATTAAAACGGTTTGAATCAAAGCACTTCCTAAAGAATTCCTGTTCTCTTCTAAGCAATCATTCCTTGTTTCTTACAAAAACAGAAAAAGAAGGGGGGGAAACCCACTGTGTGGCCCTTTACACACAATCTGGAAGCATGAGTGGCTAGCACCTATCCTTGCTTTCCCGTCCTTCCTGCCTATTTTCCAATCTAGTACATACTGGAGAGAGCTCCTTCTTTACTAGGCAGCTCCCACCTATACACAAGCAAAGCCACCTTGTTCAGTCATTTACTATCTAGGAGAATAAAGAAGTGGCTCTTACGGATTTCCTGAAACAATACCTTTCCAACTAGTTTTAAATTACATCCACTGCCTGCTGCATCCCCTAAATAGTGGCAATGTCTGGGAACAAAGACGGTCTGCAACAGCCACACTCCTATGTATACAAGACCCCTGGAGATTCGGGGGGGGGGGGAATCCCAACAGACCGTTAACTCTATCAGTCCTACCAGCCATGCACACAGATAGAAACTGATGCTCTGCAAACACTAGATGTGTCCCCCCCCCCTCATCTTCAGTAATTTTATCTTTATGGTTTATATTTGATTCCAAGAGAGCTGAATTAAGAATAAGAGTCCCTTTGTAAGATTCAGTGGCTAAACTTCCGGTATCATCTAAAAGGAGTTAAAGATAAGTCATTTAGCTTTTTGAGGACATGGCAGAGGAAGAGGGCACAAGAATGTATATTTTGCCTATGGTCAGCAAGAGTTTGCTTGCTGGAAGAAACGCATGTTAGAGCAGAAAATCTATAATTTTTATTTAAAAATACAACTGTCATAAGCAACTGAAGAACAGCAGACTCTGGCAGCCAGGAAAGACACTAAAAGCATGCTCTCAGTTACCAAAAAAGGGGGAGAAGATTGTCTGTTTTCCTAGCTAGCACACATTAGAGGGAAGGATTCTCTTTTCATAAACCTTACTGTTCCACAGAAGTATATATAGATGTGTGTGTGTGTGTGTGTGTGTGTGTGTGTGTGTGTGTGTGTGTGTGTGTGTGTGTGTGTGTGTGTGCATTTTAGAACGTCTGCAAGAAAAACTGGAATTGAGTTGTTTTTCCACTGATGAAACTACAACCCACAAAAAAACACAAACTATTTGTTTCAAAAGCATGACAAACTCCCTTGTTTAGTCCATTGTATCAATGTACTTCATGTTCAATGAAAAAAAATGTATTTTAACTGTCTTTATATTGTATGGTGGTCAATATTCTATCGAATTTCTATTGAATTTAATCCATGCAAAATAAAAACTGAGGAAGTGGCTATGTGGTAAGACGAGTCATACAACCAGGCACACAACCAGGCCCTACTACATAGTTGTTTTTGGCATTTCTAAATACTGGTTAACAACTCTCACCACCATTTTAGATTGTTATTTGCCCTGGGAGACATCTTTTATGTCTCATTATTTAAGTACACACAACGAAACCTGAGCATTTACGAGGCGTAAGATATGATGAGCTGTGCATGTTCACAAATTAAAGATTCCCAGTGTAGGATATCTACCCACAAGGTAGTCAAAATGAAGACCCAACTGCTTTGTTGTCAAGTCTATGACCGTATAATAAAACTTGAACTTAACAAATGCTTTGTTTTGGGGAAATTCCATGCCTTTATTTCTGTTAGGAGCTCTACTCAAATGGGGGCATGGGTGGAAGGACTGGTCTCCTATCCTGATTTAAGAATATAGGCAGCACATGAATGAGAGAGTGTGTGTGTTTAACCAGAGAAATTCTTGATATAGAAAACTCTGTCCTCCTCCTAATAGAAAAGTGAGTTTTCCAAAGGGGGAGGCAACAATTGGAAGTCTGCAAGCTATGATGTTTGTGTCTTGGGAGAACAGAGGCATCAAGTATGGTACTTTAAGATTGTCCACGAGGAAATAATCCAATTTTGTGACCAGTTTAAAATTCCATCTGCTGAATATTACAGAAAGAGAGGTTACTTACCGTGACTCTGGTTGTTCGAGTGGTCATCTGTGAATTCACACTAATGGGTTTTATCTGCGCCTCCACAGAGGTTTCTGGAGTCTTCCAGAGCTTAACACTGTTCGCTAGGACCGCCGCCCCCCAGTACACATGGTTCACCCATCCTGGCAAGTGCCTCAGTTCCCACAGAGTCCGCCACTATATAAAAATGTTGATGTGATGGACAGAGGGGAGGATGGGCGGGATGTGTGAATTCACAGATGAGCACTCGAAGAACCAGGGTTACGATAAGTAACCTCTCTTTCTTCTTCATGGTCTCTGTGAATGCATACTAATGGGTGATTAGCAAGCTTGCCTGTCCGGAGGAGGGACGTCACGGAAGAACAGCTGACGAAAACGCTTATCCAAACATAGTGTCTGACTGCCTGTAGAGCTAAACGGTAATGTGAGGCAAAGGTGGATGGTGTGGATCATGTGGCAGCTGTGCAGATATCAGGGATAGAATCACCCCTGAGGAAAGCTGTAGAAGTGACTATGCTCTTGTAGAATGACCCTTAATTTCAGCAGGAAGGGGTCTGTTTGCCAATTGATAAGCGAGGCATATAGTTGCCACTATCCATTTAGAGATAGTTTGGGTGGAAACACGAAACCCTCTGTGCAGTAAGTGTGTAGAAACAAATGGTCTCTTGGATTTACGGAAAGACGCAGATCTGGAGATGTAAAAAGGCCAGTACTCTCCTAACATCCAGAAGGTGGCGAGTGTTACATACAGCACTGATGTTACCTGTCTGTCATGGGTTTGGAGGGAAAGTTCCATCCTATGGGGAGTGGAAGGCGGGACATCAGGAGGAGGGGCTGTACTGTATATATAGGTGAAGCCTGTGTGGTGAAGTTCAGGAGACGCTGGGATGTGAAGAAGCAGCAGCTGGGAAGAAGAAGCTGGTGTGGGAGTCTGTGTGTCAGACAGGGTACTACTGTGTGTCAGTACCAACCTGATAGGTTCAGGTGTCTGTATGGTTAGCCAGAACTGATAGGTTCAGGGTCTGTGCTTCAAGTTAAGGGTTCTGTGTGAACCAAACTGTATGCATGTATGAATGAGACTAAGCCACGTTACTATATCTTATTCACCTGATCATTTTATTTTCCCTGTGTGTTGTTTTAAATAAACCTTATTCTTTTATTGGTTAAAAATCCATCCCTGGTCTGTGTGACTTCTTACAGGGAATGGTTGGTGGCAGCTTAGTTAACGTGTGGCAGATCCCAGTAGGTCTGGGTTTGTCACATTGATTGGTGTCCAGCGTGTGGGATACGACTGGTCCAGTTGTCCAGCGGTCCAGCAAAGCCTTGGCAAGTGTGCCCAGAGCAAGGGGGGTCTAGTCAGGGACAATCTGAGGCGCGTAGGTAATCTTCTAGGTGTACCTCAGGGGGAGGTGCGCTAGTGGAAGAACGTGCCAACTGGGGAGACTAGATTAGGGTGCTCTGAGGCAGCCTGTTTTTGGCGGGAAAAAAGCTGAGGCAAAGATTCAGGTCCCTCACAAAGAAACCAGAGCAGACTTTTACCCAAGTGGGGGCTCAATTGGTGAGGCTGCTTGAGAAATGGCTATCTCAGGAGGGGACAGAGACCTACCAGCAGCTTAAAGACTTGATAGCACTGGAACAGTTCTATTCAGTCCTGCATGGGGAACTGAAATTCCAGGTGAGGGAAAGGAAACCGAAATCTGTGGCAGAAGCCGCCGAGATCGCAGATTTTATTTCCCAGATAAGAAAGCCCTTGGGTGAGGGGAAATCTGTAGGTAAACCCAAAGAAACCTACAGCAAGTACTCTCAGGGACCAGGGAAAAGCCAGCAAGGGGGAGGGGCCCATGGTGAAGGGAAGCCCTCAGACATGAAACTAAGACCTCAGATTTTGGAGGGAAAACCAAAACAAGATGAGAGAGAATCAAAATACCCCAGAAAATGTTATTTCTGTCAGGGAAAGGGCCATCTAATCTCAGAGTGTGAGAAATTAAAGCAGCTAAAAGGAATGGTGCCTCAGGATTCGAGTGGAACCAAGCCAAAAGCTGTGTTCTGTGTCCAGAAAGAGCAAGGCTCATTGTCACTGAGGGAGCCTGTTGCCATGGCTACTCAATCTGGAGCAGCTACATCTGCTGATCAGGCTGAGGAAAATGGTCCTCTTGTAGAGGTCAGGCGCTGCCTGCTGGTGAGAACAGATTCTCAGTTGTTTGAGACAGCAGGGGTGGACGTAGGAATACTTGACCGTCAGTATAGGGGGCTGCGGGACACTTGTTCCCAGGTGACCCTGTGCCATCCAGATATTATTCCTAGGGAGTATGTAATCCCAAATGAGAGCATGAAGGTGGCAGGGATTGAGGGGCAGGTGATTTCACTGCCAGTCGCGGAGGTACCTGTCAACTTTCAAGGCTGGAGGGGAGTTTGGCGGCTAGCAATTTCATCGACTCTGCCAGCAGCCGTGCTCGTGGGAAATGACCTGGCTGAACATGTGAAACCGGTGCTAGTGATTACACGTTCACAAGCCACCACGGGGACAGTTCAGGGGGGTAATGATGAGCCAGAGACGGAAGCAGGGGGGAGTTCAGAAGCTGTGGTGGAAACCTTAACCACAGACAGCAGATTTGGACAAGAGCAAAAGGCAGACGCCACTCTCCAAAAGTGTTTAAGAGCAAAAGGCAGACGCCACTCTCCAAAAGTGTTTTGAACAGGTGACTGACGCCCAGCTAACACCTGAAACCCCAGTGAGATTTCTGGAGAAAAAGGGGATTTTATATAGAGAGACCCTGAGGAATATCTCAAAAGGGGGAGATGGGATCAGAAGTCAGCTGGTGGTACCTGAAAAGTATCGCCCCATGATCTTACAAAGGGGGCACTCTGACATGTTTGCTGCACACTTAGGGGTGAACAAAACACAGCAGAGAATCACACAGAATTTTTACTGGCCTGACATAGGGAAGCAGATCAGGGAGTTCTGTAAACAATGTGATGTGTGTCAAAGGCAGGGGAATAGCCGCGACAGGACCAAAGCAAAGTTGTGCCCTTTGCCTGTGATTGACACTCCGTTCAAATGCATAGGGGTGGATATTGTGGGACCTTTGCCCAAGGCCACAAAGAGGGGGAACAGGTTCATTCTCACCATTGTGGACCATGCCACGAGGTACCCTGAAGCCATACCCTTGACTAACATTGAAACTAACACAGTGGCAGATGCCTTGGTGGGGTATATGTCCAGGATGGGATTTGCCTCAGAAATAATCACAGATTTGGGAGCATCGTTCACATCGAAGCTCATGAAACGCTTATGGCAAATCTGTGGAATTAAGCACAAGGAAACCACTGCCTATCATCCTGAAAGTAATGGGTTAACTGAGAAGTTCAATGGGACTCTAATGCGCATGATTAGGGCTTACTTGGCAGAGAATCCAAACAATTGGGACCAGAAGCTGCAATCCCTTTTGTTTGCTTATCGATCAGTGCCACAAGCCAGTACCGGGTTCAGTCCATTTGAACTTTTATTTGGGAGAAGGGTGAAAGGGCCCCTTGATTTGATCAAACAAAATTGGGAGCAGATCACCCAGGATGACCCACAAGACGTTGTGACATACATAGACACCTTGATGAATGACCTAAAGAGAAATCTAGAGCTGGCAGCAGAAAACCTGCAAGCTCAGAAGGTCAGACAGAAAACATGGTATGACCACAAAGCTAGAGAGAGGCACTTTGACCCAGGGGAGGAAGTGCTTTGGCTTAGGCCCTGCAGAGAGAATAAACTGCAGCTCAAATGGGCAGGACCATATAGGGTCATTTCCAAGATGTCAGACCTGAACTACCTTATAGAGCAGGAGGAGAACCAAGCAAGGAGGGTGGTTCATGTGAATGCCCTAAAACCCTACTACAGAGGGGAACAGAGGGTTTTATTTGCGATAAAAGCAGCTGAGAGTGAGGAAGCTGAATTACCCTTCTGGGAGGGTAGAGGGGAAGTAAAATACAACCCAGAGGAGGTAAAGATCAGTCCTGCACTCACCCAAGACCAGCAGCAAGAACTAAAAATGCTGCTCATTAAATATCAACAGGTGTTTTCCAGCAAGCCGGGGATAGTGAAGGGAGTGATGCATCGGATCCACACAGGGGATGCACCCCCGCAGGCAGTATCCCCATACCGAGTAACGGGACCCTATAGGGACAAGGTGCGGAAGGAGCTGGACGAGATGCTTAGGGAGAACATAATCGTCCCCTCTTCTAGTCCTTGGTCCTCTCCGATAGTCCTTGTGGACAAGCCTGATGGGAGCATTAGGTTTTGTGTTGATTACAGGAAATTAAACCGCGTAACCACTCCTGATGCCTACCCAATGCCCAGGCTAGACAACCTGATTGAAACCATAGGGGGTTGTCGGTTCATCTCATCATTGGACCTGGTAAAGGGATATTGGCAATTAAGAATTGATCCCAGGGATCAAGAAAAGACTGCCTTTTGCAGCCCTTTTGGTCTCTATGAGTTTCGAGTCTTGAGCTTTGGTCTCAGAAATGCGCCAGCCACATTCCAAAGGCTGATGGACCAGACCTTGGCAGGGCTCAGTGACTTTACAGTGGCCTACATTGACGATATAGGGATCTTCAGTAATACCTGGGAAGATCACCTGATACACCTGGAATTAGTGCTGCAGAGGTTAAGTGCAGCAGGGCTAACAGTAAAGGCCAGCAAGTGTCAGCTGGGTAGCCCAGAAATAAAATACTTGGGTCACATGGTAGGGGGAGGAGTGATAAAACCCCTAGAGGCCAAAATAGAAGCAGTTCGTGATTGGCCCAGACCCAACACCAAGAAAAAAGTCAAATCATTTCTTGGGTTGGTGGGCTACTACAGAAAGTTCATCCCGAGGTTTAGCGAGATTGCGGCTCCGCTGACCGATCTGACGAGGAAGAAGACTGATGACCGCATCCCGTGGACCAGCGACTGTGAGGAGGCGTTCCAGAGGTTGAAGCAGGCGCTAATCAACTATCCAGTGCTGCGGGCTCCAGACTTCGACCGGGAGTTCATCATCTACACCGATGCGTCTAACAGCGGGGTAGGAGCAGTTCTGTGCCAGGAGGATGAGAATGGTGACCAGCATCCAGTGTCCTACCTGAGTAGGAAACTTCAAAAAGGTGAGAGACATTTGGCAACCGTGGAGAAGGAGTGTTTGGCCATAGTCTACGCGATCCAGAAGGCCAAGCCTTACATCTGGGGAAGACATTTTGTTCTGTGCACTGACCATTCACCACTGCAATGGTTAAAGACAATGAAAACCCACAATAGCAAACTTATGAGGTGGGCTTTAAACCTACAAGACTATGACTTTGAAGTGAAGGTGGTCAGAGGGTCAGTGAACTGTGTTGCTGACGCCTTGTCAAGAAGACCTGAAGAATGAAGACGGCGAAAGAAACATGGACTATATATATATATTAATGACAAAAAGTTAAATGTACCTGTTTTTTGAACTTGGTTTGTATGAATAAAGGTAAATTGATGTAATGTATATGGTAAATGGTTAAATGCCTAATTGATATGGTTAACTTAGAATGTAAGTATAAGTAAGTATGATATGGTATGTATAACTGTTGTTGTGTGTTTTATCCAGGTTGTTTTTTGGGAAAAAGCACCTTAGTTTTCCCCCTACAAAACAACTTATAAAGAGGGGAGGTGTTACATACAGCACTGATGTTACCTGTCTGTCATGGGTTTGGAGGGAAAGTTCCATCCTATGGGGAGTGGAAGGCGGGACATCAGGAGGAGGGGCTGTACTGTATATATAGGTGAAGCCTGTGTGGTGAAGTTCAGGAGACGCTGGGATGTGAAGAAGCAGCAGCTGGGAAGAAGAAGCTGGTGTGGGAGTCTGTGTGTCAGACAGGGTACTACTGTGTGTCAGTACCAACCTGATAGGTTCAGGTGTCTGTATGGTTAGCCAGAACTGATAGGTTCAGGGTCTGTGCTTCAAGTTAAGGGTTCTGTGTGAACCAAACTGTATGCATGTATGAATGAGACTAAGCCACGTTACTATATCTTATTCACCTGATCATTTTATTTTCCCTGTGTGTTGTTTTAAATAAACCTTATTCTTTTATTGGTTAAAAATCCATCCCTGGTCTGTGTGACTTCTTACAGGGAATGGTTGGTGGCAGCTTAGTTAACGTGTGGCAGATCCCAGTAGGTCTGGGTTTGTCACATCGAGAACTTTCCAGGCCAGAGGTAGGCAATGGAAAAAAGGTAGGTAAGATAATGGGTTGACGAAGGTGGAAATCTGAGACAACCTTAGGGAGGAAAGCCACATCAGGGTAAAGGGTGACTTTATCTGGGTGGAAGTGAAGGAAGGGAAGGTCAACGCAAAGAGCAGCGATCTCTGAGGCTCTGAAAGCGGAGGTGATGGCAACAAGGAAAAGTATCTTAAATGTAAGAAGGTGATCAGAAGTCATAGCCATAGGCTCAAATAGTGGTAAAATAAGGCGTTGGAGAATGGTATGTAAGGACCACTGCAGAGGGAGGTGGGGTCTAGTAGACTGCATGTTGGAGACTCCCCTAAGAAATTGCTTTATAGTGGAGTGACCAATTTCCGGTGTATAATGTGTCTTCCTGCACTGTTTGTGCGGTGGTTGCGGATCAGGCAAATTAGATGTTGAATCCGACTGACACATGGAGACAGACAACCCGAAGGGCTCGATTGGTCATATTTTGGAAGCACAGTAACATCAGCCGACATATTGGCTGAAGACGGGGACTGGGCCAACAGAGGTGGTGGTGGTTGTCCCAATGGTAGAGGAATATAAGTGGTACCGAAGAGACCGGTCTGTCTTTGTGATGTTTAATGATCCGTGTCGCAGAAGATGACTTTTTGGATTTCTTCGGGGGGGGTTTGCAGTTCCGGTACTGAGGGAGATTTCGGTATCGGTGTAGGTTTCGGTGTTGAACCACAAGACTTATCTTTGGCAGGCAGTTTAGCCTTGGATTTGGATTTCACCGAGGAAGCCACAGACGCATTCAGAGACAGTAATGGAGGTGATGGTTCCATATTCGGTGAAGGGTGAAGAGAACATTCCAACAAGTAGGAACGGAGACACTGCTGTCTCAAATTAAGGGCCTGCTTGGTAAATTTCTTGCAAATCGGACAAGAAGCTGGCTGGTGGGCCTCATTGAGGCAGAAGAGACAAGCGTTGTGGTCGTCCATTAGGAGAATTTTACTGGGGCACGAAGTGCAACTTTTGAAAGGCCCAGAAGAGGCCATAAACTGTGAAAATGGATAGGGGGGGGGACGGGGAAAAGAGGAGAAAAAAGGCACAAATTCTCTCACAGATTCCTTTTTGATGCAATAGCGAACAGAGCTCATCAAAGAGAAGAAACCTCAGCGGTGGCAAAAAGGAACTGAGGCACTTGCCAGGATGGGCGGAGCACATGTACTAGGCGGGCAATCCTAGAGAACAGTGTTAAGCTCTAGAAGATTCTGGAAACCTCTGTGCAAGGAGCAGATAAAACCCATTAGTGTGCATTCACAGAGACCACGAAGAAGAAACAGCTTGTACAAAAGAGACAGAACACTCTTTGCATAGATCGACTTGATCACATCTCTACAGCTTCCCCTCCCCCCAGAATTAAACTTGCCCCAATTTTAACAGGAGCAACAGTCAATGATTTATTCCATACACCAGTAATTTATTTATTTATTTATTTATTTCCAAATTGTTCACTGCATTAACCTTCGAAGTTCTTGAGCTATACTCCACTTCAAAAGCTTCCAAATTTCTGAAGCCCAACAATCCCAAAATGGTAATAAATATAGGCTGAATTGTCATCAGCTAGCAGTTACTGACATCCCTTTCCACTATTGTCTACTCCTTCTTTCAGTACTTGTTTTAAACTATACAAAAGTTATTTGTTGTTGTGAAACATTGATTACGAAATAATGACTTCTTTTTTAAAAAAATATTCCCTGTAGCATGGAGTTCTACAATTTAGTTTTTTTTTTTTCAAGAAAAGTATAGACTCTGGCTCTGCAGGTATTTTAACTGAGTCTCTCACTTTTTGTCAGAATCTGCTGAGGTAGACGTTGAATGTGGAGAAAGTGGTTGATTTTATATTTCACCTCCTCTCCCCCAAAGCTTCTCAAAATTTGTTACTTCTTTCTCAAAAAGCCTCTATCTAATTTCCCACTTACTATGCACCGTATTTCCCTCCAAATCCTGATGTTTCTTTCATTCCACCTTTCTTCACTTTTTCCACCTATTAAAAACTTCCTTCTTTTGTCCCTTTCCTCCCTATTCTTATTTTAATAATTTGCATTAGAAATATTTATATTTTATATCTTCATTTCCTTCTATGCCTCCTCTAGTATTTTTCCTTTCTTCGCTCCAAATTCTTTCTCTCTGCCGATCTGGTAGTATTAAGTCCTGTCTGTGGGACTAAATACAAGAGTCAGTGTTAAAAGGTATCAGAATTGTGCCAAATAACCTTGTGATTATTCCTCAGCTTTCTGATGAAGCACCAATTAACAGCAAATTTCCTCTCATATTCTGAATTAGATTTATCACAGTCCTTTCAACAATATACAGATGTTTGGCCCTGACATTTCTGTGCAGTAAAATCTGTAATTTTTCTTTCGTCTTTCTCAATTAGTAGTGTTAGGCCTTCCATAATTTTTATATAAAGCAGGCTAACTGAGGAATTGGTAACATGATAGATAATCAAGTACTGTAACTGTATGTGCACATTAGAGTAACCAAAAACGATTATGCTGTTCTCATGTCTACCAGAAGGAATGCACATAAATTTAAACAAAAGGTGACAACCTCAAATTAACTTCTAAATAGACATCTACTAGAATCCGTGTTGTGAGGGAAGAGTTTCCTTATTTTCAGATGCCTAATTGGTAAAGAATTTTTTTAAAAAGGAAGCACAATCATCTAACTTTCAGTTCTTAGATCATAAACAGCTCTAGATCCCAAACAAACTTCATTTCTTGCTTTTGCGTTATCTTCCATCAAGGAAAAGCCAACACAGTAGCCTCCGCCAAAGTAATTATTAACAGCAGAATCTGTTATAAAGCTAGCTTAACTTGATACTGATAAAAACAAGGTCACGAGTTGCTTCCATGGACAAATAATTAAGAGCTACTTTCAACATCTATTGATATCTGGGTATGTTCCTCTAAGTCAATGGTTTCCAGTCTTGGGTAACCCAGGTGTTCTTGGGCTGCAATTTCCAGAAACTTCAGTCAGCACAGCTGGTGGTGAAGGATCCTGGGAACTGCAATCCAGGAACACATTGGTTACCCAAACTTGGTAACCGCTTCTCTAAGTTGACTGTGCCTTCAAAGATTTTTACATCTATTGAGAAATCAGCCCAACTGCTTTTCTAACTTGGGAACTCACACTATTAGCCAAATACAGTTGCCAACCCATCATAGGAGGCAGGCAAAAGGACTGAAGTCATATGAATTAGTCTGGATATCTTTGCAAACACCCTAAATAAATCAAGAACGCAATCCAACTCAACCAATTTGCAGATGATAGAAAGATACATTTCTTCCACATATTCCCAAACTCTGGGATTTCCTGCCAACAGAAACTAGATTGATTCCCTCTCTACTGCCCTTCCATCAGAAGGGAAAGATCCTTTTATTCAGAGAACCCCTTGGCATCTAAGTTGCATTAGAAAGAAGGGAGCTGATTCTTTTTTACTGATGTGTTTTTGCATAAATGGTTCAAATTCACTTTTATGTTTCAACTATTCTGCATGAATTTCTGTTAATTGCCTTGCTGTGCCATTTATATAAATAAACAAATGTACGCATGCACACTCTGTAATTCAGGAATTTTCTCTCTCTCCTTGTTTCATGATTATACCATACAGAAGGAACATGGAATGACTAAACAACCATGTGACCACAATTTCCTCAGAAACTTTCAGAATTACTGTGTTACGTTCTCTTACTTGTTTCTGAAACTTAGGAAGAACTTTAGTATGACTTGTACCCAAATAAAACATAATTTTTTTTTATTTATTAATTCACATAAAACAAAAATATCTTCATTAAAGTTTTGTCACTAGAACAACAGAAACAGCCATATACAAATACAGTCATGCCCCGCTTTACAATTGCCCCGCATTACGACGACGTTTTTGCGATCACTTTTGCGATCGCAAAACAATGGTCTGAATAGGCTTTTATCGCTTTGCGATGATCGGTTCCCTGCTTCGGAAACCGATTCTTCACAAATTGATGGTTTTCCTACAGCTGATCGGTGGTTTCAAAATGGCCACCAGGTAAATAAAATGGCTCCCCACTGTTTTCTGGAACGGATTCCTCGCAAGACAGCCACCGAAAATGGCCGCCCTATGGAGGATCTTCGCTGGACGGTGAGTTTTTAGCCCATTGGAACACATTAAACGGGTTTTAATGCGTTTCAATGGTTTTTTTATTTTCGCATTATGAAGTTTTCGTTCTACAGCGATTTTGCTGGAATGTATTAATGTCGTAATGCAAGGCACCACTGTACAGTAGCAGCTGTATTTGTCCAAGTACAGTTTGCCAAAGAATTCTCTGTTTGGGAAAGGAGCCTCATCTGTCATTCTTTCCATAACATGTCTTTATTGAGTGAAGCTTTTAAGATTTATATGATCAAACATCAAAATCCTCATTTTGTTGCATTTTTTACAAATGTCACAAGCTAGCAGTGTATGCAGTATCAAAAGTGGATATCGGAGTATGTAAAGGTGAGTATGAAGGGGGAATAGTATTTGTGGGATGTCTGGCTTTTATGATGGAAATAAATTTCTCACTTGGTTTAGCTCTGGAGTAGTGCAGTCTGCGATGATCTGAAATCAAACTTTTAAGGCCTCCTTACCAACCCATCACGTTTAGCCTTCTGTCATAGCATTCCAATTTCAAGCAATATTTTTTCCTGCTGTATTACAATAAGTTGAATGCCATTTCCAAGGCTCCAGACTGAAGGGACAGTGAATTCTATAACCCCTAAAGAATGCTATAATCCTCCCGGAAATGTAATGTCTATTATACCTTATTGCTATAATGAAATAATTATACAAAAATGAAGAAAATGAGTCCTACTTATGGTTTTACTCAGAGGGATTACTGACAAAGATACGACAAAGCTGACAGTCTACCATGAAGTTCCATTTGTGTCCATAACTCTCGAGTCATAATTAAAATGGTGCCATTTATGTCACAGCTGGCCTACTGTGGAGAATTAATCCCCATAGCATTAGATAACTGAAATATTTCACCTTCAAAACCAGCCATTTGAGCAGAGACAGACATTTTTATGTTGTACTTTTTCCTCAGGCCTACTGGCAACTGTCTCTGGCTTCAACACTATATTTTTCCTGAGGCAGAGTAACATTTCTGGTACACTTTTCTCAAAAGTAACAAGCAACTGCACTGAGTACTTCTGCATTTATACCCATCAAAACAGCAATATTTTAAAATATAATCTTACAATCAACAAATTGCATTTTTAAACAGCCTGCATTTGTTATTTCATCAGTTCTCTGATTGCTGCATGGTTTAATTACACTGAAATTGCTAAACAAATTTTCTGTTACGTATTTTATTTATAAATGAATTTACTAGAAACAACCAGAATGAATATAACTTTGGAACAGCTATTTATACCTTATTGCTGCTTAATTTTTTCCAATCTGATTCAATTTTACCTTTTCTCTGATGTTGAATATCAGATGCATTCACTGAAAATGAATATGCAGTGAAAGGAAGAAAAATAAACTTGATAAACATGGTTAAATATGTTTCATAGGCCTAGCAAGTAAACAAGGTAACCTGGAAAAAAATCAGAACACTCTGCCTCTAAGATTATGCCCACTTATTTAGAAAAGTCCTACTGAACTCAGTGAATTCACCTGTAAGCTGGCAGACATTTAATAGCTATGTTTTAAGAGAGCAATCATTTACAGCAAGGGAAAAAGAAATCCTCTGGCAGGCCAACTGCAACACCTGTTCCTCTTGTCTGCCGCAGGCAGGACTAAGACATGTGTGACGCTTTTCTACTTTTCAGTTGACCACCGTAAGAGAGAACTAACCAGCTTTGTCTGTGCATATGCTGAGGAAAGGGCTCCACACAAGGCACATTGATGGCTGCCTCTGCTACACCTGGTTATTTTACCACTGTACTACTCCTAGATGGAACAGATCCAATATTTACTGAAGAACTGTCTGGCATTTAAAACTGCATGCGTAGAAACTAAAACCTCTTTTGTACAAGATTGTGTACAAGATTGAACTGTGGATTAATTTTACTTGAAATACAAATGACTCTGATGATATTTTAAGAATTTCTTATTTTCTGTTAGTGCAATCCTAACTCGAGGCAAAATCCGGAGCCGGAGTCCCAAAGGCAGCATGTGTCGTTCTGTCAACTCCTGTGACATTGCTGGAACCAGTTGTATTTCCATTGGACCATTTCAGCAATGTGGAGAGGGGGGATCTGCTGCTTGGGTAACAGCCTATCCTCCATATTACCTTACCCGGGCTTCATGCTCTGGAGAGGACACTCCTCGATTCAGAGCATGTTACCATAGTGTCTCGAGACTGAAGGATGCCTATACAATACAATCCTAACTGGTCAGACATCCCATTATGCCAACAGAAGTGTCCCATGTGGCAGAACCCTTCAGCTGAATGATCTCAGAAATATCGCAACAGAGGGGATCTACTAGCACACCAATTCCCAGCTGGGAGGGGAAAGGTCATGAAGACATGAGGGGCTGAGATTGTGAGATGCGGTACCACCCATCCCATGATATTTTTTTTTTTGGTTCTGTTATTTCTTCCATTAAATCACATGTCTATTAAATTTTTGTGGTGAAAGAAAATATTTGTACATAGAATAATTTTATAAAGCTGTTGTGTATAATTTAATTATAATTAGGAATTGAAATTTTTCTGTGTTTGTCTAAAAAAGCTCTGGATGATAGTAAAGGGGAGCAAGGCATGAAGGTTTCTTGGAAATCAAAAATATAAGTGTAGTGCCCACTTACAGATAGAAAAACAGATAGAAAAACTGTTCTGTTGCTTATGATCTGTAAAAGAAAGGCCAAGAAATAAATACAAAAAGGGGCAAGAGTGAGGAAAGAACCATATTATGCCAGATAATACTTTGCACTATGCAAAGCCAGGCCAAGATAAGAATAGCCCTGAGTAATTTCCAACACCCTCAGTTGTGGGGAGTTTGTAGTCAGCATAATTTCAGATGGTGAAGGGTCCGCTTAGCAAGCCCAAGACAGGATTGTACTCTTACACAGATACATTTCTTTTCCTTCTGCTATATTTTCAATTCCTCACATTTTGTTTGTTTACACGGTATTGTTTGCTATGATAACACTGGCTGGCTAGATTGCTCTTCAAGGTGCATACCTGGCTGCTGAGCCAAAGGTTAGAAGTTTGATTCCCCACTGTGCCTCCTGGGAGTATAGCCAGCCTGTGTAGCCTTGGTCAAGCTTCTATGTCCCAGAGTGGCCCCAGAAGAAGAGCATGATACATTACTTCTGCGTACTTCAAGCCTAGAAAAGCCCTAGAAAAGGTTGCCATAAGAGAATCGACTTGACAGCTGTTGTTGTCTTGCAGGACTGCTAGTTTTTTTTTACTACTGGACAAGCACCAATAGTCGAATACTGTAATTCAGAAGGGTGTTAACAGAGTATTTCAAAACTACATAATGCATGTTTAGGGCTTTATATAAATTATAGGTAAAACGTTTAATGGATTTACCTATGGAACACAGTACTGCTAAATTCTAGCATTCACAGAGCCTTCTTCCTCCCCTTTTTCTCCTGAACCCAATTAAGATACCCATGTTTTCTATAAATTGCATTACTAGCATCGCTTCCACAATTACACAGCTCACAGCAGCTCTGTGAAGACTTGGATATAAAAAACAGGAACTAAAACAGTAGGGAGGGTGGTTAATAATAAGCTTCCATGAAAATACTTTAAAAGAAAACAATATAAATCCTTTAAGCTTCTTACTTGATTGAATACAATGAATAAATTAAGGAACAGCAAGACAGAAAAAGAGGAAACAAAAGTCATTGTTCACTTACATATGATGTAATAATCTTTGTTTCTCTGAAATTCCAGACCCCAGAGGTTAGGGCTGAACTCTTGAAACTTGATGGTAAACTTAACATCTTGATCAGGCTTGGCACAGTTGAGCAGAGGTGTGTTGTCCTTTTTAATAGTGCAGCTATCTGCTTGGTCTTTATCAACCATATAGACCTTATAGTACTCATACTGGCCACCAGTTTTAGAGTCCACCTTTGGGCATATAATATCCAGTTTGTCTCCTATCTTTGGATATAGTACCAGTCCTTGTCCAGGATGGAATCTAAAAGAATGAGGGGAAAAAAGGCAGGAGTGAGACATTTGATAGAAAACACGTTCAAACTTTTAAGGAAATGAGGGGGATGGGGATACATACAATTTGAAAACAATAACATAAAAATAAGAACATCTTGGTCCAACTTTCTACATGCTGAAATAACAAGATTTAATTAAAAGCCATTCATATGTTTTTTAAAAAAAAATTGGTTAAGGGGAACAATGCATGGGGTTAAGCAGACACTGCTGCATGAAATAAAA
Source organism: Pogona vitticeps (assembly GCF_051106095.1). Lineage (NCBI taxonomy): Eukaryota > Metazoa > Chordata > Lepidosauria > Squamata > Agamidae > Pogona > Pogona vitticeps. The sequence continues at coordinate 164,226,098 of NC_135785.1, forward strand.
TCCTTCGCCTTCCCTTCTTTTCAAAACTAAAAGAAAACACAGGATTATGAAACATCCTGTTGCAGTATGTGCTCTGAAGGGGAAAGCTGCAGGTAGAAAGCAGTGCACCGTTAGCTTAATCTTTATTTATTTAAGTGTAGCAGAGCATTGTGAAATGTAAAAGTATGGATGCATCTGAAATGTAAAGTTCAAACAAATTTAGAATGTTTCATTGGTTAGAATATTTTTGGCCAGAAGTGGGTTACTTCAACAGCATTATCTTTGCCATTTGCTAGAGTTTCTTTAGTACATGTGGTAGGACACAAATCACATGTGCATAAATGCTGCATTTTGATTTAATTTTTCCACAGTCACAGAAAATTAACCCTGCATCCAAGTAGCCTCATTTTACTTCATAATTCTTTGATTTTCCTACTTCATTTCGAAGTCACTTCCAGATGGTCCTGCCAGAATCTTATCCTGGTGGAACACAATTTCCAGCATCCATTGGACAAGGTGTATTGTTTTTGCTCCCCATAGGTTTAGCCTAGCCTCTTCTGATTTCATATTTAGAGCTTGAGATGTATATAGAAAACTTTTCCTCAATTTTAGCCCGTAAGCGTGAGGCTAATATATTTACAGATAACAGTGGGAAACTGCAACCTTAGAAAGATTTTAAGTGGTTCAAAAATCTCTGAATATCAGGTGGCCATCTTGAGGGGTGGGGAATACATCACAGACACTATCCAACAAAAGTAGCAGTTGCTTAATTATGTTACACAAAGCAATTTCAAAACGTAGTACAGTCATTCGGTTGGTCCTCTGCATTCTACCATATGGGCAGATTGAACCAAAAGCGGCGGCTGGTTCTCCCCTCCCCTTCAAGCAGTGGATACACACATCTGACCTCCTTTTGCATACAATGCCTCCCTCTGCTTGCTGATCTTTTTTAACAAGGCTTCAACAATTCATCTCCCCCTCTTTACGTTCATAAATGCAAAAGCTTCACCAGCTCTTAAGAGGGAAATTGCACGCAAACCACTGCATTAGCAAACAAACACCTGAAATATTTCAAATCATTTATAACTGGTCACTCAGTTAAACAACTGGCCTCATTTAAATACAACACTGTAACAAAATAAATGCTACAAAATGAGAAAAACTGCTTGCTATATTGGTTTAACCACAAATGAAGATTCACTGACAAAGGCTACAGTAATCTCTTCCCCTGTTAAGATGGATATGTTCCAATTACTACCTGAAAGCTGGGCTTTACTACTATGGAGACAATATTCCTCTAATACCTACAAGCTGAAAGCTTCATTTTCACTTGTCTAAATCTTTCTTGTCTGCCATGCTACAATAAAGACCTTCCTTAACAGAAAGCGTATTTGCACTGAAACAATATTTTCCTAACAAAAAGCCCAACAGCTGTAATTAACATCCTCTCTCTGTCACGTCCTCCCAACTTCTTCCACATACTTTTCATTCAAAGATTAAAACATCACAGCAGAACTCAGCTTAAACCTAGGACAGCTTTATACTGTACTTTGTCAAAGACGATCACTACCTACCTAGTCTGTAAAGATATAAACTATCAAGAGGGTGGCATGTTTAGGTCTTTAATTTAGTTTGTTTTGTTTATTTTATTATTCCAGTGTTAGTTTTTGTTCTAGTTTGTTTTGATTTTATCATGATGTTAACTGTCCAGAATAGCCCATTGTGCTAATGGGGCAGGATATATATATATAAATATATTTATTTTCAATTTTGCATGTTCTCAGATACAACTTAACAAGACTTGGTGTTTACATTCAAAGGAACCATAACACTTGGATATTCAGTCCAGCACCAAAGGAATACTTCCAAGTGTATTCTTTAAACATTATGAGACAAATTAGCCAGGAGAATATATCTTCTTTCTTATGTCATTTGCTCTCGGGCCGTTCTGACACAAAAAAATGTTTCAGGCTCATTTGCAAAGAAGGATAGGATTTGGCTGTTCAGAGTTCAGAAATTAATTTAGAAATAAGGTGCCCCATACTTTCCAAATTAAATTATTGATATGTTACTATCTGAAGTTACCATATTAATCAGTGATTGTAAATAGAAAATATGGATTCATCTTGGAACCATATTTTTCAGTTTTATTGATTTGTTGTAGAATGAGATCTGAAGGTTTGGATTCAGTAAAACTGAAACTATTAGATGCTCTTACGCCATCTCTGTATGGTGGCCAGGATCTTAAGACATACATCACATATCCAAAATCCACTTCTGCCCCCTAGGATGATTTGCAATGTACACAACAGGCAATGGCCTCAAGTTAATGATTTTATTTATTTATTTATTTAAACAGAAATGTAATTTATGCACAGGATCAAAAGTCTTCTGAATCTCATGGCTGGTGCCAAACCAGCAATGCCAAGGCCATGTCCTCTAAAGAGTTCAGCTTGAAGTTTCACAGCTAGAGTAGGTTAATTATGTCTGTAACAGTTGGGTATCTTCAAGAGCAAAGGTATGACATGCTAAGTGCCAAATCCAAATGCAAAAACCTGGAGCTATTAAGAGCAGCCCCTGCAGCTCCTTTCCCATTCAATCTCACTGCAGATTTTTGCTCAAAGTAAATGCTAATGATATTAAGAAGGGCACAATATAAGCAAACCTCATATTGTTTAAACACAGGCACATGCATGCAATATAACAGAGACAGAGAACATATTACTTTTTAACGCTGGCATACATGACCAGATGGAGCTGATGAACACAAGTGGTTTTAATCTCTCTCAGTCTGTCTTATTCGCCCTTCTCATGGTTGCGGCAACAGAAAATATGGAGCTGCATATGGCTGCCAGGATTCTTTACAGCAGCCAACAGGCAAAGCCTGATGACACCCGAGTGTAACCCATTTGTCAACTGAAATGCTAGGGCAAGCATTTGAACACAAAATGCACCTGCTGTAGGAACAGACAGGTCAACCTCAAAAAAAAATGAGAGAGAAAAGACTCCTTTTGTGCTTTGTAATCACTTCAGACAGTAGATTAGTCCTTGAGCTTTCAGGCCTACATTTTAACTAGGCCCTTGCCTCTTTTATGTTTTAAATTGCAACCGAAAATGAACATTATAGCCTTTGTAATTATATGAAAACTTGGTTGCAGGATGTCTATATAAATTTCTTCATATACTTAATGAACACATGTGGGGGACAGAACTGCAGCTATTAGGTGTGCTGGACTGCAGTACCAATTTTAGTGTTAGGAAGAGATTAACGTTACACTGAACATGTGGCTGCAGGGTAATCGTAGTGGAACAATTGATTCTGCGGCCTCGAAGAGCAAGGGATTTCTCCCTTAGTTCCAATACATTCTCCCATATGTACTGCATGGGTCCTTCTGGGGGCAGCAGCAAATGGTTCAACATCATAATTACCTCAGCCCTCTAAACCCTGTTTGGTTGCTGCAGGGAAGGCATCACTGCTCAGTAAACACAACTGTGATCCCTCCTCAAACTCATTTTATGCATGTGGTATTAACTCCCCTTATCTCATCTTAATCTTAGAACTGCAGAGCTGTAAGAGGCCCTATGGGTCATTGAGGCTAGCTCCTATCAAGAGGCACAATGGGGAATCAAACTCCCAACCTCTGGCTCCGCAGTCAGATACTCAAACCACTGAGCTATCTATCCTATTTCAAATATTGCTTGTTCATTAAACCGCTTTGATCACAACATGGCAGATAAAACGCACAGGCAGTCCTAAAAGCCTACGGTAACAGAAATTTCCAAGTTAGAAAGGGGTGCGTCTTAAAATGCCATACTAGTTTTTCACAGACATAGACTAATATATTTCTCTATTCAGCTTGTTCTCCTAACTCTGCCAATGTTGTCAATTTTACCATAGAGCTTGATCTGAACATATTTTTAGAGAACCAGAGAATTAAATTGATTAATGATTATACTAGAGCAGAATCAGGACTGGAAAACCACTCCACCTGAAGATGAGCCGAAATGGAACAAGTATTTTTACATTTGCTACACCCTCTGAATTTAAACTACAGTATGTGTGGAAATTCCTCTTTTAAAAAATGTAAGCTAGTATCCGTTTGCTAAAAATGCCTCGTGCTTCACTGCTTCACACTTTCAAATGTAGCTACATAGCAAGGATACAATTTGTTCTTAAAGAAACACTTTATTTTAAGTTATACTGTACTGCTAAAGATGGACACTTCTTGATGGTAGCAGATAGGTCAGATTGAAGTTCCAGGCTGTAAAGAAACATGACTGGAATAAACAGATCTTCCCAAGAAATATGTTAATTTCACTCCAGAATTCTCAAACATTCTCAGATATTAAATAGCTGCGAGACAGTTCCTTATATGCACTATATTCTTAACAATTATTTTTTGTTGCCACTAAGAATACTCTTGCCAGATCCAAACTTGAATGTATTGCATAGAACTGCCAGTCTCATAATTCAGTGTGAAGCCCTCAGTCCAAATTATGGGACTGGGAGCTGTCAAATGGCATGAGATAGAGCAGCCCTCTTACCTCCACATTGCCCCTGCACCACTTCTTCACACCTTTGAAAGGTGCCCTGCTGCACCTTGAGTTATGATTTATTTATTTATTCAGTTTTGTCCCGTTCTCATTAGTATCAAGGCACTACACTGTGACTCCCTGCAACTCTCAAGGGTGCATGGGGAAATGAGTCCCTACAGGGGCTGCCTCCATACACAGAGAGTTCTTTTTTTTGCTAAAAGTCCTATCCCAAGTAGTGAATGCTTCTTAGAGATTTGTCACTGTGCATTCCTCAGTACCAAGAGGTGCTCTAACCATTCTCTCTCACAAAAAACCAAAGTATTAGGGCCTTGGATCTAATATGACTGCATGGGGAAGAAGGAGCAGCAGGCTATTCTGTTGAGTTCGCGGAACACTAAACTAAGCAGAGTGAATAAGAATCAATAGTTTTTAAAATTGCTTTAAATCACTATTTACATTTTTTCAATGATTTTTAAAATTTAAATCATAAAAAAATCTGATTTTAATTGAAAGCCACCCTGGAACTGAATGAAGAACTGCTCTTCAATGCTAGAGCTTCATTCAGCTTTGCATTCTTAGAAGTACTGCCACCAAGGAACATCATTAAGAGAGCATTGCCACAGCAGCTTCCAATCAATCTTATCAGGCATGGGACTTCCATACTTTTTGGACTACTGTATAACCCCCAGAAGTCTGCAGGAATTTTCCCCAGACAGAATTTTGGGAACTTTAGCCAAAAAAATTATCAAAGTCCTTTCAGGTGTTTTTAACCACTGACAGCTGAGGAATAAAGATGTCTCCATCTTAGACATGTCTTCAAGAAAATGGAGGAAGCTCTGGGGCTAAGCTCTGTAGACACTGCAAGACATTAGGGTACTGATCATCTCCCTGCCCATTATGCACCAGGATGGTTTCTCAGGAAACCATCAGACTTTTAACACCTTGAAACTCCTTTATTTCCTCAGTTGTAAAAAATTAAAATTATTTGCGAGGACTTTGATTTTTTACTAAAGGCCCTAGAATTCTTGCTGGAGGAAATTCCTGCAAATCTCTGAGGGCTGTAGTTGGGCAGGAGTGGGGTGGGGGTGGGGGAAATGAAAGTGTCATCCCTGTTTATTATAGCCATCATTTCAGGTGACAAAACATTCTTGCAGTTGCGGTGTTTTCTAAATGTAGCTTGTTTAATGCATTTAGCTATCTTTAAAGATAGGATCGTTTGGAAAAGGAACACAAAGAAGCTCTCATCTGTTATGAGCATGAACCATAGGAGGACCAGTATGTAACGTAAGGATGTGACAAATGCATCATTCCTACTGTGGCAGAACTGGTTTTCAGAAACAGTTATCACTGTTGAGCCCTCTACCTGGGATATTCTACTTCTGGGACAGAATGGCACACCGTGTTCCCTCTTTTTAACCAGGCAGGCATGACACAAGACAGAAAGTAGTCATATCAAGACAAATTAGATCAAAACAGAGTGGTGCCTCGCATAACGATTTTAATAGGTTCCATTAAAAACATCGTTATGTGAAAACGTCGTTAAGCGAAACACCATTTCCCACAGGAATGCATTGAAGACCGGTTAATCCGTTCCAATAGGAGACTATTCAAAACATTTCAATGGTGAAAAAAATCACCAAAAATTCAAAAAGACTCAGAACGAAGCCAAATTACTTTAACGAAGGTTTTATTAGGTGCACTAACGATTCCAAGCATTTTAAACATTTTTAAACATTTTAGAATATTTTTAAAATAGCGAAAACAGGGCTGTCAAAAAAAAGTTAAGCGAAACAGGGGACCTAAAACTGTCATCGTTAAGTGAAGCAAGGTCCCAAACATCGTAATGCAAATATCCCCCATAGGAAACATCGTTAGGTGAGGCGGCAAAATTTCCACCAAAGGCCATCGTTATGCAAATTCATCGTTGAGCGAGGCACTCATTAAGTGAGGCACCACTGTAATTTCATTCGAGCTCTGAACACAGTCAGCTGTGAATACGGCCAATGTGTTCCTACTGGTACTGTTGGATCTCTCGATGGCTTTTGATACTATCACTATCAATCACAGTATCATTCTGGGACAATTCTCTAGAAAGGGACATGGAGGGATTGTTTTGCAGTGGTTTTAATCCTTCCTGGAGGGACAAGTTCCGAAGGCAGCTCTGGGAGATTCCTATTCCATGCCTTAGCCACAGGCCTGAGTAAATACTCAGGGTTCTGCCTTGTCTCCTGTGCTATTTAATATTTACATGAAGCCACGGGAAGAGGTTGTTCAGAGCTTTGGCATTCACTGCAATGATCAGTATACCAATGATACTCAACTTTATTTTGCTTTCCTATCTAAGTTGGAGGAAACTGTTTTGGCTCTAAAACAATGCCTGACTTCAACAACAATCTTGAGGAGAGCTTCAAACTGATACTTAACCCAGACAAGGCAAAATTTGATCCAGGTCATTTGAAAGGCAGGCTGAGAAATGAGGATTCAGCCTGCGCATGATGGGATTATACTTCCCCTTAAGATGTAGGTTCACAGTCTGGGAGTATTTCAGGATTCAGAACTGAGCCTAGATTTCCATGTTATGGGGGTGAGGCCTGTGAGTGCAATTACACAATTAAAACTATCATGCCGGCTAAGCCCATTCCTTGCGTTGTCTACAGTAGTTTGGCTACAGTGTCCTATGCCTTAGTAACACAGCATATGGATCACGGTACTGAAGATCATTTAGAATGATGAACTGATCTGAAATGCGACAGCCAGACTGCTGATCATGGCCAGTGAGAGTTAGATATAACTTCACTGTTCCAGCCGCTTCTCTGGCTACTGATCCTGTTCTGGACCCAATTCAAACTTCTAGTCAAAGCCCTCTATGACTTGGGACCAGACTAACTGAAAAATCATATTCTCTCATATAAGCTTATCTAGTTTTTGTGTTCTACAGGGGAGGCTCTTCTGTTGGCCCTACTACCTTAAGAGGCACTGGTGAAGATGTGACAGAAGATGTTCTCAGTGAGTGTTCCCAGATTATGGACGTTTCTGCCCAAGCAGGTCAGACTAACAATCTCCCAAATGATCTTCCACTGTCACACAAACCCCTTCTTGTTTAGACAAGCCTTTGGCACCTAACTGAACTGGATGGATACCTCAGTGGTTTAGATATCTTGCTGCAGAGCCAGAGGTTGGGAGTTCAATTCCCCACTGTGCTTCCTGTGAGTAGAGCCAGCCTATATGACCTTGGACAAGCTGCACAGTTCCAGAGCACTCCCAGAAGAAGCAAATGGTAAACTGCTTCTGAGTATTCTCTATCTGGAAAACCCTGTAGAGGGTCACCATAAATTAGAACTGATTTGATGGCACATGGTTATTATTGGCACTTAACCGGTTGCCAAGGACAGGGGCTTTTAAGGAAGTGAAGTATTTCCGTATTGCCAATTTGTAGTTATTCACCCAAATCCTCTTGCATAACTATGCTGGCATAATACTAACAATACCACTTTTTGTGGCAAATTGCCTCGAGTTATGAAATCAGTGCAGATATTTTCTGTTCTGCACTGAATTACATGACTAAGTACACAATAGATAATGTATACAATGATTCCTTTAGGCATTTGGACTCCAAAAGCTAAATCTTTAGCCTTATTCTGGAATTATTACTCAAGAGGATTTTGTCAATTTTAATGGTGAAACTTTAAACTGTTTTTAAACATATTCTGTTTTAATATGAAAACTCATGTAATTATCTTTTAAGATTACTGTACTTATTAAAAATACATTGTACACTTCTGAGAATAAGGCAGGGTACAAATAAAATAAAATAAAATAAAATAAAATAAAATAAAATAAAATAAAATAAAAGGAGAGGTTCCTCTTTCTATGGAAGTTCTTTGCATGAAGAATACAGGAAAATCAGGAAGCTGGATAGTCTCCATGTGAACACCAACCACTCCTCTTCAAATGCACAACCTTCCTTGTGAGAAAAGCAATAGAGAGGTGCCTCTTCACATGTTGAATTCAAGTTAAATAATACCTGAACAGATCTATAAACTTCACATGACTACCAATCATAAGGAAGTCCTGTCTAGAGTCCCTCTTTTGACATTGAGGTATCTACCGTTCTAAGTACAGTGGTGCCTTGCATAGCGATGATAATCGGTGCAGCAAAAATCGCTGCAAAGTGATTTCGTCACTATGTGATATTAAAAAGCCAATAGGAATGCACTGAAACCCCTTCAATGCGTTCCTATGGGCTTCAGACTCACCATTAAGAGAAAATCCTCCATACGGCAGCCGTTTCGCTGCCTGGTAAGCAAAGAATCCGTCCCAGAAAACAGCGGGTGGCTATTTTTTTTTACCCAGCGGCCATTTTGGAACCGCCGATCAGCTGTTAAAAAATCATCGCTTTGCCATGACTGGTAAGCGAAACAGGGTACCAATCATCGCAAAGCGATTTTCCCCATAGGGAACATCGCAAAGCGATCGCAAAAGCGATCGCAAAAAGTTAATCGCTATGCGATTTCATTGTTAAACGGGGTGCCCGTTCAGTAAGGCACCACTGTATTCATTTGGAGTCTTTTGACCCTTATGTGCTATCATCTCTGTTGGAAGCGAGGAACGGTGCTGCTGTATGCACTAAGCACCCCCCAGTAACACATTAGACGAACAACCGATAGGGAAAGAAAACCGTAACAATCCTTTTCAGAGGTATCAGGAGGATGACTATTTCCAAGACTCTCAAAAATGTAGCATCTGTAAAACCAGCAACTATACTGTAATGACTGTTCCAACTGACTTTTAAAAAAACCCAAGTGTTCTGGGTACTTGGTTGCTTCCATTGTTTTCTAGTTCCCATGGTAACTGCAGCTAGTCACTAGCCTGCTTCCCTCTACTAGTATTTTCACAAGACGCTAAATGTAGCACGGTCCTCATCGTTTTCTCTTCTCTGTAATAAAATGTATTAACTATATCGGGTGGAACATACATTCCCTTTCAAGATCTGCTCTTTATCCCGCATTAATAACTTTCACCGTCAAGCACAAACTACCTGAGATGAGCAAAAAGCCACTTTTTTACAGCCATTACATGAAAACATCATCTGTCTTGCCTCGTCTTCCATAGGAGTTCCCTGCAATATAGTATAATGAAAGAAGCAGTGTCACTTTGCAGTGGCTCTCCTACTGTCAGTACACTTAAATGAGTTGTCTCCAACAGTTCATTTGTATCCAAGAGAGGTTGCAACTGTTGGGCAAACATAAAAGAGCTTCTGGTCTACTTCCTTAAAAAATTTAGCTTTTAAACACTGCAATTCAATCAAGCATGAACAACGTCTCCTGCTTTTTTCTACACTTCCACATTTGAACCTTAGTATAGTAGCTTATCTTCCTTGTGTAACCATTGATATTTCTGGAGTTTTTCCAAATGAAAATCAGATACAGAAACTAGCCCCACCGAAACTGTTTGATGCAGGGTGTATAATTTGATGGAGCATTATATGAACAGGCAAGCAAACAGATCATAACATTTTGTAAAATGAAACCAAACACCAAATCAGCCCAGGTTAGGTGAAAATTACAAACTATGAATGCTGCTTTTCCAAATGGCCTCCTTAAATGACAATATTACCTGCATTTATTTATTTGTAATCAGAGTAGATAAAAATCAATGATTTTTTAAAAAATCAAATTGATTTAAACCACAATTTAAATTTTAAAAATATATTTTTGATTTAATTTGTCAAAAACTTCCAAAGTTTTGGATTTAAATCGTGATTTAATTTGATTTAAATCAAATCCACCTTGTTTGCAATACTGCACATAAAACAATAACTGGAATGTTATAAGTACTTGTAACAATACAGTTTGGTCCATCTGCTAAATCAATTTTTTCCCCAAAAAGATGCTACCATGAGGCAGCTTTCTGACCACTTATGGATGTGAATATGATCAATTTTTCCCCCAAAAAGATGCTACCATGAGGCAGCTTTCTGACCACTTATGGATGTGAATATGAACCCTGTCGAATGCACTAAGTATATGCCGCTGTCACCGAACCATCTACCTATACAATTGGGAGCTGCATTTTCCAAACAGCACTGTTGCATGTAAAATTATGTTCAACTGTTCTTAGGGCATTGGGGAAAGAAAGGCAAACTGACTATTGCAAAACAAGGAGCTCGCTTCTATAGAAATGAATCAGCCTAGGGAATTAGTAGAAAACAAAGCCATGGGTAGATGCAGCACAATTAGATGCTCATTCCAGCTACTTCTTGATGAATCATGCATGTGTCTTTGGATGAGAGCCCAACTCTTGACCCTACGACCCCACTCCACATTTTACTACTCCAGATCTCAGTTGCCAGCCTCAAAGTCCTCTCCTTTTTACCCTTGGTTTTTTCTCTCTCTCTCTTTCTCTCTCTCTTTTCTTCTTCACAGGAACATGTCATTAATACAGAGGGCAAACAACATTTTACTAAATTAGACTCCTGCAAAAGTACTTTATTACCATGATGTGAATAAAAATTCTGACTATTTCCAAGAAAGTAAGGTTTCATACTGGGGTTAAAGGACCCAAAAGAGAAAGCAATATCCAGTAGCCACAGCATCTATTGCTTTTATCGCTAAAAGTGTCAAGTCATGTATCCACAGAAACACACACTCACATCTTTAAAGTAACAAACCAATGAATAATTGAGATAACAAATTGAGAGTAAAATGAGTATCTAGCAGGTTTTTTTTTAAAAAAAAAAAAAACACTCTTCAAAAAGATAGCATTTCCTGGATAGCACTTTACTGCCCCCTTTTGCACTTTAACATTAGAACAGGTTTGAGCACTAGGACGGCATGGTGAACAGAACAAAGCCTCTATTTTACACAGAACTAGACTGTCGAACACTGTGTTTTGAAGCAGTATAGCAATTATTGAAGATGTAAATAAGTGTGATGGCAAGCCATTTCTAATAGGTATAGAACTCTGCAGCCGGGGAGCTGAAATCAAAATGCTCTATGCTTATGTAGGCACATCCACACTTGGCGGTCTTTTCTGCTGTTTTATGCAACCGTTCTTTCTGCACACTAATAAAAGCAAAATATATTGCTGGTTTCAGGTGGTTTGTTAAGGTTATGGGAAAAGAAAGGAACTGCAAAGAGTCTCTGCACCATGGGGCTGTACATATTTGTCTGTGTCTTAAATAGGCACAGCCATTTGTCACGCCAGGTCTTTGACACAGTGGCATTAACTACACAAAAACATTAACTTCTATATTGCAAGAATGCCAGACTAATTCAAATGCCTTGTAAATCTATGGGACAAAAACCAGTTTGACAGCTTTGCATTGCAGCTGCACCAGCCATGTTCTTTCTATGCATGACTATGTCTCTGTATAACTCTTTTTTAAGGCAATAAATCTACAGTACTGTTTTGTGGCTGGTTATTCACAAACTATTAATTCACACTGGCAAAGAGAAACAAGTCACTCCCTCCGTAATAACCTCAGAGTCCTTTTAATAAAGACTATGTGTGTTGTGCACCTTTACAACTGGACTTCACCAATTTCCCTCTGTCATCCTAAAATTACTAAACAAGTTTCAATAATATTAAATTTCACTGTCTACAGCCCTGTGCAGCTGAACCTGTGCTATAATAAAAGCCAACTCCCTTTGACACAAAGACTTGTGTTGTAGATCACAAACAGAAAGATACAAGAGGTTAATGTTGTATTAAAGTATGCTCTGCGTGTTGGCTTTCTGAAAATACACAGGGCAGAAAATTCTAAAAAGTGTTCAAGGTAATCAAATTGCCAATATGCTGTTCTGTATAATGCAGCTACCACTAATATCAGTGGGCTTTTCGGGTTTTACAGTCTAGAAAGCAAAAAACAAGTTGTTTTCTTGGAAGGCTGAGAAAATGAAGTCTATAATGAGAGAGAAAGACTGAGTGAACCTATTCCACACCGCTTTTAGAAGGCACAGAAATTTCAGCTTTAACTGAGATAACAGGCACCGTCTGGTATCTGCCAATGAATCAGGTTTTTAAAGGTTGCAGTACATTGCACATCAAGTCTGGCAGAGATAACACAACAACACTACTCCACTACCAGTTTCCCTTACAGAGAACTTTTATCATACAGAATGTAAGAAGGTAAGCTTATATTTTTGAGACTCCCTTTCTCCTAATTATGATTTTTCAACACCTGTACAGTCTTGTTCTCAGGCACAAAGTGAGAACAAAAAAGGGTGGGGACTGTATTGTCCTTTGTCTAGAAGGCTCAAGTCATACTCGTGTCTTAAAAATGTAGGATACAGTTTCCCTGAGGGGGGGAGAGTTCGATTATGTAAGTAAGGAAACCCACAGAGATAGAGAAGCTTCTCAGACCATGCCATTTGCAAGCTGGAATGGAATGTGCCTGTTGTTACTCATCCTGGCACTCCGAACTGTTGAAGCCAGATCACACTCGGATCTGCTCCTCTGAGAACTGTGGGGTGTTTTTTTTTGGGGGGGGGAGGGGTTCAGTTACATCTCGATAACACTCCTTTGCAACATACACAGGCTTTGCCTCAAGAAAAAGCTCCCACACCAGTCCCACAAGGTAGATGAAAATGTGCGTAGGAATGCATGAATCAGCACCAATTCTAGTTCATAAATTTTAAGTTATATGCATGCAAAGTACTGCCACTCAAAACTCTTCTCCCTATGAAATCATCTTTATGTGCCATCTTCTTCTTTCTCCTTCTCTCCTTCTCTCTATTTTTAAGTGAACAAGGAAGTGAGCACGAATGAAAAAGAAGCCCAACTCAAAATCCCTGCCCTGCTCTCATGACCTGTATTGTTTCGGCCAGTATCGCTCAAAGCTTCTGCTTCCTTACATGGGACTGTGCTGCTTGCCCAAGCATTGCCATTATGCAAGTAGTGATCTCCACAAAGGAAAGCCCCATGAACGTCTGTTCATGCAACACCAACCCTTGCAGAAGGGATACAACCCTGCGTTACTATACTAGTGGGGCTTTCCATTCAGCAGAAAGAAGCTGAAGTGGATACTGGCATCCATGTTCCACAATTTTACATAGCTGAAGACCTGGGGGGAAAAAAGTAGGAATATTTCTGTCAAGGCCACAATGCCCCTTTCCCCCGCAAACACTGCTGGAACAGCAATCAAACCAGCATTCCCAGAATCTACACCATGGATTTTACAGAGCTTGATTAGGCACGGATAGAGTATAGCCACATTATGTTGCAAACTACAGAGATCAGCTGCAACCTGAAGATTTGTCAGCGCTCGTGGCCACTTAACACACTGCAGATGTGCACACCTGGATGTGCCATCATGCAAATATATATAATAGGGAGCAGCAGTTATTCCCGCTCACACAAGGGTGCCTGTGAGATGGATGTATTTGCTCTACTCGAAACTTCACACTTTTAGGAGTAGATGTACAATATTTTAACTGCACTGAACACCTTTTTTAAAAGGGAGGGCACAAGTCCAGAATATTGTTAAACTGCAGACTGCTAGAATGGATTTTCTTTTCAGCTGAGTGTTTCACAGCTGACAACTAGGGTTAAATTCTACAAAACGGCAGTGCTCAAAAGCTGCAGCCTGAAACATGAAAACTTGTGGTGTCTCTCTGTGGTCCCCGAATGGACCAAGTGACTTTATTGATTTGTTTTAGCATTTACCATTCCACATCATCCAAGACTATTTGAAATAAGGGCTTTGAGTTTCCGCTCCTGTTCTGATTCCTTTTCCTGTAGCTACAAGAAGCCAAAGTGCAAACTTGATGGTTACATTATGAGGACTGCTTTCAGTCTTATTAATTAGTTGCTGCCCAAGCACCAGTTAAGCTGATGGCAGGCACCAGCAGAAGCAGACCAGCAGAGAAGGCAAACCACCTGAGAATCAATGGTACAACAATATATAGTATAGATTTATATGTGTGATTATCAGCTCAGGCTCCTCCATGAACTGCCACACACCAATAACTAGATAGGCTTCAGCCACTTTTTTATTGTTGAGGTGGGAAGAGGTTAGCTTGTTGCAAATTGAGGCCGGAGGTCTGGCGTATTTTGTTGGTTGTTTGGTTGTTTTTGGTCTGCCAACATGAGCCACTTTCTAACCCACACGTGCCTGGAATTAGGTAGAGCCCTATAAATCAACACACAATGACCTCTACTGCTACACTGGCATAATGACCTGATTCCATAGCCAGCTATGTAAGGGTGGATGAAAATCAATGATTTTTTAAAAAAATCAAATTGATTTCAATGATGATTTAAATCACACTTTAAATTTTAAAAAACACTTTTTATTTAATCGTCAAAAAAATCTGTGATTTAAATTATGATTGTTATCAATTTTATTTAAATCAAATCCTGGTGTAGGCTGAAGAACAGGATGGTGTCACTCCCCCCAAACTCTCTGTACAAACGTCAACTAGAATAGAAATCTAGTCTCACTTCAGCTTGAGACATCTTCATCTTCATCATTTTAGAGGTGCAGAGCTGGAAAGGAAACTAAGAATCATCAAGTCCAGCCAAAGTCAAGGAGGCACAGTGGGGAATCAAACTCCCAACCTCTGGCTCCACAGTCAGAGACCCGAACCACTGAGCTATCCAGCAGTTGTCCATACTCTCCTTTACACCCTAGAGTAGCAAGCTGCTACAGCAGACAAAGGCAAGACAGCAGGCATATGCAGCTCTGCTCTCAAACTGCTACAGGGACTTCTCTGTGCTTGGAAAAGCCTAGTTCTGGCTCACATAATAAAGTTAAGTGTTCTACCAAAGCTGTATGGTTCAGCACCATGAAGAAATGTAGCCAACACAATCACCTACCAAGTAGTACTCTTAGAACCCTGTTGCATGGCACAGAGTTACAGGTACAGGCATGATTCATTCAGTTGAGGTGACAATCACCAAAGTCATCCCAGCAACCTTATTTTCTTAGGAAGCATCAGTGGTTCAATGAATTCAGGTACCTGGAAGTAAGAAGCAACTTCAGCTTCCTCTCTGAAAAAAGGAAGAAAAAGTCTTCCATGGCTAGCTTGTTCCAAAAGCCTCATGCAAAATGAAACACTTCTTGGAAACAATTTGCTAAAAAGTAATCCAGTCCCTTGAATCTGTTAAAGGTTTTCAAAAACACTTTAATATTAATTACTTTAATTGCCAAAACACCAATGACTTCTTTTCAAAGTCACTATTAATGTTACTCTTTTTTGGTAAGTGTAAACAAATTATTCAGTTTGTAATTAAAAAAAAATGTTTTGGTCTATAAAACTCATTAAGTTTTATCAAGTTTCCTTAAAATTTCAGTGTTGATGAATTACATTTTAAGATAGATTTAGCATTAACATTAACCTGTCTGTACTAACACTATCATTTGTATAATCTGATCATACAGGATTTCTTCCGGAGACCCCTGACAAGATAATGCTGTACTACAGGAAACTAGAAAATAGAAGTTGCTGCATTCAGCCATGTATGAACGGTGTCTTTAGAAAGAGACCCCTTCCACCCCTTAGGTCGCAACTCAAAGGAGAGGTACAGTCTTCTTATTTCACAAAGGGTTGGAGCAAAAAACAGTGGAGATCTTATGGCTACTGCTTCCACTCTCCCTAAGTTTCTTGTTAGGAAGGAGAAGGGCAGGAAGTGATCAGGACAGTAAATAATGACTGACAGTGACTGGGAAATAATAAATCCTGGGGTGTAAAATCAAGTCAAAGACTGTAGGCCACTATGACTCACCAAACACAGCGTGCACAACACACTGGTGCTGTGGAATCAGTCAACTCGAATTGCCCACACACAGGTACAGAAGAGACTGCAAAAAATGCAGTCATTTCCATGGTCTCTTTCTACGCCATTCTTTTCATTTGCCCCTGTTATGTTAAAAATTTAGGTAACATTTCATATGTTACAACACTTTACAAAATACCTAAAGTATTACAAGCAAGGAAGAAAAAAGATTAAAAGAACAAAGACACAAATGTTACTTTGTTATGTTGCCACAAATAATGAATACATCCATTCCTATTTATTTCAATCAACTGCATCATGACTTCATCATTTATTATTGGGGAGAGGATTTGTGAAGAAAACAAAGAAATGTATGTATTGGCAATAAACTGAAATCACAAAAAAATACCAGCCAGCCAAGTCTGCTACATTGATATGCTGTTCACAAGTTACATTATGAATAGCAACAAGGTTTGGTAATGGCCCCTTAAGTATGTCTGGACTAGAAGTCTAGCATATATAAACAGACCACAACACCCAACTGTCTTTCACACGCAATAGTTATTCCAGGGTACAGCCATACCTTTTTCACATAAATTGTGCTACTTTTTGCTCATGGAAGCAAAAGGGAAAACCAGCAGAAAATGTGTGGACTCTCTCCGAATCCTGCTCTAGACCACTGGTTCTTAACCTTGGGTTACTCAGGAGTTTTGGACTGCAACTCCCAGAAGCCTTCACCACCAACTGTGCTGGCTGGGGTTTCTGGGAGTTGCAGTTCAAAAACATCCGAGTAACAAAGGTTAAGAACCACTGCTCTAGACAACTTACACCTAATTGCTACGCTGTTTTAAAATCCCCTAAATGACCTTATAACGCTCGCTACTTCGCACTGTATAAATGATTCCCTATATCTATAACTGCTATATAGTTAGCTGTTTCAGCTGTGACTCAGCAGAAAAGTGAAATAAAGCTTTGGCTCCTTGACAGTGGTAAACTTGAGGAGCTGATCCAACTTACAAAAAACCAACTGTTAATGCATCTCCAATTATTTTAATGAAAGTAAATTGAAGATCTAATTACACATGTCTTTTGAAAATTTATGGAATAATGTGTTAATGATAGTCTCTCATTTTTATGAAGTGGATAACTCAAACTATTCACACATCTGGAAAGCACAACCTATGCAATCTAGTTTTGTCTTACAAGGTGACTTGACAAAAACCCAATGCAGACAGGGTGGAATCATCAGTTAAGTACAACATGTCCCACCTTATCATCCTACAAATCTCAAGGCATATTGTTGTTTTTTTACATGCTCCCTTAACATACTAGCATAACCTCAATCATTTAAATCTGAGTCACAGAGAATAATTTCAGTGCATATGTAAAAACACCTTTTCTGTTAAACAATTTAGCTTCCTCTAAAACATCAGTCTGGCCACTGGAAAAATAGAATACAGGCGTCAGAAGGCCTTTCACGCTCATCCAGCAGGGCTCCTCTTATGTTTTTGGATATTCAGCCATTTGAAGCTGGAGCAGATTAAAAAGAAAGGCACAAAATCAGCATTCTAATTTGTGTTAGAGCCACAAATACATAGATATATAGACATAATTTAGAACCATTACTTTCAATATTACAGAAAAAAAGTCTGCTGAAAATGATAAAGAGAATGTTGCCATATTCTTGTGTGACAATTCAAAGCTAGACCAGCACTAACTTTGAAAGGATCACCAAAAACCTTTCATGAAACATAGAATGTGGGTGCAGCTTGCAATGTGAAAGTAAGTCACAATCTTTAAAACTAGTCCAATGTCCTGATTGTGCCATATTTCATGTGAAAACAATTCTCTGCAGACAGAAGACACACACACCCCTTCCCAGGTATAAACATGAGTGTACCACCAATCCTTACTTGGACATAGATGAATCCTATATTAAGTGCGGAACTGATGGCAGAAAGAACGCGCTTGACAACTGCTGCATAGGAAATTGTTACCTAAATAATCCCCTCTTTTTCCTCTATGCTTTATCAATTTCTGACATGTGCCATGACAGGTAGGCTGGAAAGCTAAATGCCAGATAATGGTTAGCAAACAAATGACATTGGTTTTTTTTACATTATTTCTTTAATCGCTTTAACTCTTGTTCCAATAGCAAGCATAAGGCCAGAGTAACTCAGCTGCTTCTTTTGTCATTTGCCTTCCATAAATATGCACCAGTCTGCATCTGAAAAGCCGAAGGAGGCTGCAAGCTTGCTGGACATTTATCATGCCCTGTTCCCTGTGAGCAAGCAAATACTTTACTTGAATAGCCCATTAGCAATCATTGTCAAATACAGAATTCAAGGTGCTTGGATGTGACCAGCCTATCAAGTAAAGGATACTGCCCATGCACTTTCCATCGCATCTACAGCCAGAATGGATCATTTGCTATCGGTTTGTGAAGGCTGACCTTGGATGCAAGAAAACATCACAGGGCTTCAGGCTCCATACACAGCACTCTGCAGTTTGTTTGTTAAACTATACCAACTTGCCAAAAATTGTCAGTTTTGTTTCTGAGATACAGTTACGGGTCAAAAAACCGGGGGATTTTTGAAGAAGTTAGAAAACACACTGCAACTTGGAAGAATGTTACTGGTCAGCTTTCTCGGAAAATGTCCCAATTCAAACTGTAAGCAACCCACAAAAATATCAGACTACATCTAGTAAGGAATCATCACCAATATTTTAGAACTGCATGCCAACATGTGGATTTTTTACAAGCTTATGATCTTCTCTATCAAGAACCTGCATTTTCTTTCAAGTGGTCTTTCAATTCAATTTGCATTGTTTCCCCCCTGAGTGTAGCCTAGTGATACTCCAAGCTCTTCCCATTTGCTTTAGGGCAGCCCAGTATGAATCATTGTTGAATAGCATATAACTTCTTTTCTCTTTGGGGCTGTTTTACAACCTGCGAGGGCTCCAGACAGACAGAAGCTTAAATTATTTTACAAGGAGATATTAAAACCAGTTGTCCTGAAGAAAATATACATATAGCTGTGAACACTTTTCTTCTCTTACTTCTACAACTACTATAATCCCTAAGACTATATAGAGCACACGAGCAGGTGAAAATTTCATTCAAGCTAACCCAATGAAATTAATGCGGCGGAATTTGGTTCAGCTGTTTTAGCATGAAGTGGGTCCACCATGAAACCCATCCCCTTCTGCGTTTCAGCTTCAAAGGAATAAAATGCCACCTAGACTGAGCTCCTTAATTTGCTCCAGGGTCAGGAGGGGTGGTGATCTGAAAAAATGTAAATATGGATTCTGAATAAGAAACACACACACAGGCACACAAAAACTCTCTCGAAAAATCATCCGTCCATGGAAAGAAGACAATATGGAATGTTTATTTTAGCTTCTCCTGTGGAGTATGAGTTCAAGAGGGCTGCCCGAAAGATGGCTGAAATCAAAAGCCTTCTCTTTTCCTTTTCTGTCAATCTCAGCAATACCTACCCCTCCATTCTCTGCTCTTGCCAGCAGGTCCTTCCCTGCATCGCAAATAGATTACGGAAAGAAACTCCCAAATTCAGCTAATCCTACAGAATGGGCTGTCGCTGCTAGGCCAGGAGTTAAAAGGGAAAATCTTCTCCATCTGAACAATTGCAGTGATCCAGAGTTTTAATCAGCCCCAATCTCAGCAATAAAAAAGGCAGCAAATGAAATCTACCTTTACCATATTATACACCACCAATGAGCAAGAACTGAGCAGCTTTTCTTTACTGCTTTAACCATCCTGCCCACAAGTAGGCCTTTCATACTTCCCTAATCCCAGCCCCCAAGTTTTCTCACATAATACCTTGCAGCCCCGAAGCAAGGCCCTTAGTTTTCTACATCCCTTTCATAGACGTGTCATTTCTAACATCAAGCTAATCTATATGTTGCCATGGTATCCCCATTTATCTGCCTTTACATCTTATGAGCTGCATGGATTTACCACATTATTTTTATCTGAAAGACAGAAAATGGTGGTTTTATTGCCATACAATCAGATTACCGCTGCTAGTTTCTCTATGCCTTTTTACCATACTTCAATCAAAAAGGATCACTTTCTTTATACCCTGCCCTTGATTTACATTACATCTGTAAAGGCCTAGTCTGGGTTGTAATCCCCTTATTAACCAGGAACAGGGTTGATTTGCCTAAAAATAAAAGCAAATTGTGTCAGACCTTTTCACTTTGTTTTTGATTCGGAACTACAAAATGGATTACTAAAGAAATCTTCAGAGTTCACATGGCGGCTATACTACTGAATTTAAAATGAGAATTAAACAAGTTAAACAAGGGGAACGATGTCAATGGTTTACATTTTCGATCATGGGTGAAGGGCTGAATAGTGTTATGTCTTTGTACGCACAGGCTTCACAGAAAGACAATGAAACCACAGGAGTTTTGTTCCCAAGGAGTTCTTACACAGTTTTCCGCCATCATCCCTCCTGACTACTTTACATTTACCAAATACAAATTAGGGGTATCTATAGCTTGGATATATGACAAGTTTTAGAGTCCTAAGTCTGATACGTATAGCTATTGGGCCCCTCAAGCTTCAATAAAAATATTTTAACCAGGAAATTCCTTTCCTTACCTCCCTAGCATGAAAGGGTAAAACCTATGTGGGACAATGGTCAAAATTAATGATAAGAAAGAATAGTTGCATAGGAATAGTTTTATCCCCCTTCTTAACCTCTCAGAACATTCTGCCTTTGTTTGCATTAGCTATGTTGTAATTACCCAGATTCACTGTAGACTACTTCCCTACCCAATTTAATAATAATGAGTTTACTATCTTTAACAGAAACTCTGAGTGATATACCACTGCTTCAGATTTCTCCTGAGGTAAACTACCAACCATTTTTTCCCATGAACATGGAGTGTATTTTAAGTGTCATATTGAAGCCCTTAAAATAGGGCAGGAGATTTCTCATTTCAGCTTGACTTTCAGTCACTGTCTATCTAACCACAATTTCTAAAGTAAGAATTGCTTCACTGTAGAAGCCACACAGATAAGAGGCTTTGAGATAATTGGTATAAATATAGTAATTATGCTCCCAACTGATCACGCGTACAACAGAGTGCAGAAAAATGACTGAATGAGAAATTCAGCCTTTTGATAGCAGTAAAAGTTCATGTCACCATAAAAAACTAGTAATACTGACATGAAGTGGGGGAAGAATCATTGAGCTAAGGTTGCCATGTTATACACACTTATTTTAGGAGTAAGCCGCACTGAACAATGACTTTTTAGTAAATACATTCCCTTCCTTCAAGCAATCACCTAAAAAACTATATTATGGGCGAAATCTGAAAATAAGTGTTTTGTATTATATTACAATAAGCTTACCAGCTATAAACTCAGGTATACCTTCTTTGCTGTTAAAAGAAATTGTTTTGACTTGTGCTGAAGTACAGGCCTCTTGTGAGGTAAACGTGTGAGGCAATTATTATCAGGCTCCTGCTGTGTAACTAACGTTAAAAAAAAATTAAAGTATTTGGGGGCATTCAAGATTTCTTTCCATTTCACAGGACAGACATATAAGTACAAATGTTCTCTCTTCAGCTTTTTTAGCACACAGTGAGGCACCCAAGAACTCCAATACTGCTCTAATGAGACAATCAGTATCAAGTATCTTCCTACAGAATACACGTTATATTTTTCTAACATATATCTGTAATAGTAAGGATTAAGTAGTAAAGCTCTGGGATTCCCAAATAAATCCTTGCCAACACAGAGGAATACCAAATACACTGCCACACAGAATCGCAGAAAGCTCTTTATTCTCCACTGGGTTCAGTTTTCTTGTGAAACAAGACTGTCCATTACTTACAGTTTATCATCCTGACAAAATGCAAGGAATGGGATGTGTAGCCGCTAACAATTCCACCCCTGGTGCTTTGTTCCCCTTTCTCTGTATTAAAACCGACAAGATTAACCCAAACGCAAATTGCAGAGCACAGTTCAAGGGGCTATTCATTTCAACAGTGAATGTGCATTTGTTTGCCTACAAAAAAAAGAGAATAAGAATTTCACAAACAAACAATGAGAGGCAGGCTGGTTTATGTCACTGAAAAGGCGGCTTAAATAGAGCCATCCATTCTGGGCTATTTTATCAGTCTCTGACAGGTTAGTGTTTATTCTGGATAACAGTGGCCGATTTTATGTGTAATAGGTTATCATCCCAGATACTATTTAGCTATTTGTTTGCTTTCCTTTTGCCAAATTACATCTTGTTACGGAAAAGAGCCCCAATAAGGGTAGGTAAAGAGAAACGAATTAGCTGGCAGAAGGAAGGCAACCTCAGTTTACCAAACTTTGTTGATAAGGAAAGCTTTGCGTCCTTCCCACCAAAATCCACCTCATAAACTGCAGCATGTTGTCTATAATATTAAGCCAGGTTGTCATATCAGCTGCAACCTACCCAAGGCAATCTCTTTTCACCAATAAGAAAATAGGAGTCAAATATTCTTGGTTCTTAAGTGTCACCACAGTTACCCAAGAGTTTGTTTTACTATGCTATGTTTTTACTATGCTTTTCTCATACCTAGTTTTCAAAAGGCCTGAAATAGCCACAATAGTGACACCTATATAAAATATTCCTTCCAACTAACCTATTCCTCCTTACTCCTCCCCCTTCTGCAATATTTAATGAAACACTTTGAGGAAGCGGCCATTAAGTAATAGCTCAAGAAAAATAAAATACATTGAACTGCCCACCTTCTTGCTCCCCTATCCTAACCACCCGCTAAAAAATGTGGCTATTAAAGTAAATCACAAAATAGCCATACTTTAAAAGGGGGAGCCATCAAAGAATTTGTATCTCATTCTTCTGCAGAGTTTTCATAAATATATTTTGAGCCCATGTAATCCACTCTTATTTACTGACCGTTACTGATAAACGTTCGAAAATAATTATTCCTCTTTAGTAAATAAATTAAATGATCAATGCCAGTTGTTGTAATTCTCTCTTCAAATAGGTGTAACCACTGTACAACACAGTCCTCTATCTGGTCACTCAGAAGCCGTTCTCCCTGTGCTCTGTGGGGATGATTCTCTCACCCACATGTCTGCAGGCTCAAATGCCACTTCTACATACAGACTCTCCTGAGAAGTACTGGGTGGGCAACTCTGAAAGAAGACTTCTATTTTCTAAGGAATCATCCACTATTGCTCAGTGAAAATAGTGATATATTCTGAAACCAACTGTGTCCCCCAAAAGTTAAGATCATCCACAGGAGCACAGCGTTACTGCAAATGCATCTATAAATTTACTCAAAGGGATAGGCCGCGCTCCTTTAATAAGGCACCTACGCCCCAAAAAGGTTAAGTCAAGAAACCTTATACCATCTGAAAAGCCACTACTTATCATAAAATATTACACTTAAACTGGGGGAGGAGGGAAGGTGTTAGTCATTAAACCTTAAGCTAGCTGCTGATAGTATTTTGAGGTGTAGGCCTTCTGGAAAAAAAATGCCACATTTATTTACACAACAGGGAAGCAGCAGAATAGGAATTGCTACTTTGTCAACAAGGCTGTATGCTATAAATACTGTCTCAAACAACCTATTTGAGATTGAAAAATGCCAGTTTTTGGTCAAAAGGGGTGTGTGTGGAAGAGTGAAGGCGCATTAGGCCTGGAAGTAAGGAGCCGAATGGCCAGAGTACAGAATGCTGTTATGTATTGGAAGAGTGACCTCTGTAGGAATAAAGCAATCATTAGACTGCAGTGGCAGGCAAGAAAATAAGCCTTCTCCTCAAGAGCTAAATGCAATGCTCTCAGCCCTACAAAGGTATGACTTCTTCACATGAGTACCAAGACATAAAATAAACTCCTTTAAATGGATCTAGCTTGGTTTGTTTAGAACCCAAATCTAATATCCAGCCTTTTCTAGTTTGGAAAGAAGAGCTGCATGTAATAAGCTTGCATCCAGCCGCAAGTAAGGGCCGTCTCTACACAAAAAAAACACACACACAGAGAGAGGCAGCACCAGCAGTTGTTCCTTTGTACGTGTGCCTTGGGAAGAGGAAGCAAGCACCCAAGAAAACCAGCAAGTGTGGCATGATCCTGCTAAATAAATGAGTCGGATTCTCACATTCGAGCAAAAACAAATGAACATTCTTTGCTCATCTCATTAAAAACAAGCCCATGTTATTAAGGGCCGCAGCCCTGCCTGCAAGTCTTCCTTTCCCTGGTTAAAAAAAAAAAGCATAGGGGAAAAACTGTGATGAAATAAAAGAAAAATGACAGAGTCAGAAGATGACATTTTTTTAAAAAAATGAAAAAATCATGTAGTTGTAAATCCAAACATATGTCCTTTCAACTTCATCCCACAGAGCCTATAACTAATATACAGCATCCAACTGAAGAGCTATTTCATAGGTCTGAGACAGGCCATTTCCCCAATGCGGCTGTTCATTTAAAGGTATTTTAGCAGCCATTTAACTGCATTTTACAGGAGAGCTTGTACCTGCTCCTCACCCAAACAAGCTTGCTCCGGTTTTACAGACTTGCTCAAATAAACTATTTTCTAAGAAATCATTAAATAAGGCACTGTTACCATCACTCCTTAACAATGATTTCCTTTGCTAATACTTTCACTTGCCTGGTAAACAGCCTATGCCGAAACATGCACACACCTAGTGAAATTTAATTCAGATGAAGTTTTTGTAGGTTTCAGAGTTGGCCAGCTTTTTTTTCTTCCACCCCTGGCAAAACATTATCTGGAGGGAAAAAGAGTCCCACCAAACTCAGGTCTTCCTTCACTGCTAAGCCCCTTTTAAGTTCACCATTAACAGTCTACCGCATTAGAGCTTGCATACTGTGTGAGGCCATGTCCTTCCCCAATCTCTACCCCTCTGCTTTATGTGGGAAAGGATGTTTCTATTTCAACTGCACAGGCCCCAGAAGGATAGTTCCCTTCATCCACCAGAATCGAAGGGAAAGTCCTACTGGCCCACATGAAAGAGCTTCTCCTTTTCTCTCTCTCCCTCCCTCTCCCCCCCCCACAAGATACTTAAAAAGTTGTCTGCAGCTATGGGCTCTGACCCTGTTGGGAGTGTATCTGCACATTCTTGGCGCTGCCTGGAGGTGTAAAGGGAGAAAACCGTGAGAAAGCGTTTAGTCAAACAAGCCCTTCATGACTCAGCTGCCTGGATCCTTCTCCCAGTCTTAAATCCCAGACTTCCTTCGCCCCAATGGTCAAGGTAACTGGGGTTTTGTACAGCAGGCAAGGGGTGGGTGTGTGTGTGTGTGCCTTGGGCTCCTTCGCTACTCCTCCCTCACACACCTTCGCTCAACCCCACCACCGCATCCCCCTTATGATGAAGCGGTGGGGAGCCGAGGTGGGGCCAGATCACCCTCAGACACCACCTAAAACTTCTGCCAGATCCTCCCCGTCGCAAAGCCAGGCCCAACACGATCGCTTTCTCTCAGGCACAGTCGGCCAGCCGTTCCTCCTTCCTTCGCCACGTCTCTCTCTCCCCCCACCCCAAACTTCGCCCCATACAATATCGACCCAAGTACAGTATTTCTTTCTCCTACAAAGAGTAGGACCCAGAGGGCGGGCACCCACTCCTTTACCTGCAGATCAAAGGGATTTCCTTCCCACGAATGCTTTCAAAGCACCCGCGGGTGCGCCCACCTACGGTGCACGAAAATGCCTGAACGGTCCTCGGCTCCACAGTCCTCCCTCCACACACACACCCCACCACCAGCTCTCTAACCGGGGCCCCGCTCCCAGGTCCCCACCGCTCGTTCAGACGGGGATGGGAGACGAGGGTCCTTCCTCCCTCCCCTTCGGTGCCCAGGCCCGCCTCGGGTTTGGCCTGGCCCTTTCGCGACCCAAAGGAGCGAGTCGCCTCCGGGTGCCGATCCCGCGGCCCGGCTCCGGGGCCTTGGGCGTAGGAGGATGATGGCCGGCCCGTGCCCCCCCCCCGGCCCCGCGACGCGAAGGGAAGCGCTCCGGGCTGCCCGCGCACTTACTTGGAGTTGGAGGAGTTCCAGTAGATGGGCTCCAGCACCAGCGAGCTGGCCAGCGCCGTCCGGCACAGCAGCACCCAGATGGCCCAGCAGCACCTCCCGAGCGGGGATCCCCCCCGGCGCGCTACCATGGTCGGGGGCGCCGCCGCCACCACCGCCGCCGCCGCCGGCTCTTGTCCCGAAGCTTCGCCAACTCCGCGGCGCCCAGAAGGAAGGCAGGAGGAGGAGGAGGAGGAGGCGACGTCCACAATGAGGCAGATCCCGGGCAGCAGCAGCAGCAGCAGCCCCCCGCCCGCGAGCGCGCCCCAGCCGGCTTCACCGGGTCCTGAGCGCCGGCATGGAGGAGAGGCGTCGTCGTCGTCGCAATCCCGACCCGGGCGAGAAGAGCGAGCCGCCGAGAGCCGCCCGTCGCCGACTCCGGAGGAGGAGGAGGAAGAGGCGGCGATGGAGAGAGAACCGCCCGTCGTCGCTCAGTCCTCTCGCGGCTGCCGCTTCGCCGCCCGCGATCAGGCACCGACCGAAGGCCAAAAAAGAAACGGGGGGAGGAAATCCAAGTAGAAGGAGGACACAAACGCCTCTCTCTCTCTGCCCCCCGCCGCCGCGGGCGCGCTTCTCCACCGGCGTCGGCGCTTCCTTCGCCCCCGTCTATAAATCCACCTGGAAAAGCGAGCGAGGCGGCAGGTCCCGCCGGGCGGCGGCGGCGCATCCGCGGGGCTCCATCGCCCTCCTGGCCCCGGTGGCCGGCGGCCGAGCCCGAGGCTTGCCTGGTCGGAGGATCGGCTTCTGCGGCGGCGTCCAACCCTTCCCTCCCTCCCCCGCCACACGCGCACACGGACACACACACACAGGGACGCGCGCACACACGCGCTCCCGCGGGGCGAGCCCGGCGACGGCAGAGGCAAGAAGGCTCCCGAGGGCTCCCAGCGCCCGCGCCGACGAGAGAAGCGGAGGGCGGAGAGGGAGAGGGAGGCAGGCGGGCGGGCAAAGGCGCACCGAGAACGGCGCTCTCCTCCGCGCCGGCGGCGGTGGCGGCCACCCAGAGCCGCGGCTCTTCTCGCTTTCGGCCCCTTTCGGGTCGCTCTTGCGCCGGCTGCTCGACCGCTTCTTGGCCGCGCTCGCTCGCTCGCCGGCTCGGCTCGGCTTCCCGCCGCCGGCTTGTCCTGCGCTCCGAAGGCGAGCGTCAGCGAGAGGCTTCGAGTCCCCGCTCCCGCGTCCGGCCTCCTCGCTATAAACCCGGCCACCCCCCTTCCCCGGCAGCGCTCGCGCTGGTTGGGTGGCGCCGCTGTCACTTACGCGCACCTCGCTCCGGAGTAGGCGCGCCCGAGTCCTCCCCAACCTACATCCCGAAAAGGGGCGGGGACTGTGCGGGGAAAGGAGGGGCTGGGAGGGACAGGTACGTCCAGAGGCGCAAGGCGCCCAAGCCAGGGCAGCGGGTGACGACGACGACGACGACGACGACCCGGGCGGGGGGGGGGGGGGAAGACGCCTCCTTTCCCTGTCATTTTTGTTAAAGGATCCTTTAAATTTTTTTTATTAAAGAAAATAGTTTATTTTAAATCGAACACTGCCAGCCTTCCGAGAGGGGAAGAAAAAAAAAAGATACGTCGATTTTGTCTTTTGAAAGATAAGGGGCGGAAGGCGCTTTCAGAGCGCGGTTCATTTCGCGCTCTCAACCCTTTGAGGCGATCCTCAGGGTTTCCCCCCCCCCCCACCTCGGACCTCGAGAACTGCCTCGTCGAGATGACCCTCCAGCCCCGACCGGCGGTAGACGGATCTTGAGGACTAGTAGCCCTCGGAAGCGTGCAAGAAGGAGTCCGCGGTGCTCACACACCCCCCCCACTTCATGTTCCGCCCTTTCAAACCCGTGCCCGAACTCGCCTCTACGTCTCCGTTCCTTCCCATCCCAGTTTTGGATCGCGAGTCTGGGCCGTTATAGGGGACCGGCGCAGCGCGACTCCACACCTACTCACAGGGAAGTTCAAGTCCCACTGAACTCAGCGGGGCTGGTTTCCGAGCCGAGCGCTCGGCGATCGCGCGGCTCCCTTCAGGAATGGGGCGCAGGGTTGTTTGCGCGCCTTGCTTCGTGCGCTCGGTCCCGGGACGGGGAGTCGGTGCATCGTGCACGCGATTCTTCCCCCGGCTTGGGCTTCCCCGAAACATGCAGTCAAGTCACACACACACCCATCCCCATCGCCAACCCGGACCCGAAGGGAAACTGAGCGCGCGCCTTGGTCGCCCCTGGCTTCGCCGTCGCCCCACCCCACCCCACCTCCTCCTTTCGGTGCTTTATGGGTGGCGTACTTTCGCTTGGCCGTGTCTGATGCCGGTAAACTCTGGCGAGGAACAGATACGGGTCCGGGGGGGGGGAGGAAGTGGGAGCGGGTTTGCAGCGGAGTCGAGCTCTAAAATGGAGGCAGCCCAGACCGAGGCAGCGGCAGCCGAGCAGAGCCCCGGGAACAGACCCGGCAGCCCAGCAGGTTCTTCTCCAGCCGCGCAACCCCATCGCCGCGTCGGGCCGCCTTGCCGCGCTCTCTCTCGGCTTGCGCTCCGCAAGGGTGACCTTCCATAGAGCCACAGCGCCCACTACTGGTAGCTACAAAAAGCGCCACCGATTATAACGGTCCTGTGGTCACCGCGTGACTTTACCCTGAAATGAAAAAGTCCCGTTTTCATTTCTTTTAATTATAAAAATCAACTTCGCTGAAGTTTGAGCGGTTTGGGGAGTCTACAGACGAAATGCCCTGGTTTCGACCTTCTGTGCCTAATCGTCCGCTAACCAAAAATAACGCAAAATAACAAACAACCAGAACAAGATGCGTCTCCTATGTTCCGAATTATGAATTATTTTAATTTAAGAGTTTGCGTAACGGAGGAGCAAAAACGCAGAATAATCTAAAATGTGATGAGTTTTGATGGACATAATAGTCAAATAATTCCACTCCAATATTTCAGGGAGATGTGATATGGGAAGTTTTTTATAAAGAGTTGTGTCTTAAAAGACGCCACAAACTTTTCTTTCCACGTCTAGCAGCCGAAAATCATCTCTTCAGACCGTCAGAAATCAAGACGATTGGAGGCATATGTTTATGTTTTTTTCCTCTCACTTCATGAAAACGCTCTCTCTTACGACTCCGAAGGAAAAATAATATACTATAATACTGTACCTCGAAGTCACTGTAACAATGTGTAATTAATATTTGCACGGCAAACCCACAAAAAGAGAGGCTCTTTTTAATGCCGCGTGCTGAAGAAATTAATATACCAGTTGGTTTGTTCTATTTTTTTTAAAAAAAAAACAAAAATTAAATTTGCATGTACTATTTTAAAGCGGGGGGGAATAGTAATTCTTTTTAGAGGAAGCCGTGGGAAACGGCCCCGTCCCAAACGCGGGTGACTCCGAATAAAAGTCCGGGATCCAGACTCGACCAAAGGCGCTCTTGGGAGGCGTCGGTCCACTTTGGCTCCTGCCTTTTCGGGGCCCCGATGGCCTCCCAGTCGAAGGAACCTCGCCTCGGCCCCGTCCCCACCACCTCTGTTCCTCCCGCAAAGCTGCGAACCGGCATGGAAGTTATCCGTTAACTCTGCGTCCCTGCGCGGCAACCCTTCCTTGCCGGCAACCGAGAGCCCTTTCCGAGGGCGGGAAAGAAATTGGAGGGGGGGGGGAGAGATAGAAGAGAATCCCGACGGCACACCTCGAAAACAGTTGTGGGCCACGCGGTCCTGATGGGATGGGGGGGAAGTGCTGGGAGAGGATAATCGGAGTGCCAACTTCTTCTCAAAGAAGTTGCCTTCCAGCAACCCATTAGTCCGAATTAGGGGCACCCTTCTCTGGGGCGAGACACGCGGTGGTTCTCCTACGGTGAGGTTTTGTCTGGACAGCGGTGGGTTCACGTATGGTCAGGATCCGTCTTCCGATCCCTCGTCCTCTTATCTATGCGGTCGCCTGTCCGGCGGAAACGCAAATGGATTTAAAAATAGGCTCGCCCCAGAGGACCAGCATTTCCTACATTCGTGCTAGCCTGGAGCTTCGGGGTTTGAAGGGGAAGGACGGAGCTTGGCTTGTGTGTGTGTGTGTGTGTGTGTGTGTGTGTGTGTGTGTGTGTGTGTGTGTGTGTGTGTGTGTGTGTGTGTGTGTGTGTGTGTGTGTGTGTGTGTGTGTGTGTGTGTGTGTGTGTGTGTGTGTGTGTGTGTGTGTGTGTGTGTCTTTTCTCTCTCTCCCTTTTCCTCCCCCCCATTCTCCATTTATTTTCCCCTGCTCCGGAATAAGGGTCACCCTTCCCAAAAGGAAGTGGGGGGTCTCCTTCCGAAGAAAAGGCACATCTGGAAAATCCAAAATAGCGTCCAGGGGCTAAAAATACAGGCGGGCCGCGCGAGGGCCTTGGCCAGAGAGGGAGGGTTGCTGTCAAAAGCCCCTTCGGTCGGGACTGAAACGGCGAAGCGAACCCAGAAGTTCCTCCCGAGGGGACGCCGAGGCCTGTCCCGGCCTAGCAAGCCCGCCGCCCCTCAGCGACGCTCGCCTTTCCCGCTAAACTCGTCGGCCACCTTGCCAAGGCCTTTGCAGGTCGGCCTGCAATCCGGACCTTCCCTGAAAGGGTGACAGGGTGACCTGGGAGGTGGGTGGCGCCCCCTCCCCCTCGACCGCACCCACCGCCGGGGGGACTGGGTGCGGGAAAGGCCCGGGGAAGATTGCGGGGCCAAGGATGGCGAGGCGGTCCCTGGTGAACATCTGCCGGGGGGCCCCGGCGGCCCTGGTGGGGGAGGCGACGGGCCCGCCGTTCAGCCGTCCTCTCTAGAAACAAGCCTCGCGCAGCACCTCCCGAGGAAGCGGGGAAGGAATCGGGACCCCGCGACCCGCCGAGCCCCGCCGCTGCCTTGGGAAAGTGCTCCAACTTGGGGAGAGGAAACCCAAGGGACAAACTACGTTTCACTTCCCCCACTCACTCACACACACACACACGTTAAACCCTCACACACCCATTTCGGTAAAGGGTGCTTCCACACACGCAGAGGGGGGGGGCTGCTGAGGGTGGCAGCGGCTCTCGGTTTCCTCGAGCTTTCGGCCCTGCTCCACTTTCGCCGTGTCGAGGCTTTCCGTGAGCATCCTCCCCGGCCACCCTTGGGGGCCTCCTTCGGGGTAAGAGCCCCCGGTGGACCCCGGTTCTCGACTCATCCTTTGGAGAAAGTGGGTGCGCGGAGGGCCTTTCCCGCCAAGCGAGTCCTCCTTCAGAACAGAAACGGGAGTCAAACTTTTGCTTATGCAAATCCTGGCGAGGCAGTATGGAAATCAAAGAGGAGGCTATAATAACAGTGATAGCAATCGCGATAATAATCACAATTGTTATCATTATTACTGCCATCATCTTCATCTTCATCCTTGTCATCGCCCTCTGAGAGACGCGCTGTAAGCAGCAAGTTCTCCCATCCGTTTCCTTGAGACCAAGTGGACGTCTACGGGCAGGGCTCCCTCCCTGGGTGAGCTACGTGCTGGGGCACCCGATTTACAGCGCTCCTAACAGGATTTTTAAAGTAAGTAATTCATAGCGTGGTGTGTAGTGGGCAAAGTGATGGCCGAAGACTGTGGAGAACAAGGTTCGAATCCCCCACTTGGCCACGGAAACTCACTGGGGCAGTGGAACTGGCAAAGCCACTCTTTAAATATCTCACCTTGAAAGCCCTGTTAGGGTCGCCACACGTCGGTTCCGACTTGAGGGCACAGAAACGCAAAGATAAGGAGGAGTTTGCCAGTGCCCTCCCCTCCAAGCTTCTGTGGCCTGTCGGGGATTCGAACTCTCATCTCCGGCGCCTTAGTCTATGACTCTTAAATACTACTCTACGAGAAGGCCCCTAACCCACCCCGCATTCCCTGGCGAGGGGTAACGAGGAACGAGGGAGCTGCCACCCCGAAATCTTTACCTGGCAGAGTCCCCATGTTGGGGGGGGGGCGAGGCCTCCCAAATTAAAAAGCAGGAAGAGGGGTTGGGTTTGCGGGGGGGGGGGAGAGCGGCGCTCAGCCTGGGCCTTGGCCAGAAGGGGGCTTCCCTCAGAGGAGGCGCTGCCTTTATTCGGCCTTTCGGAGCCGAGCGAGCAGCAGGGAAGCGCGGCTGGTTTTCGACGTTGCGATTGTCCGCTTGCTCACCCGGAAGCCAGTCTCACCAACACCAACCCAAGCGGGGTGCGTTTCCACGCTCAGGCAGCCCTGGAAGACGTCCTTCTTGTTGCTTTACTTTCGAAGATAGAATGAAACGGGAGGCCCTGCCAGGCAGCATCGCATGGGACGTGAATTTTCGCCTGGCACCACAGTCCCGTGGCTCGGATCCCCCTCCCCCCGAAACCTTTCCTCTCAGGGTGAAGGTAATAGGATCGGGTCCACCCGCGCAAGCATACCCAAGGGCAGGGGCCGCGACGGTAAGAGCGGAGGGATGCCGCCGGCCCCCCCCCCGCCCCTTGTTTCGGAAGGGGTCGACTTTGTCACACACGGAACCGACTGTTGTTTCAATGGGGAGGGCCCCACCTCTGTGCAACTTTTTCCGGCCTTGAGAGCCTCTCCCTTCAGCTCAGGGTGTGCTCCGCCCACGGGCGCTGCTGTGCTGGAAAAGAACGAATTTCCCGGCCGATGCCACCCCTGTGCGTGTTTACTCTTGAGTGTTAGGACTGATCGTGTCCCGTGGGAGTTACTCCCAGGTAAGGGTGGCTCGGATTGCAGCTTGAAATCATTACGACTTCTCCCCCAAGCCGAGTGAGTCTGCTTTTGGCCGAGGCATGCCGTTTTGGGAAGGGCGCCTGGGAAAGACGCAGGAGGGGATTCGGCGCTCGAGGAATGGACACCCGGCGGCTTTGCCCGTGAATAAAGATGTCGCCACCCCCGAGGATAGCAGGAAGAAAGCCTTCAAGCGGGGTTGGGATCCACTCCTTGTGGAACGAGGTGGCCATCTAAAACCGCAGGCTGGAAGAACTTCGTTCGTTCCCCCTGGAAATGTTTTCTTTTGGTTTTGTTTAGGGAATAAAACATTCCGCCGCTGCGAAGGGCCGCAAGAGAGGAAACAAATGTAAAACACCAGGAACTAAAAAACTATTTAGAAACTATACTCCG
Source organism: Pogona vitticeps (assembly GCF_051106095.1). Lineage (NCBI taxonomy): Eukaryota > Metazoa > Chordata > Lepidosauria > Squamata > Agamidae > Pogona > Pogona vitticeps. Next base: position 164,259,437 of record NC_135785.1, read on the forward strand.
GTGCTTAGGATTCAGCAGCAGCACTGACTCGTTTTACTGGCGACTAGTCCTACTCTCGCTTCCCCTTGGATCAACCTTCCCCGCCCCACCGGTCAGTTTAATCAAAGCGACCAGAAGTTATTAGATGCCCTCAAGTCGCTTCTGATTTAAATGGCGACCCTATGAACATCCTATCCATTAACAGCCCTGCTGGAGTCCTAGCAAACTACTATCATAAGTAGATCCGTTTTTCACATCTCTCAGAGTGACACTTCAGGGGAAAACTGTTTCTCTAGGGATCCTGCAGCCTCTCAGCACCTCTCCCTGTTCTTGGGCTCCACTTCAGAGAAGAAAAGCTGGATGCTTTCCACAGCAAGTGGAAAAACTGGATGCTTTCCACTTCATTCCACCATCCTTTACAATTATAAGCCTGACAGCAAGGACAGAATAAGAAAACAGAGCTATGACAATGGGGGAGCAAAGCACAATCTCTCCCTTACATTTTAAAGTGAAAAGGAAGAGACAAGTCAGCTGCCAATTTCCTCTCTCAAACTACAAGAGAGTACAACACAGTACTCCTTAACCAAGCTGTCACTTATATACTAACCAGGATTTGAAACACAGGATTTAGAGGACCCTCAGGTAACCAAGATAATAAATATATTAATCAACAAGAGGTGCAAATCTACTAATCAAAGCCTCAAGTCGCTTGGAATTACTTTTCAACATAAATTCTTCCTTATACTGTATTAAGAAAACCTTAGAACAAAAGAATATATGGCCATGTAAGCTTGGCTACTGGATGTAAAGAAATTGGTATTTTTATTAGAAAAGTGACTTTGATGTTGAATAAAACAAACCTACACCACAACAAACCTGACAATCAGTACCATTATTCAAACTGCAGGTGTTGATAATATAGCAAGATATACCTGTTATACTTCCGAGATCTGAAGGCATTTTAAAAGTGTTGTAAGAAACTATGGCTAGAATCCGATCAGCAAGTTATACTAGCTGGAAAGAAATCAGGTCTTTGTGGCAAAAAGCCACGCATTAACATGCTACATGCTGAGTGTACACCCAATCACCCAACTGCCCAGAAATGCAGTCAGCATCTTTTTCATGACTGGCCCTTTGTCGCTGAGACTTACATTATTTTATTTACATAAACGAACAGTACGATTCTAATGTACAGGGAACTATTTAGCACACAGTACAAACAAGGATAGCATACTTTTCACTTCATCTTTTTGCTTGCTTGAAACATCTGATTTTGCGCTGAAGTATTTTCATTCATAAGCAACCACTGATCTGTTCAGTCTGTACACAGAAAATACATACCATACAGAAAGATTCAGATGGAGGAAGAGTGAAACCGAGGGGACGAAACATCAGTAATTTAAGATATGCGGATGACACCATCTTACTAGCCAAAAGCAGCAGTAACTTGAAATGAATTCCAGTGAAAGAAGAAAGTGCCAAAACAGGACTGCAGTTGAATAATATGAAGACAAAAATCATGACTACAAAACTTTAATGTTGACAATGAAGAAATTAGAATAGTGAAAGATTTTGTATGTATACCTTGACTTAATCATTAATTCAAATGGAGACTGCAGCCAAGAAATCAGAAGACTAAGACACGGAAGAGCAGCAATAAAGGAGTTAAAAAAATTAAAGTCTAAGGATGTGTCCCTGGAGACCAAGACCAAAATCATCCATATATTTGTAGTCCCGATCACTATGTACAGGTGTGAAAGCTGGACAGTTAAAAAAGGTGAAAGGAAAAAGAAATGATTCATTTAAATAATGGTGACCTTTGCAGATATCCTAGACTGCCAGAAAGATGAACAAGTGGGTACTAGAGCAAAATCAAGCCTGAATTATGTTCGGAGACAAAAATGTTGAAGCCGAGTCTGTCCTACATTGGGCACATCACAAGAAGGCAAGATTCTCCAGAAAAGACAATAACGCTGGTAAAGGTTAAAGTCAGAAGGAAAAGATCAAGATCAAACATGAGATGGATTTACACTGTAAAGGAAGCCTTGAATTTACGAGAGCTGAGCAGAGCTGTTGAGGAAAAAACATTCTGTAGATCTCTCATTCAGAAGCAACTTGATGGCATGTAACAACAAGCAGCCACTACCTCATGAAAGACTATTGCTTCTACTGGGTTATTAGGCTATCAACTTCAAGCTCAAAAGATAAGTGCTAAACAAAGCCTTGCTTCTCTCAGTTGAAGGTGTAGAAGTAGGGGACTTCGGCTTTATGCAGCACCATTTCATGCAACAGGCATTTTGTAAGCATATTTACCTTCAACTATAAAATAGGTTTCAAGGCATGTTAGTCTGATTGGGCGGCGGGGGGGGGGGGGAGTATTTTGTACAGAAGAACAAATGCCAGCTTAGGAGAATGTATCCTCTAGACTCCAGACAATGCATTGTATGAAAGGAAGAGCATCTACTATCCAGACGTTTTAGGTAGCAGACTATCCCCATTAGTTGCACGGGGAATGTATTTTTGTTAAATCCTCAAAAAAGCAAGGGAAGTGGCACTCGATGAAGGGAGAATTGCTAAACATAGTTCCACTTGCTAGCATATCCTGAGTGCCACTCAAAGGTGTCTGTGCCAGCAAAGGTAAACTCTAAATCCAATCCACTAATGCATCAAAAATGTTCAAGTCCATGTATCTTTCAAAAGTTTTTTTCTTAAACGGCACAGAATATAAAAAACAATCCCTTCCGGTACAGTAAAAGATCTTTGCTTCTTTTAGTTACCATTTTAGGGCAACTTGGTTTAAAGCAAACTACTGAGCCATGAAGTTCCCCATTGTGTTATGCTAGATTTAAACCTAATGCCAGTCAAAGTAAGAACAGAACAATGCTTACAGCAGTATTAATTTATTACAAACATAACTGTTCAACTATGTAATTCACCATTATCTTCTCATCCTGTATTATGGGCAACCAAAACAGCAAGCTGTTCTGGATTTGGGCCACATACTAGAAATCTGACACAGAGAACATTACACACTTGTAAAACTAAAAGGGCACCATATCATATGATCCATTCTGAGTCAACAACTGAGATAAGACATGAAGAATGAACTGTGGATGCTGCAGTTCTAGCAGAACATGTACATGACAACTGAAAAAACCTCTAATACAAAGTTATGTCAGAAAGCTTAATTTTCAACAAGGGCAAAAAATACTGTACGACTGGCAAAACCAAGCAGGACCCAAACATTTTGTGCCTGAATAAACTAGGATATAAACTACTTGCTTTCACAGAATCACAGAATAATCAAGTTGGAAGAGGCCTATAAGGCCATCGAGTCCAACCCCTCGCTCAATGCAAAAATCCAAATAAGAGCAGATCTTACAGGTTATGTTTACTTTCGTTTATGCTTAACAACACAACTTACTTTACTACCAATTTACTGTATAGTATTGATTTATTTTACTGATCAAATTTCAAGATTTGCTGTGCCTGACAATTGGTTCTTCAAATGGGTAAATAATACCAGCAGAATGGATTTGATTTAAATCAAATGTATTTAAATCATGATATCAGTATTTTTAAAAATTGAGTTTTTGACAATTTAATTTTTTTAAATCAAAATTTTAATTTAAATCATGACTTAAATCAATTTGATTTTTTAAAAAAATAATTAATTTACATCTTCCCTGTGTAGCATGTATGTATTTGCAAACATTACTACCGTGCAGGCAGGCACAACAGTGAATACTTCCTGGAACATGGTGTTACATAACAGCACTGATGTTACCTGTCTGTCATGGGTTTGGAGGGAAAGTTCCATCCTATGGGGAGTGGAAGGCGGGACATCAGGAGGAGGGGCTGTACTGTATAAATATGTGATGCCTGTGTGGTGAAGAGGAGATGCTGAGACAGACTGTGAGACACTGGGTTGGGACGAAGCAGCAGCTGGGGAAGAAGAGGCTGTTGTGGGAGTCTGGGTGTCTGACAGGGTACTACTGTGTGTCAGAGTACCAGCCTGAAAGGTTCAGGGGTCTGTTGGTTAGCCAGAACTGATGGGTTCAGGGTCTGTGCTTTAAGTTAAAGGTTCTAGGTGAACCAAACTGTATGCTTGTGTGTGTGAGAATAAGCCACGTTACTTTATTTTATTCACCTGATTGTTTTATTTACCCTGTTTGTATTTAAAATAAACCTTATTCTTTTATTGTTTAAAAATCCATCCCTGGTCTGTGTGACTTATTATAGGGAATGGTTGGTGGCAGCTTAGTAACTGTGTGATAGATCCCAGTAGGTCTGGGTTTGTCACATTGATTGGTGTCCAGCGTGTGGGATACGACTGGTCCAGTTGTCCAGTGGTCCAGCAAAGCCTTGGCAGGTGTGCCCAGAGCAAGGGGGGTCTAGTCAGGGACAGTCTGAGGCGCGTAGGTAATCTTCTAGGTGTACCTCACGGGGAGGTGCGCTAGTAGAAGAACGTGCCAACTGGGGAGACTTAGATTAAGGTGCTCTGAGGCAGCCTAGTTTTGGCGGGAAAACGCTGAGGCAAAACTGCGTAGCAACAGTGAGCTAGCTTGCCAGCTGAGAGGCCCAGCAGAGGGGGGTAGGCTCTGACTCGATACTGTTGCAAATTTAGTGCTGAAGAACAGCAGCAATCTCTAGGGAGAGCTGGTTCTGAGGCAAAAAGGAAAAAAAAGTGGTCGTTTTATTTTGAGGCTTGACTTTTTAAAGCAGCCTGTTCGGGGGGGGGGTTATGCCCTTGACTCGAAGCCAAGTAGCAGAAATGAGTGAAGTGAAAGACCCCCAGATTGACCAAGGTTCTGAGGATGAATTTGGCTCAGTGCAAGGTGACAGCACAGGAGAGCAGGACCCAGAACTTAGAAAATTGATCCTAGCCCAACAGCATGAACTGAGGGTGAGGGAAATGGAGGAAAGGTTAGAGAGAGCGAGAATGGAGAGGGAAGAAAGAATGGAGAGAGAGAGAATGGCGTTTGAATTAAGAAAACTGGAACTGATGAACCAGAACAATAATAACAATAGGGATTCTGAGGGAGGCCAATTGTCTAAGGCTGACCTGAAGAAATTCCCTGTGTACCACAAGGGAGATTGTCCTGAGGTGTTCTTTTCCTTAGTGGAAAGAGCGTTTGTGGACTTCTCAGTGAGGGAAACTGAGAAGATGACCATCATGCGGTCTTTAATCAGTGGTAGCCTGGCTGAGGTTTATGCCGAGATGCCTGAGGAATTGATGAAAGATTTTGCAGAGTTTAAAAAACTGGTGTTTGCAAGACATGGGATAAATGCAGAGCAGCTGAGACAAAGGTTCAGGTCCCTCACTAAAAAACCAGAACAAACTTTTACCCAAGTGGGGGCCCAATTGGTGAGGCTGCTTGAGAAATGGCTATCGCAGGAGGGAATAGAGACCTATGAGCAGCTTAAAGATTTGATAGCGCTGGAGCAGTTCTATTCAGTCCTGCAGGGGGAATTGAAATTCCAGGTGAGGGAAAGGAAACCGAAATCTGTGGCAGCAGCCGCAGAGATCGCAGATTTTATCTCCCAAATAAGAAAGCCCTTGGGAGAGGGGAAATCTGTAGGTAAACCCAAAGAAACCTACAGCAAGTACTCTCAGGGACCAGGGAAAAGCCAGCAAGGGGGAGGGGCCCATGGTGAAGGGAAGCCCTCAGACATGAAACCAAGCCCTCAGAATTTGGAGGGAAAACCGAAACAAGAGGAGAGAGAATCCAAATACACTAGAAAATGTTATTTCTGTCAGGGAAAGGGTCATCTAATCTCAGAGTGTGAAAAATAAAAGCAGCTAAAAGGAATGGTGCCTCAGAATTCTAGTGGGACCAAGCCAAAAGCTGTGTTCTGTGTCCAGAAAGAGCAAGGCTCAGTGTCACAGAGGGAGCCTGTTGCCATGGCTACTCAGTCTGGGACAGCTGCCTCTGCTGATCAGGCTGAGGAAAATGGTCCTCTTCTGGAGGTAAAGCGCTGCTTGCTGATAAAAACAGATTCTCAGTTGTTTGAGACAGCAGGGGTGGACGTAGGAATACTTGACCGTCAGTATAGGGGGCTGCGGGACACTTGTTCCCAAGTAACCCTATGCCATCCAGATATCATCCCTAGGGAGTTTATAATCCCAAATGAGAGCATAAAGGTAGCAGGGATTGAGGGGCAGGTAATCTCTCTGCCAGTAGCAGAGGTACCTGTCAACTTTCAAGGCTGGAGGGGAGATTGGCGGATAGCGATTTCATCGACTCTGCCAGCAGCCGTGCTCGTGGGAAATGACCTGGCTGAACATGTGAAAAGGGTGCTAGTGATTACACGCTCACAAGCCACCACGGGGACAGTTCAGGGGGGTAATGATGAGCCAGAGACGGAAGCAGAGGGGAGTTCAGAAGCTGTGGTGGAAACCTTAACCACAGACAGCAGATTTGGACAGGAGCAGAAGGCAGACGCCACTCTCCAAAAGTGTTTTGAACAGGTGACTGACGCCCAGCTAACACCTGAAACCCCAGTGAGATTTCTGGAGAAAAAGGGGATTTTATATAGAGAAACCCTGAGGAATATCTCAAAAGGGGGAGATGGGATCAGAAGTCAGCTGGTGGTACCTGAAAAGTATCGCCCCATGATCTTACAAAGGGGTCACTCTGACATGTTTGCTGCACACTTAGGGGTGAAAGGGCCCCTTGATTTGATCAAGCAAAATTGGGAGCAGATCACCCAGGATGACCCACAAGACGTTGTGACATACATAGACACCTTGATGAAAGACCTAAAGAGAAATCTAGAGCTGGCAGCAGAAAACCTGCAGGCTCAGAAGGTCAGACAGAAAACATGGTATGACCACAAAGCTAGAGAGAGGCACTTTGACCCAGGGGAGGAGGTGCTTTGGCTTAGGCCCTGCAGAGAGAATAAGCTGCAGCTCAAATGGGCAGGACCATATAGGGTCATTTCCAAGATGTCAGACCTGAACTACCTAATAGAGCAAGAGGAGAACCAAGCAAGGAGGGTGGTTCACGTGAATGCCCTAAAACCCTACTACAGAGGGGAACAGAGGGGTTTATTCGCGATAAAAGCAGCTGAGAGTGAGGAAGCTGAATTACCCTTCTGGGAGGGTAGAGGGGAAGTAAAATACAACCCAGAGGAGGTAAAGATCAGTCCTGCACTCACCCAAGACCAGCAGCAAGAACTAAAAATGCTGCTTAGTAAATATCAACAGGTGTTTTCCAACAAGCCGGGGATAGTGAAGGGAGTGATGCATCGGATCCACACAGGGGATGCACCCCCGCAGGCAGTATCCCCATACCGAGTAACGGGACCCTATAGGGATAAGGTGCGGAAGGAGCTGGACGAAATGCTGAGGGAGAACATAATCGTCCCCTCTTCTAGTCCTTGGTCCTCTCCGATAGTCCTTGTGGACAAGCCTGATGGGAGCATTAGGTTTTGTGTCGATTACAGGAAATTAAACCGTGTAACCACTCCTGATGCCTACCCAATGCCCAGGCTAGACAACCTGATTGAAACCATAGGGGGTTGTCGGTTCATCTCATCATTGGACCTGGTAAAGGGATATTGGCAATTAAGAATTGATCCCAGGGATCAAGAAAAGACTGCCTTTTGCAGCCCTTTTGGTCTCTATGAGTTTCGAGTCCTGAGCTTTGGTCTCAGAAATGCACCAGCCACATTCCAAAGGCTGATGGACCAGACCTTGGCAGGGCTCAGTGACTTTACAGTGGCCTACATTGATGACATAGGGATCTTCAGTAATACCTGGGAAGATCACCTGATACACCTGGAGTTAGTGCTGCAGAGGTTAAGTGCAGCAGGGCTAACAGTAAAGGCCAGCAAGTGTCAGCTGGGTAGCCCAGAAATAAAATACTTAGGTCACATGGTAGGGGGAGGAATGATAAAACCCCTGGAGGCCAAAATAGAAGCAGTTCGTGATTGGCCCAGACCCAACACCAAGAAAAAAGTCAAATCATTTCTTGGGTTGGTGGGCTACTACAGAAAGTTCATCCCGAGGTTTAGCGAGATTGCGGCTCCGCTGACCGATCTGACGAGGAAGAAGGCTGATGACCGCATCCCGTGGACCAGCGACTGTGAGGCGGCGTTCCAGAGGTTGAAGGAGGCGCTAATCAACTATCCAGTCCTGCGTGCTCCAGACTTCGACCGGGAGTTCATCATCTACACAGATGCGTCTAACAGCGGGGTAGGAGCAGTTCTGTGCCAGGAGGATGAGAATGGTGACCAACATCCGGTGTCCTACCTGAGTAGGAAACTTCAAAAAGGTGAGAGACATTTGGCAACCGTGGAGAAGGAGTGTTTGGCCATAGTCTACGCGATCCAGAAGGCCAAGCCTTACATCTGGGGAAGACATTTTGTTCTGTGTACTGACCATTCACCATTGCAATGGTTAAAGACAATGAAAACCCACAATAGCAAACTTATGAGGTGGGCTTTGAACTTACAGGACTATGACTTTGAAGTGAAGGTGGTCAGAGGGTCAGTGAACTGTGTTGCTGACGCCTTATCAAGAAGACCTGAAGACTGAAGACGGCGAAAGAACATGGACTATATGTATATAATGAAGACAAAAAGTTAAAATGTACCTGGTTTTAAATTGGTTTGTATTAATAAAGGTAAAATTGATGTAATGCATATGGTAAATGTTTGAAATGCCTATTTGCTATGTTTAACTTGGAGTGTAAGTATATGTAAGTATTATAGGGTATGTATAACTGTTGTTGTATGTTTTATACAGGTTGTTTTTTTGGTGAAAAGCACCTTAGCTTTCCCCCTACAAAACAACTTATAAAGAGGGGAGGTGTTACATAACAGCACTGATGTTACCTGTCTGTCATGGGTTTGGAGGGAAAGTTCCATCCTATGGGGAGTGGAAGGCGGGACATCAGGAGGAGGGGCTGTACTGTATAAATATGTGATGCCTGTGTGGTGAAGAGGAGATGCTGAGACAGACTGTGAGACACTGGGTTGGGACGAAGCAGCAGCTGGGGAAGAAGAGGCTGTTGTGGGAGTCTGGGTGTCTGACAGGGTACTACTGTGTGTCAGAGTACCAGCCTGAAAGGTTCAGGGGTCTGTTGGTTAGCCAGAACTGATGGGTTCAGGGTCTGTGCTTTAAGTTAAAGGTTCTAGGTGAACCAAACTGTATGCTTGTGTGTGTGAGAATAAGCCACGTTACTTTATTTTATTCACCTGATTGTTTTATTTACCCTGTTTGTATTTAAAATAAACCTTATTCTTTTATTGTTTAAAAATCCATCCCTGGTCTGTGTGACTTATTATAGGGAATGGTTGGTGGCAGCTTAGTAACTGTGTGATAGATCCCAGTAGGTCTGGGTTTGTCACACATGGTAATCATAACTATTCAATATATGGTATTCATCTGCCGAGGGAGAAGAAGGGACAACAAACCAAAGCAAGGAAACCAATTTATGAACTCACGGAAATTTAGACTTATTCTCATATATAATCCTGCAATGTCACAAAGCAAACTGGTTTTAAAATTCAAGAAAAATTAAGAAGGCAAGGGAATATGAAAAGTCAACAATTCCACTTAGCTAGCATGAAACCAACCAATTCTTGATTTCTATCAGAGAGAGAAAAGGAGAGAGACTGTGCATAAAGTAACAGCGCCAGTAAAATAAAATCACCATTAAATCAGCGAAAGCATTTGATAGCACAACTGTATTAGTTTTAACTGTAGGTGCCAGACTGGTGCTTAAAGTACAAAAAATATTGTTGACTTTAATATTGGAATTTTTTGCTGGAAAAAAACAGGTTCTGTTCATATGTAAACATACATGCACTTAAAAAATTTACTTAAACGTATGAATTTAAGACTTTACTTTATTCAGCAAATTGATTTATTTACACAATTGGGAATGCTGGTTGAGTTTTATCAGAGGAATAAAAACAATTCTAGACAATACTGAACTTCCCTCACATATCTCCAGAAACACTGACCAACTTTTCCTTACCTGTATCGGGAACATCAAGATGCACAATAGTGGGATAGTATCATTAGACACTGATAAAACAAACCACTGAGGATCCAATACACCATGGGAATTTACCAATACTTTTGCTAACCTTTTTTTAAAGTTAGCAAAACCAGCATTAATGGTTAACATCAGAGTAAGACTCTGAGATCAGTGGGTCAGTAAAAACCTTATCAGATCATACATAATTCATAAAGTGACCTGACCTGCATCAAGCCACTTTATCAAAGAATCAAAATAGATGATAAGAGATTATTTAAAAAGACAATGATCTGATAAGGATTTAACTCAACAGAAGTTAAAATAAGAGATGCAGAGCACGGCCCCTATTAGAACAAACTAACTTTTCAGATGTCCAAAAAGAAAAGAAAAAACACAAAAGAAAAAAAAAACACTTCAACATGAAGCTACTATACAAAGTTTGTTTCATTTTCCATCAGAGTTCAGAGCTGAAATTTAATCCTGACTCTTTAGTGAGAATGATAGTTTTGGCCTAGACTTTCCCTTGCCTAGGATAATTTTTTGCTCTTCCTTTTGCTGACGTTGTCTTTCTTGTTCTAGTTTCATCCTTTCTTCATGAATTTTTCTTTGTTCTTCAACAATTTTCAATTGTTCTTCAGCCTGTAACATGAAAACAGTAGGATTTACTCAACACAATTTGCAATTCTCAAATATCTGTTGTCTCCATATTATTACACCAAGTTTCTATATTTAGTATTAATTTGCCAAGACAGAAAAATGCTACAAGGTCAAATTCTCTAGGATTAATGACTGAGAATGCATTTACATGACTGAAACATGACGTGTTTCTAAAACTTCGTATATCCTCACTGCTCCAAGGAGAAATTTTAATAGTAAATTTTCTAGGAGTAGGCAAGATCTCAGAAATCATCCTTTAATAAAGGACAAGTCACTACAGGATTGAATATAAATGCAAAAAAGCTTGTATACTTTGGACTAGTATACTATACAAAAATGTGAAATTAAATCCAAGTGTTTCTTTCTACTTGCCCTAACTCTCAGATAGGCATGGAAAATTACCAAATAATGCATTTGTTGAGCAAACCCCTGTTGGCACAATTACACCACTGTAAACCAGATCAGGACGCTGGAAATAATTACTTTAACTGAAAACTTTCTATCCCCCTATTTCAGGTTCTGAGATTCCCTAGAGCTCCCTTTTTGCCCTGGGAAAGCTTTTGGGAGCCTAAAGCCGGGGGGGGGGGGTGTTGGAGGTGGGAGGCTTTAATAGTAAAAAATGCTGCTAGATCACCACTGGTGCCAATCCCAGCAACAGTCACTGTTTACTACTGAAGGCTTCCCTAGGGCAAAGGGGAGGCCTAGGAAGACTTGGAGCCTTGGAATAGGAAACTTTCCATTAATTATTTCTGGTGCCTGGGTCTGGTTTATATCAGCATAACAATGCCAACTGGATTTTGTTCACTATGTAACATTGTACAAACCCATCTATTAATACTTACGTATGCATTTGTGGAACAGCGCTACTTTTATTTGGCTTGGTCACACCTACTGCCTATGCAGCTACCCTAGAAGGCCCCCCAACATTGTGGAGCCAGTTTTCAAGAATTTTAAGGGAAGAAATGGTGACACACACATCCTACTACACTTCAGCAAAGTTCAATATTCTTAAATCTAATCATTCCAATGACTACATTCTTCAGTATCAGGTTGTAGTGTATCATCTCTGCATTTCTTAAATATTGCTTGAACTTACCAATTTAGCTTGTGCTTCTGCAATTTTTCGATTATTCTCTTCTAGTATTCGTTCTAGTTCCTCACGCTTTGCACGTTCTTCCTCCTAAAGGGGAGGACAGGGTAAGATGTTAGAAAAGTAAAATACTCACTAGCCCATCTGCACTAGTCTTCCTAGGAATTCCTTCCGTGAACTGACTTAAAGGGGCAGCTTTATAGCCACCATCTTTGTCTTTCAAACAGCAAACTGTGCAGCCACTAAAATTGGTTTCTAGCTCTAAATTTAAATCATCCCTCCCAGTCCAAACAGCAACCAACTAAACCCTCCCTAATCAGAGAATCCTAGCCAGTTATTACTAGTATTTTAATATCACACAAATCAACAAGGACAACTACAAAAACTGGATAGTATTTACCAAATTAAAAGAGTAATATATAAAATATAAATAAAGTGAATAGTTTGTCTCACCAATCATGTATACCTACGTATTCTTTACCTATACTCCTTTTATCAGCATTAAAAGTTGAATATTTACTGTCTTGTCCAGTGTCCTGCAGAGTGTGCTCCTCGGCTGCCATACGCGCCAGCTTCCTCTTTAAAATGATTTGTACTGTTAGCTTGGCAATGCCTGCATCAGCAGCTCAACCATTTATAAAGAAACAACATACAAGGAAGGCTGAGCTGAGGAATGCAGATGTTTACGGTAAGAAGGAACAAAAATATATAAAACATTCCTAAGCAAACAATTAAATAAGAAAAAATACATTTACTGTTAGCGAAAAGTACAAATTGTAATCCATATCTGTGGAACTAAGGGCTTCCTTCATGGGCGAACGGACTGAACATCCTATAGTGAAACAAGCTTAGTTTAAAGACAGTATCAAACTGTCTTTCTACAATATAAACTGGAATTCAGAAATCCAGAGAAAGTAGGATATGGAAACAAAATGTGAAGCTGAGTGTCCTTTATAAACTTAAAGAAACTTCGTTATGCAAACCATAAGTAAAAAGACTTCAAGAAGGTTGAAGAGTAATTTCAGTAACCATTGTAAATGTTCAAGTTATCTTAATATCTGGACGTTTTTGTAATTAGCCTGAGGTCTGCACAAAAATATAGTTAATAGAAACAAAGCATGTCAGAAAAATACTTCTCACTAGGTCTAGTCACCAGCTACAGGTTGGCACCCTTCACTCCAGGAATTCAGAATTACACTGTGCAGTAAACAGTCCTGATAAGATCAGTCACTATCATGCTCACCCTCTGATATTAATTATTAAATGGGGAGGGAAGGGGGAGGACTACTATTTGAGCCAAAATCCATTGTACAAGATTTTTTAAATGCAATAATAATTAATTCAGCAATTATTTCAATCCAATTTTGTTTTGCAAAAATTAAACTAAATTTACAGCACATGCAATTACTTTTTATTTTAAACATGCTGTATCATAATAAAACTTGTAGGGAAAAATTGTCATACTGGTACTTCTCCTCTATTATCAACTAATAACTAAACCCACTTAACCAGATCACCAAACTGGGGGGGGGGGGGGAATGGTATGGAGTGAGTTGTCAGATAGAACTATTTTCAGTAAAGTTTAAAAGAAGTGCAACTTCAAAATTTTAGGATCCTGGAGTGATTAGTGCTGGCAAGCATTAAAACCTCCAGTAGCAAATTACTGTCTCACAGAAAGACATTTTCAGCTTCTGCTCCAGCTGCTGACAGAAGAAGTCACATGTTTAGCTCAACTTCAGACAAGGACAACCTGCTCTTTTACAACTCTCTAGTCTAGAGAAAAAGAAGGAGTTGTTAGTAGTCACTGAAAAAATTGTTCTCATGAATTTGGCATAAGCCTTTTGTGAAGAAAGTGAACAGGATCAGGGTTTCAGAATGAGTCCACTATGTTTTCAGGAAAAAAATGCATGATTGCCTTAAAGGGATTTTAACCAAATCTGTTTCTTTTACAAGGCACTGCAACTCAGCGCTGGACCCTGTTTTTTTTCCCCCCCGACTGAAGGCATAAAGCCTCTTACAGTCTAGGTAGAGCAAAACATATGAAGGATACATAGTTACAAATTGTTTAACCCATCCCCCCAATAAGAAAGGACTGTGGATATATCCTGCAGCCATGGCAAAAGTTTCAAACAATTCTCAAATATGTAGATCAGTTCCATTAGAATTCAAGTATCCTTGCACAAGTTTTAGGAGAGTAACTGTTTAGGTACCAGTGAGCTCCTCTGAATAAGTTAGAAATTAAGTTTCGTAGCAATGCAAGTTTACACAAGAAGGGAATTAGATTTGCTGTGTTCCATCTCCTTCTGAACGCAACAGGAGGCACAAACCAAAACTGAAAGTTTTGCCATGGACTGTTTCTACTTTCCAAACGACCGAGCGTTACCTCTCTGGCCTTTTGAGCCGCTAGTTCAGCTTGTCGCTGTCGCTCGAGTTCTTCGAGCAACTGCTTTTCCATGATGCGCTTAGCTTCCTCCACCCTGCGGAGAACTTCCCGCTCAATCTCATCTTTCCGCTTCTCCAGTTCTTCTTCTACTCGCTTTGCTACAAGCTCCTCCACTCTTCTGGCTGTTTCTTCTTCAATAAGCTTCTCTTCTATTTCCTGTTGCCGACTAGAAGGACAGAATTATTATTTCGGATCACCTCTTATTCAACGTTATACTGCATGCTAAGTCCTAAGCAGATATATGCCCAGACATGTTACATATATCTATATCAATCATATAGACATGTAGCAGTAGAAATGCAGGATGTGATGCCATGTGTTATTTTCGGATCTCAACTGGATGAGTTTTTAAATAGAGTAAATGCTATAATGTACAAGTACATTAAAATATAATACTCTATTTCTACCAAACATACAATCTAATCTCCCAAACAACATATGTAGTATAATCAAAAAGCCTGAAGAGCACACTGGACATGTGTACAATTGTAAGAATTATGCAGTGCCTTCAACAACTCCTGCTACAAAACACTATTACTAAATTTCACGTTCATTAGTTGAGTGTATTGTGCTGAAATACAGAAATACCTCAAATTTAAGTTTTGAACAGTTTTACAGCAATTCAGTTAAGTACACAAGCAACACACAAAATTGTAAAAACACAGACATTTTATGAAGGTCAACGCATAAGAGGGACAATGCTAACTGACAATAATACAAACCTGCGGGAATGGCTTTAAGCTACAATGGACTAAGCATCAAGAGCAGCAAAAAAGAGTACATCTTGAGCCAAGGGGCAAGCTCTATTTACTTTAGCTGTGCAATGTAATTTGCATGTTATTTCCTTAATTCCAGAAGATGTTAGGTACACATAGACATATTTTAAATTGGTATGCTAAAACATTAACCCAAGGCAACATTTAATCTTAATCAAGTGTTAGGATCCATCAACATAAAACTAGGCTTAATGTTTTTCTTGTCTCTAAAAATAATTGTTTCATCATATTTTCATTTTTCCCCTCCAACCATAAGGGTGAGAAACAATAGCCAGAATTCCAGAGTACCTGTGCCATTCATTTTAATGAAGAGAAGCATGTGCTGAAATAACATCTAATACAATTTAAATGTGTCAAATGCAAAGTGTGCTGCTTATATACCACTCCATAGCACTTAAAGCACTCTCTGGGCAGTGTACAATTTAATTGTGCAAGCTCACATTGCACACACACCTTGAGCGAGCTGAGAACTCCATTTCTCAATCTCAGAAGGATGGAAGGCTGAGTTAACCTTGAACCAGCTACCTGAGCCATCACAATCAAACTCAGGTTGTGAACAGTCTTTACTGCAGTACTACAATTTAATCACTATGCAACAGGCTTCAAAATTACAGTACATAAAAGTGATTTGTTAAATGAAACTCAGAGTAAAAATTCTAAGGGTGTATTACATAGGAGGCGGTCATCTTGGTATTTGAGTCCTTATACCACTAAATTTAAAGTACACAAATTAGTATATGGAGAAAGGTCACAGATAGGTACACAGATTCTGTGTACCATCACAGGTGCTGCGCTAGCTCTGACATACTTCTGCATTTGCTGCACAGACTGTAAGAACAATGATTTTAATTAGTTATTTGGTATACTGCATGTTAAGTGAGTTCATGAGATTGCACGGAAATCTGGCACCATCTGATATTTTAAGTCATGGACAGTTACTTCAAATATACTGTCCAAATACTTGCAAGAGCAACACATGAAAATATGTATGTGTGCATAATATAGGTAAACACATCTGGATGGGCCAAAAATCAAGGATAAAGATATAAGGCACTGCATTACATTATATCTAGCTTACTGGAACACAGTGCACACTATTAATCCAGATTTTAACTAAATGTTCTGAAATTTTAATAAAGCACTACTGTGTATGTCAATACTACTGTATTCAATTTTTGCTACAAGTTATGGCTTCTTGGATAATCAGAATCAACTTCAAGACGTTAATTATTTTAGCTGCACCAGATCAACCTAGGCACCTTTGAATTCCTCACTTCAGTTTAAGTCATGAATCAAACTTTACTTCTCATTAAGACACGATACTCACTGACCTTTCAGTGTAGGCATTTCATTTCAAGCAGCAGCACACTTATAAGTCATAGAGCTGCTGGAGGCCTTCTGTCACAACACTTAAAGGTGTGTACGTACAAAATTAACTAAAATGAATTTAAACAACTAATGTTATAAATGTGGGATGTAAAGAAAAGAAAATCTCAGAAGACAGTACTGTAACATCTTTAAATTACAGGGAACTTGTTTCTTTAAGCTGAGGAAAAGATCACAATGGTGTTTAACTGTAACAGCTAAGTCAGCTTGGACATTGTTATCTGTTTGCTTTTTCATCCAACTAATTGCTCACAAACCAGTGGCACAATACTCTGAATAGTATAACCTTTTCACAGAATACACTAAGCATGGATGAGAAATCCTCAGAAACAGCTGCTGCATTTTCCATGAGTGGTCTTGTACCATATTACACTACTCAGAAACAGTCAATCTGCACAAGCCACCATCTTAGTTAAGTTAGTTATGTGCTATCCAGTCGGAACTAACTTATACTAACCCTAGTAGTGCTTTCCAGGTAAGTGAAGAGTAGTTTTACCAGTTCCACACCCCCACCCAGTTTCCATGACTGAGCAGGGATTTGAACTCAGGCCTCCTGAGTCCTAGTCTGTCACTTTGTCCATTGCATCACACCGGGTATACTAAGCCATTATCTACTATTTTTTTAAAAATGATCAAAATATTGAGCCTATATAAAACACAATTTATTTTACTCTACTTATAAAATAATAGTATTGATGAGTTTCATGATGGAAATCGGATTCTGGCAGAACAAGACACATTGTTCACTACATGAATTTAAAAAAACTGTTTTGTTTCAATGCTCAGATTATTCCACCCAAATTTACATGACTGAAAGCAGTTAGATGTGTGTCTATATATACAATATTCCTGTGAAATTTAAACAGCCCTCTGATCTACAGAACTGGATCAATTCCTGCTTGCTCCGTTCTTGGAAAGTGTCTCATACTGAAGCTCTGAATGCACTGCTTGTCATCAGAACCCTGGATGCAGCACTTCACTTGATTCTGCTGCAAGCCAGAGACAGGCATAGATCACTAAATACTTCATCATGAATGAAGCACAGGAAACTTCCCTTGCAGTGAATGCTCTAGCTGCAAGGTAGTGAAAGCCAAGAGCTATACTGGCCAGGTGCCAAAATGGAGGGGGAAGGGCTACGCTGGCCTGCAAAAGGAGCTGCTCTACATCCAGTGAACAAATCAATGATGCATTCCTTTTCTTTCTATATTAGGGTCTAACACACTACCTGTATAAACAACAACACTTCCATTAATATTAAACTATATTTTGAAGTTAAAAATGCATATTTAAAGCCTGTCAGAATGACAACAATCACAGTTAAAGAAATTAAGGAAGTTACTTGATGAAAGTCAATTGAATACAGTGATGTAACTTTCCATCAAACACTCATTAGTTCTCCAACTTCTCCCAATGCGCTGCTCTAATCCCAAAATACAGTACTGTACATAGTTAGTAAACTGAACTGTTTGCTACAAGCATTGGGAAAACTAAATGTGGCGCAAAGTCTTAAAAGACTCCTGCACGGGAAATTAATTACAAACAAATATGCATTCACAAGTGGTAAGA
Organism: Pogona vitticeps; assembly: GCF_051106095.1. Classification (NCBI taxonomy): domain Eukaryota; kingdom Metazoa; phylum Chordata; class Lepidosauria; order Squamata; family Agamidae; genus Pogona; species Pogona vitticeps. The sequence continues at coordinate 164,277,326 of NC_135785.1, forward strand.
AGAGAGTAAATGGAAGGAAATCCAGGAAGGCCCTGACCTGAGAGCACACACACATCAGTGACAGTTCAGGCCTAAGGGCTTTAGCCAGAGAATACTAAGGGGAAAGAGAGGACTACAAAAAGGGGGTGGTCTTTGATCTCCTAAGGGTGGTGTGAGGGAGAGTGGGCGTTTGTATTTAAGGCAGGTGACCAGCCAAAAGCAGCATCTCCGCAGGTGTCAGAAGAGACCTCAGCTCGTTGCCACCAAGGACCTAAGAGCTCTCCCACAATCGACACCCTGACACCGAAATATCTTTTGGCTGGACTCGTTTCTCTGTCAATATATAGCGACTCTGCCAAAGGGATCGACCAGTCGGCTTCATCGCAGCACGCCCCCCCCCCCCAAAAAAACCCTCGCCTCCGGGCCAACCGGGTTTCCTGAGAAGCTCTCCCCTGGTGGTTTCATTCGCAACTACTCCAGAGACAGGACAGCCAACTCAGCCTCCTGGTTCCCTTCACGCTTGAGCCAAGGGCTCCCGAGAAAGACCACCTTGTTCCCTCTCCTCCTCCTCCCAACGCCTCCCTCTCCCCGACCCTCCTCCGCCAGCCCACTGCCACCCAGCCGGGGCTCACATTTTCCGCTGCCGCTCGAACTCGGCTTTCTTCTCCTCCTCTTCCCGCTTCTGCTTCTCATCGAGGCTGCTCCGCTTGCTAACGGTGCGGCCGAAGATGTCGATGCGGTCGGGCGGGGAGGAGGCGCGATCTCGGTCCCTGTCACGTTCCCGGTCCCTGTCGCGGCGGGATGGGGCGGTGTTGGAGCGGGACCTGGAGCGGGACTCTCGCCGCCGGCTTCGCTTGCTCTCCCGCGACTTGGAGCGCTTGCGCGCCCGCTCCTTCTCCCGGGAGCGGGACCGCGACCGGCTCCGGTTCTTCTTGTTGTGCTTGGAGCTTTTGACGCGCTTGGAATGGGACGAACTCCGCGACCGGGAACGGCCCATACCGAGCGCCGAGCACAGCTCCGCGAAACCTCGGCTTAGCGGCCCTCAAGACACCTCTTAAGGCACCCCCAACATCCACTCCGTGCACCACGGTCACCTCGCAGGCTCCTCTACCGAAGCAGGCCCAAGGCCCCGCAGCAGCTAGACAAGATGGCGGCTGCCCGACTCCCAAGACGGGGATTCTCCTCCTTCTTTCCGCCCCACAATGCGCCGCGCACCCCCACAATGCACTGCGACACCGCGCGTGGAGGGAAAAAAGGAAGCGCCGCAGTCCCGCGACGGGAATGCCCGAAGAAGTTGCAACGGCTTTTCCCGGAAATAGCCGAACTGGGCCGAGGCAAAGCGAAGCGTTACGGAAATAGCCGAGCGCGCGGAAACAGTCATGCCTGGCATAGAACTTGAAAGCCCAGACCAGGACAAATTTGGAACTGGAGAAGAGCGCAAAATGGTGGTGGTTAGGTGCTGTCAAGCCGGCTCCGAGTTTGTGGCAACCCTATGAATTGATAACCTCCGGGAGCTCCTATTTCGATCTAAAGCCATGGTGGCCTTTATTGAGTGAATCCGTCTTGGAAAGAAAAGTAATGGAAGTAAAAGGAAATCGGTATATTTTCTTAAAGAGGCACATTGCTTCATGCAACTTCCCAAACCACACTATTTATTTATTTCATTAGCATTATATACCTCCCCATTAGTGTAATGCACTGTTCTGGGTGGTTCATAACAAGTAGAATAGCAAAATAGATAACAACCCTCTTATGTTACATATAGAACAGCGCTGTTCGCAAAAGCGGCCAGAAATATTCGAGCTAATTTTCTGAAAGCCATTGTGATCAATTGTGTGGGAGATTCCCAGATATGAAGGGTCTCTTATTATTTTATATGTCTTTGATTTTATCATGATTTTATTTGACCATATCTGTATTTTAAACAATTGTGACGGCTTTTAGCTAATACAATAAACTTGAACTGACAAGACTGAAATAGATAACAAAAACAATTTAAAAATCAAACCACCAAACGTAGAAGCAGAAAGCGCAAGGTGCATAAGATAGGCCATCATAGCCGTTGCGTGTACTGTATTTCTTGGGCTTGTATTAGATAAGTAGTGAGACAAATTACAGATTTCCTTTCGAAAATGTTTTGAAGCACCCCTACAGTGAAAATGTGGCCCGAACATTTGACAAGCCAGAAATTGTCTGCAGATTAATTGAGGTGGAATTATTTTTGTGTGTGAGCTGTTCAGAAAGCATGGTTTGTAGCGCTGTTTACATTTCCTTTCAAAGTATTGTACCAATTTGCTGCCAAACTGACGTAATAAAACTAAAACCTAAAAGGTATTAGTTTCTTAAAATCTAGGTCGCTGTTACTCAAATGTGTACATTGTCTGATAATAGAATAAGTTTATAAATTAAAAGGGGGAAGTGTCAACTTGCTTCTTTTGTCCAAACTGCTCCTAAGGACATTCCCAATTGTGATCAGATACCTGCTAAACAGATCTAGTAGACTTCGAGTAGTTCCACTCCCACCCAGCATTTTAAAACAGAATAAATACATCCTCTGTGGCTTCAACATCAGACAGATTTTCCCCCTTCCCTTATATTTAGTTTGTGTCACACAACTGATTCAGTGGAATCCACATCAGGCCATTTTGAATAGATTTAGTTGAGGTTCAGAGTCAGACTGGATTGTATCATTTTGAATTAGGTCAAAGTCATTTCACATCATTTTGCAATCTACTGTAAAAGCCAGGCAGAGTGCCTCCAAAATAATGCAGAATAGCACCATTAAAGGGAAAGTACTAGGATGGGTATCCCCTACCATTAGTTGGGGCTAATAGGTTCTAATAAAATCTGGAGTGCTACAGCTTCTTCACTTCTGTTTTAAAGTAAGTGTATAATTAAAATGCATTATTAAAACTCTTATTAAGTACCGTAATGTATTATGGTATGTTGCATATTCTTATGTTAAGTCTGCAGTTCTGTGGAAGCTCCATTGAATATAAAAATACTTTTTTTCTCAGAAAACACAGATAGTATCCAGACTAGATGTGTTAACTATTTTCCTAATATGTGTGTGTGTTCTAATTCCACTATTTATATTGCTCAGGGCACATTTTATATTATTTCAGCTGTTTTGTGTTTGGAGCAATGAATATATTGATTGGTTTTTCCACAGAAACAAAAGAAGCCTAACATCTGTGAAACCAGGAGAACATCTGGGTAAAAAATTTCAGCAGATATAGAGAACAGGTGGTAGTGAAGAAAGCAATCATCTTATCTTTACAAACCTGTTAGAAAAATACTTGTGAGATATTAGGCTGCTGAAAAACTCATCAGAAGAGAAGGAAATGCTTCATTAAAAGGTTAGAGGAAGAGTCAGTTCACTTAAAACTTTGGGCAGTACACATGGTGCTTACATGGCTAGAAGAATCAGTATAACCCTGAATGAATGAACTGTCTCGCTAGCAAATAGTGATCAGCTTTACTAAAAGTATAAGTGGAAGAATCATATAGTTTAACTATTCAGAAAGAAACTGAAACATGAGCGGTATACAATTGGGAACCACTGCCTTAGTATATCTGCCAAGTTTCATATGTCAAGGCTTCGCAGTCTTGGAGCTAAAGCGGAAAGGCACCCACTTTACCTGAACAGGTATGTTAGGGTAAGGTCAAATGCAGTCCAGTCTTCAAACCACTTGCAAATGTTTTGTCCTGTTCTGTACTGAGCAAGGAAGGTGTGGCTTCCAGCCAGAGAGCCCGCATCCAAGGTGTGAAGGTTCATTCTCTGGCTCCTGTTTAGCTTCAAATAAATCATCAGACTTGCGAAGTTTTGAAATCGGTGTAACATTTATTTCATTATTTAACAAGAAACTGGTATCTGCAAACATATTCCAACCTTTTCCCCCTTCCAACAACGTGTTGGCTAGAGGTTTCCATTCTTCAACCTTAAAGTGGTTTCCCCCTTGAATGTTCCACAGTCCCGGCCAGTCTAGGGCTGCACCCAGGTTCAATATCTGTCCTGTCTCCCCTTCCAGTAAGGGGATGGTGTCCTCATCTCTCTCGTCCAACCAGGCCAGCTCTCTGGATGTGGTGGGCATCTGCCAGGGTTCCCTGGGTATCCCCTCATTTGGATCTCCTTCACCCTCCATTCTATCCTTTCTCTTCTTTTTCAGCTTTCTCCTTTTCTTCCTTTAACTTCCTTCTCCACTCTTTGGTCTTTCACGCTCTCTCTCTCCCTAATACGAAGGTTTAGGGGTGATTGCCATCTTTCTCCGGGCATCCGCCTCCTCTTTTGGTATCCGGAGTTTCTCAACCTTCCCTGTCCATGGATCTTCTAACCAAATCCATTCCCAGCCTGGCGGTAACTCCTCCTCACCCCTCTTTATATCCGCCAGACCAGCCTCCACTTCCACCCGCGGCTTCCGTTCTGTTCCCGCCAAAACAGTCACGGTTTCTTTGACCATTAGTCCCTTCAAATTCTCCTCTATCTTCCCCAGATCTGATCCCGATGATCTTATCTTCCTGGGAGGGGGAATTGGTAGGGTCTGTACTTCTTTGTCGGATGTGGGTGGGAGAGACGGCACTCCTGTGAGAGGGGCTTTCCTCTCACCTCCGGCCTTACACAAGGGAAAAGGCAAAGCAGCATGGACAGGTACTGAAGCACTTTCCAAAGCAGACAGGCAGAGCAGTGAGATCCAGAGTCACTATCCAATATCAGTCCAGAGGTCAAAGTCAGATCAATGCCAACCACAATCCACCATCAGGGTCAGAAAGATATTGTCCAAACAGTACAGTAGTAAGACAGAGTTCAGGAATCCAAAGCCAAGTGTCTAGGAAACAGTTGATGAACTGGTAGACATGTTGTCTTCAGTGGTTTGTAGTCCAGCTGAGGCCTTTTCATAGTTGGCTGGAGCACCACCCAACACTCAACCATAGAGGTTTGAGCAGCAAAGAAAAGAACTCGGTGGTTCTCACAGGATTTGACCCCAGCTCTCTCTGGGAGGAAAAGCCTTTTCTTGAGGAGACTCACTACATCTGTTGAGGAGTCATTCCCTGCAGCTGAGCGCTTTGCCTTGGGGCTTCAACCAAGACTGGTGTCTTCAGCTTTCTTTGTTCCTGTGTGCCTCCACCTCTGACTCAGCCTTGGTACTCTACAGTTTTGGGCTTCTTGGTTCCCCAAGTGTTCATGGTTTGTGTGGCTGGAGAGTTCTTTCCTACTGGTTTCCAGAGTGCTGGCTTTGTCCTCACTGTAGGACTCCTCTGACAGGAACATGACACATTTGGTTCAAACCTCAATCCTTCTTGAAAAGAACGCTACTCTTAAGGAGCCCTCTTCTGAGGCAGCTAGTGTACTTGTATGCCACTGAGAGGCTGAACATGGTACTGCAGGACAGAGACTCAATTCTTTTATTACAATTTATGAATGCATTTTAAAAGTATTCCAAATACGAAATCACTACGTGCCCCTTAAAATCAATGTGAAATTTTGAATGTCAAAGTTTCATGCACTTGCATTTATAGAGGCAACAGACTGTACATGGTTTTATTTTACTTTACTATGCTTTTATTATGTGGTGTCCTAGTGCCATTTGTTTAGTTCATTTTATATTTCCTTTCTCATTGTTGATTCTTGTTGTTATGTTATTGTTTTATCCTGTTTTGTGAACCGCCCAGAGTGGCTGCCTTCTCCATGCTGTTTTCATATGACTAAATATGGGATAAGCTAAGTTAATAATCTGAAAACATTACTGTATTTGCAGAACAAGGCTTCTATGCATAGTCCCACCACCACCATTTTACCTGGGAGTGCTTTGAACAGAGTATCGTGTTTCTAACTGTTACAAATATTTCATTAGGAGAAGTTAAATGAAAAAAAAAACATTCCTTTGTCTTGCTGTTATGTGGAAAGAACAGCTGGATCCGGGGGCCACACAACTTTTTCAGAGTGGGTTCAGAGAAAAAAGCCAAAACTTCCCTGGCAATCAGTATTCCTTACTGAAACAGTTCAGATGACAATTTAAAACATGGCCATTTCGGTCTTACAATTTTTTTCATTATTAATCACATTTTGTATAAATATATTTTTGCATAAATGAAAACAAGGAAGGGGCAGCTGGCACCTTAGGTTTCAGTGGTTTGTAGTCCAGTATATGAGCTGCTCTGAGACAATCTGAACATGTATTTTTTTCCCCAGGTGGATTCAAATGAGAGAATCGTTATTTGCTCTATCACATGGATAGTCAAGCCCATGGGGGTAGAGGATCAAAGACAATGTCTCCTTGCTCTGATACTATGTTCTGTCCACCATCTCAGGTCAGGTCATCTTTATTTAGGACTGCCTGGAGTTCATGGAATTGCATGTGATGTTGCTGCCCCTATCCTGACAAGGATACATGCATCTGGGGGGCTTAAGTGAATAATATAGACAGGTCACAGCAGGGATCTTTTGCACACCACTAATGTTGAGAACGTGCACCCTTGCTTTGTGGGGTACCAGGGAAAAAGCACTTCTTGCCTTCTCCCAGCAGCCTCATTTGTATCAAGCAAATTTTTTGTCTGCATTCCGTTCTTGTTATAAATGAAGTAGGTGACAACTAGACAGTGGGCTTTTCCAGCCCTGTACAGTATATGGAATCCTCTCTAGGCAGAGGCTCCTCTCACACCAGGATAGCTTTCTCCTAGAGGCCTGATGGAAAACTTGTTATCTTCAAAGGTTTCTGCATCTCAGGCCTTTATTTCTGAAAATTTCTGATGATGGTAAAGTTATTACAGTAACAATAGTTCTTGCCACAACCCCCAGTGGCTTCCCTTGATGAAAAGATTCCCAAGGGAGCTTCAGGACTTTTGAGGAAAGAATCGGAAGTGTTTTATTTCCAAAAAAAAAAAAAAAATCACTATCAGATTTATGCAGCACAACTTATAGCAACAGGATTTCAGCTGAGTCCTTCTCTCTGCTTCCACCTCACTCTCATTTACTATCTGTGAGTTGGCTGGGTTACGAGCCTATTTTTTTGTTGTTTGATTCCTAGTATCAGTTAGCAAAACCACTCCCCATTCTAGATAATCAAAAAACTTACTCATAAAGTTAAAAACAAATGTTTCTATTCATGGGTGATGATGTTACACTGAGGTGTCTTACTGAACTATCTGTGAAACACACCCTGTCTTTCTGTCTATCTATCTGTTGCCCACTAACGAACATTTAATTGCAGGCTAGAAATGGCATATTTGGAAGACTGCCAGCATTTGGCTTAGCAAAGCTTTCTTCCTTTTAAAACCAGGCGGTGGCTGGGGGAACTGGATTTGATTCTGCAAACTATGCCTGAAAGAAACATGATTTGGTTACACTGATGGAGATTAATGTTTCAGAAACCACTCCCAGAAAACAAGGAACCTGATCTAACAAGGAGACTGAATTTCCTTTGGGCCTAAGCAGGCAGAAGACTTCTAGGAATAGTATGGACTTTCCTCCACTGCCTTAAAGCCACATCTTTATAACTCTGAATTTCCTCTTGGCTTTGGCCTGCTACTGTAGGGGAGAGTCCTGATTAATCTCTCAATATAAAAGTACAATGTTTTGCCAAGTTCTAATGGAAACCACGTCTGATGGGATTGTGCTTGTTGTGCGCTTATCAGATAGAAAATTTTAGAATGTCCTTCAGTTTCAGCAGCGGGGGAAAAGGCAGTTCATTTTTCAGTAAGTGCTGAAAAGGGAAAAATGAAGTTTGAGTTGTAGTGTTCCAGCCACAGAGCCTTCTTCAGGGGGAAAGAGCCACAAAACCTAAAAACATACAGTACACACATTTATGCTTTGTAAATACTTTTTACAACATGCCCCCCTTCACTTGTGGTTTATGATCCTCATGAGGTATAATTGTGTTGTTATTTCTACATTATATTGGATGGAATCCTATTGGTGTTCACATAAGGTTTCTGTAAATTGTTGCAGCTAATTGTGGCTAATTACAAGGGACCAGAGTGCATCCTGGTAGCACATTCAGGTGTGTGTGACCAGACACATGGCAGAGGCACATCCCATCAATTTGCTGCAGTTCAATGCAGCAAGATATGCAACCACGAAGGCCATTAAGAGAGTTTGCCCTCAAAAGAGTTTCATGTGTGATATACAGGCTCCCCTATTGTATCCTCACAGCAACCCTGTAAGGCAGATTAAACTGAGACAGAACAGGAAATCAGAGTGGTATTACACCATGGTCTGCACGCAACACTGGATCAGCAAGGGTTTTTTTAAATACTTTCAAGTGTACATATGACGTATACTGTAGCTTCTTTCTTTTCTTCCTACTCCTCATTTCCTATGGTTCCAAATTGCAGAACAGAACAACAAATGATATGGCATGCAAATCTTTGTTGCATTCAAACAAAAGGATGCACGATGGTTTGATGTGGGGGTGGGCATGTAATCCCAAAGACTGTGCCTGTTCCTCTCCTTTTCATACCAGCCCCTTCCCTCATGCCAAATAGTTTCTTATATCTTACAGCTCAATTTTTCATTTAAAATCCAGTGGCCAGCCAAAGGAAATCTCTTCCAACTGCCTGCTTTCCTGTATGCTCCCCTGGTGCATCAACGCTATTAACAAGAGAATTATATGGTTGGTCTTACTTTGCATGACACAAGCTTGGCAAATTATCCAGTACTCCACTCTTCCTCAAGTGCAAGTGCGATGCATTTGTGATTCCCCAAGTGTAGGCCTGTGTTTAAGTTGAGTGTTTGTTTTTGCTCCCAGGAATAGCTGCAGGAAGATGGCATTTTGGATTATAACTACCGTAAGTTGTGGTATTGCTCAGCTGTGCTACCAAGCTGGCCTGGTTTTGAAGAAAGGGGAGGGGGTTGAATTGCAGGCTTCTTGATTTCTTTCCAGATTCCACCAATGGCACGCCCATGCTTCCATTTGTTTGTTGGACCAGGCTGGCCCATTAAGTTTCTTTAATGGGGTGTTTGGTGTTTTCTGTTTGCTGCCGTCATGTTACCTGGAGGTAACACTATGGCTATCTTACCACCATCATTGCTTTAAAGGGTGGCTTACAATAAGCTGGTATACTGCCATGCCAGTGTGGTTTTAAAGTTGCAGTACATCAATCAGCCTTGGTTTTCAATGGCCTGCTAGTTTCTGAGTGTTATGCAGAAAATGTATGGTTGAATGAGTGTATGGAAAAATTATCTTCCCCAGGAGGTAGCATTCCCATTGCTATTTCCTACCCCTCTTCCTCCTCCTTACCATTCTCTGTGCAACACTGTGAAGACGTACCCAGTGGGAGTGTGGAAGCTGTAGTGATGCTGAAAGGGGGATCAGCTAGGGGCATGCCTGATGATCGAACAAAGTTTGGGTCAGTGAAATTATGAAGAGACACACCGAATGATCAGAGAATTTCATTTGGATGGAGCTAATGAAATGGACCAAATTCATTCAGCCTGGAAGGAGGTGTGGCAAAAAATGCATCTTGTATACTTCTCGAGTGACTGACCCAAGATCACTTAGTGGTGATAGATATTGCCACTGGCTCAAAATCCTCCAGTGATCTTCATGTTTGAGTGGGAATCTGAATCTAATATCCACCCAGCTATCCCTGCCATCAGCTATAGTCTCCCATGCCAATCATTAATACATTGGACTCTTTAATGGCTAGATTTCATGATAGTGAAACAAAAATAACCACTTTGAATCTAATATGCCCCTGAATATCAGATTTTGCAAACAAACAAACAAGAGAAAGCCATTGCCTTTAGGTCCTATTTATTCATTTTTCCAAAGGATCTGGATTCTTCAAAGTGCCTTGATTGGAAGACAAGGTCCACTAGGTCATTTCTGTGGTGGCACCCTGGATAGGGAATGCCCTTGGGGAATTTGGCTTGGTCTTCTTGGCCTTATTTAACTCCATGCTTCATTTGGCCTTGGCTGTCCGCTGAATCTTTTGGCCTTTTGAACAATGGGTTTTGTGTTCTCTAGACAGCTGGACAGGGGACAGATTGTATTTGTCTTCAGTGTGGAAGGGATTGTCACTCCTGAATTGGCCTTCTCAGCCACACTAGATGCTGTTCCAAGTCCTCTATTCAGACCATGTTACCATAGTCTCTTGAAAGTGAAGGATGCCTAATCTAATCTAAATCTTTGTGTCCTCTTTTGTTGCATTCTGTTTTTATTACAGTCCATTGTTTCGATATCTGTCACAACTGTTTCAAATTTGCTTTTAAGGTCCACTGCTCTACCTTGAGAGCTTCACACCTAGAAATAGCTAGATAGACATATTTTGATAAATAAAATAAAATAAATTAATAGGATGATATATATACCAGACCAGATAGCCCCAGGTGCTGCAGCTTTTATCATCCCTCATTACTAAACATGCTGGGTGGGGCTAGTGAGAATTTCTCTCCTGTGGAATTTATTTATTTAATTTTTTTATCCTGCCCATCTAGATCGAAGTCTATTCTGGGCAGCTAACAACACTCAAGAATAATAAAATAAAACAACAATATTAATACAATTGAAGATAGCAAGTAAGCTAGGTATTGACAGGAGGGAAGGCCTGCTTAAAGAGTCAGGTCTTGAGTTGGCTCTTACAAACACCCAGCGATGGAGACAGACAAATTTCTGGGGGGAGATTGTTCCAAAGCCGAAGGGCCACTGCCGAGAAGGCCTGCTTTCTTGTTCTTTCTCTTTGGGCCTCCCTTGGTGTTAGGCCCCTAAGCCACCCATCTTGACTAAAGTGAATGATTCGGGTAGATCTAGGTGGGAGGAGGCATTCTGCCAGATATTGAGGTCCTAAACTGTTTAGGGCTTTATATGTCATCATTTGTACTTTGAAATCAATGCGGAAACAAACGGGCAGCCAACGCAGGGCAGCTAGAGTAGGGAAGAAATGTCGATGTTTTTTCACCCTAGTAGAAGGGGTGGAGGGCCATAGGCTCCCCACCCTTGGCTACATCAACCTTTGTGTGATCCTTGATGGTTCATCTGTTCTTATATCGGCTTGGCAGTTATTTTTAGGAAACTGGGAGCCTGCAGTTTTCATCAAGCTTGGGCTTGGGCTCCCTAGTTTGGACCTGAACCACATAGCAGAGCTTGTTGAGTTGAACTTTTTTTATTATTATTAAAGGTTACATTGCATTTTCCCCAAAAGCCTGAGCATATGTTTGTGTTTAGACAGCACTTACGGTTAGCCATCTGTCAGCATTTCCATTAGAAACCATTTCTTTTCCCTTCTCTCTTCAGTGCCTCATATACTAACAGCTTCTACAGTTTCTTCCCAAGAAGGACTTGGCAGACAGAGTCTCATTCCAAATATTTTGGATGAATCTGGGAAGAAGGATAATTCTGGCCATTGTAAAGCTTCATAGGCAAACTTGTAATGGGCACAGGTTTTGGATGCCTTGCTTCACATCCAATTTAAAGTAACCACTAAAGACACTAATGCAAGAGTAGGCAATACCTACTCTTTCATTTGTATTTTATCTTGTACTGACCATATGGTTCCCTTTTATTTCAATGGTATTATTAAAAACACTATAATATAAAAGAAAAGTTGTAGTGCAGACATAGAACAATTACAGGTTAGTCACAAATAGAGATGGAGAGATCAAGCTGTACCTGTCCTCTGCCAGTTTCACACATGTTCATTCACAAGGCTGTTCCAACTTGCCTCTTCTTTAATCTCTAGGTATGTTTTTCTTTTCTTTCTTTTCTTTCTTTCTTTCTTTCTTTCTTTCTTTCTTTCTTTCTTTCTTTCTTTCTTTCTTTCTTTCTTTCTTTCTTTCTTTCTTTCTTTCTTTCTTTCTTTCTTTCTTTCTTTCTTTCTTTCTTTTTTGTCTTCTGAGCTACACAATACACTGTACAGCCTAAGCCCACTGTGGTACTGGCTGGCACTGCAACTGATCTACCTTTCTTTTCTTTTCTTCTCTCTCTCTCTCTCTCTCTCTCTCTCTCACGCACACACACACACACACACACACACACACACACACACACACACACACACACACACACACACACACACACACACACACACACACACACACACACACACACACACACACACACACACACACACACACACACACACACAAGCCCTCAAGCTGCCAGTAAATCAGCTCAAGGATGGTGATCCCAGGATGGGCAGAGGTGCTGCAGTGGGAAGTGGGGACTGGACCTCTCACTTGCACTGAGTTCTGCTGTTCTGTCTGCCTGCCGATTAGGTCAATTCACTTTAAAATGCAATGTAAATGCAATTATTGAATATTCCTAGTTGTTATTCTATTTTTAATTTAACATGTTTTTTTTAAAAAAAATCCTGGATAGACATAAGACATAAGACATAAGAAATTTATTTGTCATTGCGCTCACAAGTGGGTGCAACGAAATGAGGTGCTCTTCCCCAAGGTAAAACTGGACAACACTACAAAAAAAGTTAAAATATACACAACTTTCACCATCCAAATATAGATACCCCGTTTTCGCTCAGCAATTAAAATTCCACCAAAAACCTATGGCCCCGCATTTAAACTCAATACTGCACTTGGGTAAAAACTGTTCTTGAATCTGCTTGTCCTTGCTTTCAATACCCTGAATCTCCTTCCTGATGGTAATAGTTTAAAGAGCTGATATCCCGGATGAGAGGAGTCTTTCAGTATGTTAGATGTCTTCCTCTTACATCTGTTCTTATACAATAGAATTCCCTTTGTTTTACTCTGTACAATCCGTTCTGTAGCTGGTTGTTCTTTCTCAGCTGTTTGTATAAGAAGGAAGTCACTTCCCTCGTGCACACATGAAAATCCCATTTCTTTAAAGAGAGCGATAACTGGCTTGTGCAACCACATGCTGGAGAGCACATGGAGCATACTTCTAACAGAACAGGATTCTGCTTATTCTTAAAGAGAAAAATGTCCCTGGAAATCGACATAATAGATACACAGTTCTTCTGTCGTGAAGGCTGCCTACTTACTTGGAATAAAGTGTTCAAGTACTGGTAATGCCCAAATAAAGCTTGCAAGCTCAAAATGCATTCTAATGCACACATGGAAGTAATGTTGGAAAAAGTTCCACTTGATTTACTGACACTTGTTTTAGAGTCAGCATGCATAGGACAAAGCTGTTTTAAGAGAGGTCATTCTTATCTATGATAATGTTTTCTTGTAAGCTGAAGGAAGCAGTGGAAAATACTCCAATGAGTGCAAGTATTATTATTGTATGATACTGTGGCGGAATGCCCACGTCACTCCTGTCCATCATATGGAGCTCAAGGGCAGGAGCCTATGATAGGACAGGAGGGGCGGAGTTCGGGTGACAGTTGGGGAGTTAGAAAGGGGAGATAGGAAATTGAAGTGAGAGAGTTAGGACATTGAATTGAGAGAGTTAAGACAGAGATTGGAAAGCTGGAGTGTTATAGAGAATAGGAAAGAGTTAAAAGGAATAGAGAATAGATAGATGATCAAAGGATATTGTTAGAGGTTACTGTGCATAAAAACACATATAAGCAAATGTGTAATCAAATCCAATTTAATGAATGATCCTCAACAACTGTGATTTACATACCAACTAAATGATCAATAAAACCTGTTGTGTTGGCAGCACGTGTCTGAGATATATTTGGTATAGTGTGGACTAGATCTACTGGTGGCAGTGTGAAAAGAGGCAACACATCCTGAGGGTGGACCTGTGTTTGGGGAGAACAAACAAGGGACACCAGGGGGACACGACAGATACTGATGCGTACTGCAACAAAATAAGTGATTCAAAGAGAGATGCTCATAACATGATTTTTTCTCTTTTTAGAATATGAAAACTGCCTAGTTATATCAAACATAAAATATATGATTATATTTTATGATGTTTTATAACTGTTTGTAAGCCGCCCCGAGTAGACTCTGTCTAGAGGGGCGGGGTAGAAGTCAAATAAGAAAGAAAGAAAGAAAGAAAGAAAGAAAGAAGGGAAAAAGGAAGGGAAAAAGGAAGGAAGGAAGGAAGGAAGGAAGGAAGGAAGGAAGGAAGGAAGGAAGGAAGGAAGGAAGGAAGGAAGGAAGGAAGGAAGGAAGGAAGGAAGGAAGGAAGGAAGGAAGGAAGGAAGGAAGGAAGGAAGGAAGGAAGGAAGGAAGGAAGGAAGGAAGGAAGGAAGGAAGGAAGGAAGGAAGGAAGGAAGGAAGGAAGGAAGGAAGGAAGGAAGGAAGGAAGGAAGGAAGGAAGGAAGGAAGGAAGGAAGGAAGGAAGGAAGGAAGGAAGGAAGGAAGGAAGGAAGGAAGGAAGGAAGGAAGGAAGGAAGGAAGGAAGGAAGGAAGGAAGGAAGGAAGGAAGGAAGGAAGAAAGAAAGAAAGAAAGAAAGAAAGAAAGAAAGAAAGAAAGAAAGAAAGAAAGAAAGAAAATTGGCCCGGGAGGTGCTAGGCGGAAGCTAAAGCTAAAGTTGAAATTCTAGGCATCCTTTGTTCTGTGTTAACACGGCTGAGACTGCCCTGAAAGATTTTAGATTAAATATTACAGAAATCAATACGGAAAAAAATATTGTTAAGTCATATCTCATGTGGTCCACTTACCAGCAGATTAAATAGCACTTGAGAAACGCCTTTCTCTTCCCATGCAAGGCCCGGGGTGGGGGGGAACTGGGACCTCTAAATCATTTTCAGAAGACTGGGGAGGCCTCTTCAGGAGGTGTGGATGTGGAAACTTGAGATAGAAGCAATACAAGAGGAAAGAGAAATCCTCTGCTTGTGTGATGTTGGATGTAGACTATAGGATTGCTTTTCTTTTACATTTGAGTGATCAATACAGTATTTTAAATGTTAGAGCAAAGGAACATATGTTCCTGTTGTATATGAGCCTGTTAACAATGAAAACTTCCATTTTTTAAAAAAAGAAAAGGCAGCTTATAACAATGCTATTCTATTTTAAGAGATACATTAAATCTTTCTGACTTGACAGATGGTTTAGTACAGTGCCAGAATGCTTCCCATCTACAGAGTGCTCCCATGTAGTATTTATTTTGTCCTACTGCAGAGCTGTATGACCAAATCTGGAATGAGTGTCTATGTCATAAACAGTTCTCTTTCAAATCAATTTATATTCCAGGATGTTCATGTCTGTGTTGCAATCAGCTCAGTCGAGGTACGAATCAATGCTAGATATCATTGTTTCTCTAAGGTCCAAACCATATGCTCTAGATCAGTGGTCCTCAACCTTTGGCCTCCAGATGTTCTTGGACCACAACTCCCAGAAACCTTCACCACCACCTCTGCTAGCAAGGATTTCTGGGAGTTGAAGTCCAGGAACATCTCAAGGCCCAAGGTTTGGTACCACTGCTCTAGATAGTACAGTGGTGTCCCGCATAGCGACGATAATCTGTGCAGCAAAAATGGCTGCAAAGCGATTTCGTCACTATGCGAAAATAAAAAGCCCATAGGAATGCATTGAAACCCCTTCAATGTGTTCCTATGGACTTAAAACTCACCTTAAAGTGAAAAACCTCCATATAGCTGCCATTTTCGCTGCCCGGTAAGGGAGGAATCGGTGCGAAAACACAGCGGGCGGGCATTTTGGAACCGCCGATCAGCTGTTTAAAAAATCATCGCTTTGCAATGATCGGTAAGTGAAACAGGTTACCAATCAGCGCAAAGCGATTTTTACCCCTTTAAGCGATCACAAAAGCAATCACAAAATCTTTGTCGCTATGCGGATTTGTCGTTAAATGGGGCACCCGTTAAGCGAGGCACCACTGCATATCGCAGTTAGATCAGGGAATTCCTTAGGTGCTGAGAATATCTAAGAGCCAATTAAAGACTTGGGCCTTTAGACAGGCCTTCCCTCCTATCAATACTTGACTCTTACTTTTACTTAGTCTTTTGTTCTATTTTCCATCTTGATCAATACTAACATTGTCGATTTGATTCATGGTTTTAATTGTTTTATGAATAATTTTATTGTGAGCTGCCCTGAGCAGACATAGTCTGTAAGGGCGGGATAAAAATCTAATAAATAAATAAATAAATAAATCTAATTGCCACAAAAGGAGATTGCCACACCTTTCCTAGTTTGCAAACTGGTTTGTTTTCTTTTGTGATTGATCTTCAAATGTAAATATTGGCTTTGCTTGCAAGTATGACTGCTCAGTCACAAAGGCCTGCCTGAATCGTGCCTTCAGAACGCCAGACTTCCACCTTCTAATTAAGGGTATCGCCAATGTATAGTTGCGCCTTCAAGCTGAAGTTTCAACGCAGTATTGAATAGATACTGTATTTCTCCTTCTTCAGAGCAATACACATTGAACTGGACAAGTGTCATAATATATGGTTGCTGCTGATAGTATTTCAGCTTTTTAGAGTTCTCATGTCAGTTCCCCAAACTGCCTTAGAAACTCTGGGGAAGTTTAAGTAGCAGTTTGAGGGTTCTGTGGAAATGCCTGCTGAGAAGAAACACTGAAAGAAACATGGGCTACAAAGCCCAGTGGGTCTATAAAACAAAGCAATATAAAAGGCCAGATTTTATCTGTAGTGAGCTGCCAGTTTTTTGGTTTGTTTTTTTTTTTAATAGTGCAACCATGTTGATTTAAACCAGCTGAGAGTGTATCACAGAAACTTCCAGGGGTCTAATCTGTAGAAAAAATCTGTGCCTTTCTGGCCTACGTATGTAAGGCCTGGAAATTGACAGTTCGCAACTTTATCCAGCAAAAACATTTTCCTAACATGGTAACAAACCACCCAGTCCAACATAACCAGCCCTACAGAAAGTGCCATGAAACGAAAAGGACAATTGGCCTATGACAAGAAAATTGAGGCATTGTGCCCCTTCTTTTTTGCTTCATGCGCTCCGAACCAAGAATTACTCCAGTTATAGGCTGGAGTAAGAGTGTGTTTGAAAGTAAGTTGGCAGATCCTGCAATATTGTTCAGAGACAGACATGATCAGCCAAGATTCAGAACAGGAAGGCCTTCCAGGGACTTAGGTTTGAATGATGTGGGTGGTGATGTTGTCATATAATAAATCTAGGAAACTTGCTATGTCACAAGTAAATGCAAGACTCTCTCTCTCTCTCTCTCTCTCTCTCTCTCTCTGTGTCTCTCTCTCTCTCATATTCCTTTTCTGTTTCTTGGTAAGGCAGCATATTCCCTTTTCACTGGCTGGGGCTTTACTGGCATTTTAAAACCATATTGGCTAAAAAGCACATTCCACTGAGATTGGCATGAAACATAAGGTGGGAGAGGCATGAACAGTGGAGTAGGGGGTCTTGCTCACTTGGCCAGGACATAAATGTTTAGAGATAAATAAAAAATATATTGTTTTCCTTTGTTGCAGGGACCTTTGCTCCAGCTCCCAATCTTACTGTCCAATGATGTGATCCCAATCCAAACATCTTCTCCTGAAGCTACTGAGAACTACAAAGGGCACAAGGTGACCTCAGCATTATTCAGACAACTGTCTGCTCCATAGGCTGGCCCAAGCCCCTTTGTTAGGACTGACCCTTGGGCTGTAGTGGCAAGCCATATCTCCAACCCATTTGCCATGTTCTTAATATAGGCCCTAAATGCATATAAAGTGTCCAGCCAAAATAGAGTTGGTAATCCCAGTTAGAGTACACCCAGTGAATCAATGAGATTTGCATAATTGCTGACTCACCATTTAGGAATTGATTTGCTCCAATTTCGATTAGCAACTGGATTTAGGCCTCTCTGTGCACTGTGTGCATAGCTGTGGGTCTCATGTTGCAGGTCCCCTAACCACACACATTATAGAGATGAAACACATTTTGGCAGTACTGAGATGCTTGCTGAAATTACCCATTTTGTACCACTTGAGATTCATTCTGAGTGAGACAAAGCAGACCTTCAACTCAGAAATCTACTCGTTTGCTATATTTATGATATAAAAGCTGGCATACGTTTTAAAAATGTAAACTGTTAAATGTACACATATTTTAAAAAATATTTGTGGAGAGGCTTTACTCAATTGAGAAAGCATGCAGAATAACATGTCCATTAGGAAAAATGTGTAAATAAAAGCATACATTATGACTCAAAGTCTCCCCCTACCCATCACCAGCACTCCCTCTTCGGTCACTAGCACTGTTAGAAGACAGAAGTGTTGAATTTGGAGTAAAGATTTCTTCTATCTTTATTCTTATTAGGCAAAGCCTATGTGCTAGCAGAAACTCACTATGTGCCTGGATCCTTATGCAGCCACAACAGCAGCATTCACATAAAGAAGGGGAACCACTGCAGCTTGTAGGAATTTTTTAAAAAGTTGGGGAAAATATTCTAGTCCATGGCAGGTATGTGTTTATGTGAACCCCAAAGCAGCTCACTGAGTGTGTTCACTAGGCATAGAACGTTGACGACTGAACTTTGGAGGTTGAAGAGAACAATATCTTAAGAAAACATAGCTGGGAAGCTGGCAGGCAGGCTAGAATCTTGAAGAGGAGCAACATTTGTGAGAGATCCCACCGGTATGTATTAATAATGAATAAAGGAGCAAGGGTTGGAATGGATTATCCAGAAAGCAGACATGGCTGGTTGGAAAACTGAGCAGGAAAACCGCACTATGTAGATCTCACACATATGTATGTGTCTGCCTGCATCTCTCATTGCACACTACTAGAGGACTTAGATGCTATTTTATGCGCCACTGAGAAAGCAAGATATCAACATGCAGGAGAACCTCCAGGTTTGTAGAACTAGAATAAGATCTTGAATGAGAGCAACAAAAGAACTCAAGACAGAATGTCCAGAGGCCACACAATGCTGTTTCAGAGGCTGGAATAAAGCAAGGAGGGGACATAGCATAAGATATCCAGAGAGAAACTACAGGGGAATAGTGAAAAAGAATACCCACCCCACTGCAACAATTCCTTGCAGATTCCACTTATATTGGCTATTCCTGATGAGTGGGGAGTTCACATAACTACACTGTCAGATATGATTTATTTATAACTTCCTAGTTATGGATCTGAGTTATACAGTTTGTCAGAACTTTTAGTCCTGTATGCTCAGTGGATGAATATCTATGAAATACCTGGGCAGAAACTCCATAATGCTTTTCTGGAGATCTGAATTTGCCTTTCCGTGCCTATATTCATGATTCTGTCTTCCCCACTATGAGTGGTAGAGAAGGCAAGAAGTCAGCTTTTACTCCTTTGAATTAGAGCAGTGCATTTGATATGAGCAGATGTTCAGCCGTCTACTGGATGGCTGTTCACACCTTGAAATTAAGGGGAGTCTTCCATTCTGATTACTTTGACATGCCTGATGTAATTATACATGAAACTAGGCCTTGTACAGAGGACAAACTATGTCTGAATGAATGAATAAATAAATAAAGATATCTCCTTTCCAGTTATTAAAATTTCAAACTCCCTGAAGCATTCTCACCAGAAGGTTGGAAGTATGCCCTTTGAGTCATCCTTAGTTTATCGAGAACAATACAGTTTGCAGTGACCTCATATTCACTTCCAGCATAACTCCATTATGTACAACTTGCCAAGAGAGTTGTAGTAATAAATGAGTACACTTAGTGTTATGCGTTTTCAGGACACACTCAGCAAAGCGGCTCATCTAAGAGATCCAGTAATGGAAAGGTTGGCAGGACAAATTCACGGGAAATCATGGATGGCTCCTTAGAAATTAATTAGAAAATAATAACCTATGGTGTAGCCCAGCATAATTTTAGATGAGTTGAATTAATCATCCCTTGCAGCACCTTGTCAGCGTATGTGCTTCAAAAAATGCAGTGATTGTAAGATTTTTTTTCCCCCAATGGAGTCTCGTTCTAATATTGACATAATGCCTCTCTGCACATCTGTGTGGAAGTCAGAAGTTACACTGAAATCAATAGGTAAAACAAAACTGAGATTTGTACCTCGGTTTAAAAAGCTGCTACCAAGTCAGCAAGAGGAATATTGAGCACGGACTTCCTGAAAGTAGTGTCTGTATCAACCCCAATTAGAATGGGCATTAAAAGTTGTACAGTAGTCCAATGCCATGGGCTGCTGTGGGATTTAGAAGAAGGTGTTCCATGATTGCAAAGAGAATGAGAGGAAAGCTAGATACAGTATTATTCCAGCCTCACCCAACAGAATCCTAGGGGTGAATAAGCTCATTTTTTTGTTGTCTACAACTTCTACAGAGAAAGGTATCCTTGTCCCATTAGCATAGTACTGAAAAGCTCAAAGATTTCTTCAGGTGACACCCTGACCATCTCCATTCCATTGTCCTGGGGAAATGTTTTCCCTTTGTGTGAATTTGGGAATGTTTGATTAACAGTGCAATCCTGTATTTGTCTAGTTAGCAGCAAGTCTCAGTACATTTCAATATGGCTTACATCAAGATAAGTGCATTTAGGATATCAATCCAACTCATCACCGAATTAAAGTTTTTCTGATATTGGCATATGACACGCAGATGCCAGAGTTGCTAGTCCAAGCCACTTTGCTGCTTGATGGCAGGGCCAGATTAAGACCTTTAGAGGCCCTAAGCACTGAAAAGATTATCGTGCCCCCTACAAAGTATAATACACATGTTAAATGCATGAAAATACAGCAATTTAATTGTATAGCATGTGGCAAGAAAGAATCATATATCTTATACAAAATCATACGTACAATCAAATTACTAGCTTCCAATCAAATCTGCCCTTTCATGCTTTGATCAACCTAGACAATTTTTATCAGAATCTGGAAACTGAAAAGCTCCAACAAGAGCTTAAAACCCCCTCGGGGGCATTTTTAACAGTAGCTGATATTTCTTTGGCTTCCACAGGTCTAAAAGACAAGCAGTTCTTTTTATTCTTATCCTCACCCAACCTCTCAAAATACAGAATTAAAAATAAATTTCTATAAACAATGGCTACTCCCCCCCTTGCCCCTCCAGTCTACCCTGGTGCTGAACTGCATAACCAGGAGGACAGGCAAGGGTCAGAGGAACTCCCCCTTCCCGGCCCATCCAAGTTTCGGTTATGCATGCCAGGTCTGCATCCTCCTCCAGAATAAGATCTTGTATAATCTGGGACTTATGGGACACAAACCTGGCATTCAACAGCACCAGTTTAGGAGTGGAGGGATGGCTGATTTGACTACCTCAAGACTGGCAGTTGGTCACAGTGCCAGAACAGCGAACAACCTTCAAACATCTGTTTGCTGTTCTTCTAAAATGAGTAGGCACTGTGCCAATGGCATATCTCCCTCTACCCGTAATCACACTGATGTTAGACCCCCCACACTGATGTTAGACAAGCCTTCCACTCCATGTCAAGAAAGAAGAAAAATAAGATACACAAAATTAATACAGTGAACAATAGTAAAATGATTAACAAGATAAATCCAACATTAAACAATAACACAAGCACAAACAATTATCAATTATCACATTAATCAAATTATTAAATTAAACAATTTATCAAATTAGCAATTTAAATAAAATTTAAATTGGGCAGCTGTTGATGTCCTAAGTGTGTGCTTATTTTGCTTAATGGTCAAGCCATGGCTGCTTGATGGAAAGCAGCAAAGAGCATCCCTCTTCTACCCAAATAAAGATGCATGGTGCCCCAGTCTAGACACATTATTCTGGGAATTTTTTGAAAAAATTACATATATGGCTTGTTAAAACAATGAAAAAACATGTAGATTTTAAGCCAGAACTCTTTCTATTAGGTATAATACCAGAAAGTGTTGATAACCAAAATGTATATTTAATTCTGCATATTCTAACAGCCGCAAGGATTATATTTGCACAATACTGGAAAAATGAAGAAACACCTACAGATCAAGAAATAATTAAAAAGATATTGGACTGCACCGAAATGGATAGACTGAGACTGAAAATCAAAGAAAACGAAGATTCAGAATATTATCAAACATGGAACTTGTTTTATCAATGGTTAGGGGCACGTTGTATAGATTAAGAGCTTAATATGTATTTTCTTGTATTAACAAATGATTATAAGCTGAACCCAGGTGACACGATGTTAAATAAGCATGTATGGATTTTTTATTATTATTATTATTATTATTATTATTATTATTATTATTATTATTATTATTATTATTATTATTATTATTATTATTATTATTATTATTATTATTATTATTATTATTATTATCATTTTAAAAGAAAAATTTAAAGACCACACCAAAAATGAAGTAGCTGTTTCCCCCTTTGAAAGGCCTTTTTTGAGTATCAGTATTTCAGCCCATGCAGTCTGAATTCTTTCCAAATAAAACAAGAGGGTGGAGACAACCATTCTCTTTCAAGATACGCAAGATTGATATTTTAAATTTATGTGATTTGTTTTAAACCTTGGGATGTTTAGAATCACCTTTTTCTAAACCGGGGGGGGGGGGCAGTTTTACTTTTGAAAAAAATAACTCAAAAACCCTTTCGCCAATCTTCTCCAAATTTGTGGCAGAGCAAAATTACTACAAATATGTCACAGTTGGTGCTGTTCCGAGCCCCAGTTTAAAAGGTATAATTTTTTTGTTTGGGCTGCCTCCATTTTTAGAATTCCCTTATAGAATGTGGATTTGCTCTGCCAGCACAAGATAATTGTTGCGCATGCTTTAATAATGAACCAATAGCTCTAGATTCAAAATTTTCAGTAATGGAAAAACTTCTGCACAGGATGAATATGCAGTTCTCTTTGCCATCTGACAGCCATGTATCATAGTGCAAAATAAGGTGGCTGCAAACAAGGATGGATGGATCCTGTACTGCATTCCCTTGATTCATTATTGCCGGTGACATGCTTCTGTAAATCATGCAGTTTTTTTAACATTCATAAGATTCTTAAATACTGTACAATAAACTGCTAGGTTTACTTGGCTGGCTGCATGTATCTTGGTGTTCATGGTTTTAAAGTAGTATTTTAAATAACCCTTTTTCCTTTTTTATACAGTGCTATTTTTTATTGATCAACAATAAAATGTAATACTGGAGGTTTTGAAGGTCTGTATACAGGTCCTCCACAGCTTCACTAGGGTTCAGTCCCTCTGATAATAAAATCCATGTTCTGCTGCGAAAACACTGACACAAATCTAAGCATACACACAAGACACATGCGCAGACTCCTCTGCCAAGGGAGAGAGTTATTCTGCTCACTGCCAGAGGCCTCTTTATTTTGAGGAGGATTCCAATGAATTGATTCTGCATATGTGAACATCCCTGCTTCACATTTCTTTGTTATTTTTGACAGCCATCAGTCAGCCAAGCCAAGCCAAGCTTTTCCTCCCCTTTTGCCCCCCCCACCTTCCTCCCCTTCTGTCCCGTCCCTCAACCCATCTCTTCTCTGCACCTCCTCCAAATCCTTCCTGTTTTTTATTCCTTTCAGTCACCTACATATAAAAACCATGGAGATCCATGCCTGGGACCCATGTTTTTCTGGTTTGTGATGATCCTGCATGTAAAATTCATGGGGACCCATGGGGACTTATGCTTGGAACCCTTTTTTTTAAGGGTTGATCTTTTCAAGAGACAGTTAAAAACTTGGTTGTTTAGGCAGGCCTTCCCTCCAGTCAGCTAAGTCTTTTTTTTTTTAATTTCTTCTTCCCTTATCCTACCCCATCTTGGTAATCCTTTCTTAAATTAATTGTTTTAACTAATATAGTAATTGTATTTTTTATGATTATATATATTTTATATTGATATATTTTATGTTGTAAGCCGCCCCGAGTAGACATGGTCTAGAGGAGCAGGGTATAAATTTAATAAATAAATAAATAAATAAATAAATAAATAAATAAATAAATAAATAAATAAATAAATAAATAAATACATACATACATACATACATACATACATACATACATACATACATACATACATACATACATACATACATACATACATACATACATACATACATACATACATAAAATCTTAAATATAAAAATCATTGGGATCCATGAGAGTTTTTTTCAGGAATTGGAGCCCAAAGGGAAGGATAGTTCCTCCTCCTCCTCCTCCTCCTCCTCCTCCTCCTCCTCCTCCACTGGCTTGCTCTCTAGGTAGAAAGTTAGGGTTCTTCATCGTGGTCTTCTGTGAATGCACACAAAGGGTTAATACCAGCGCCAGCGTTGGGCCTCTCGGAACGTTTTCTAGCTGCAAGAGAAAAGTAACAATGTTTAGGACTACCCCTACTGCGCACGCCCAGCCTAACCGTCCCTCAGTTCCATTTTTCCGCCTAGCGGTTTGGAGCCTCTCGTCTTAGCTGCGTTTATTGCGATCTATATATCTGATTTTTGGCTTTGACCTCAGCTTCGCTCACGGACTACCCTAGCGCTTTTTCCCTTCAACTTGACGACCCGGTGTATTTCTCTGGCTTTACTCGGACTGATTTCGGACTGCTCTGCCTTATCCTCGGACTTGTCGTTTCGGTTTCCTTACTGCCCTATGTCCCCTTCCGGGCCGTTCAGCAGGTGTGTGGTGTGCGACCGCAAAATTCCCCATCAGGACGGCCACGATACTTGCCTGTATTGTTTGGGGGAGTCGCACAATCCCAAAGCTTGCCCACACTGCAAAGCCTTCACTAAGGCCGCTCTCAGGGCTCGCCAACAGCGCCTTAAACTCCATCTGTGGGAGTCAACGTTGTCTTCCACGGCACCCTCGGAGGGGGAAATGGCTTCCACTTCTCGAGCAGCTCCTGTTCAGTCAGTCGTCTCTAAAGTTTCCAAAATGTCGAAAAAATCCGCGTCGTCGAAATCGGCCGCTCCTGCTTCGAACCCCGAGCCTCCGGCTCCGAAAGCTAAGCCGTCGAAATCGTCCAAAGCTAAGGCGGCCGCCCAGCTTAAAATGACATCCATTCCACTTTCTCCGAGCTCGGGTTCCATCCCATCGCCGATTCTTGAAGAGTTGTCGAGGCGCTTCGGGGCCTCGTCCGAGGCACCCGCGCCTCCTCCTGCTCGACGTACTGAGGTGTTACCGCCTTCGGGAAGGTCTTCCCCGACACCGAGCCAGTTAGTCGCTGTCACTACTGGCCTCGCTTCTGCCCCGCATAGCCCTTTTCCTGCGGGCCAGGGGTCGCCTCCCGTGTCGATCTCGTCCGTACACTCGGACTCGAGATCCCCTCGAGAGAAGATACCTCGATCACCTGTGCGTTTGAGGTCGAAATCTCCTCGAGGCAAACGTTCTCGCACGGAGAAGCATGGCTCCCCGAGTCGGTCCCCTTCCTCCGGCCGCTCGAGGTCGAAGTCTCCTCGACGGAAACGATCGAAGAAGAGGCATCGAGCTTCCACTCAGTCCGACTCTGGCGATCGCTCGGACTCGAAATCCTCTAAGCGTAAACGCTCTAAGAAGAAGCACCGTTCTCATCGACGTCGTAGCAAGCATCGACGTCGGTCCTCTTCTTCCCGTTCAGCGGATTCCGACCGCCCTAAGCGTCGTAAACACCATCGACGTCGGCGCGACCGCTCGCGGTCTCCTTCTTCGTCGTCGACATCCGCATCTCGAGACCGGTACCGCAAAAAGATCCGGTACATATATGTGTCTTCTTCTTCGGAGTCGACCCGGCCTCGACGCCGACGCCGGGCTATTCAAGCCAAAGACCACCCTCCAACGGTACCGGTTGCCCCTCCACCGCAACCGGCCCCTTCCACCTCGGCGCCAACTGTGGTCCCAGTTCGACCCCCGACAACGCAGGTCGGCATCGAGAAACCCCCTCCAAAGAAGAAGAGGGATGTCTTCTCCTCTGATCCAGATGAGGTGTCCACGGAGCGGTCTTCTGACTCCGATCAGGAGCAACCCCCACCCTTGCCACCGCATGATTTACCTCCGGGTGATCTGGTGCTTTCCGATACTGGCGATACTCACGCTCCTTCTCCATCTGAAGATTTTTCTTCTTATTCTCAGATGATGTCCAGGCTTGCCAAGACACTTAAATTGGACTTGAATCTCCCTTCCCCTCCGGGAGAGGACTTGTTCTTTGGGGACATCAAAAGGGACAGTACTGCTCCCCCCAGTATAGCCTTTGTGCCTGTGGTTATGGAGGCCATCAAGGAGTTCTGGGCTCAGCCTGCGACTACACCTAACGTCCCTCGTCGCACAGAGCACTTCTACAAGATTCATGGGGCTGACACTCATTTTCTGCTCAAGCACCCCATTCCAAACTCACTCATTGTTGAGACAAGCTGTTCAAGGCCTTCGGCCAAAGCCCATGTTACCCCAGTCGACAAGGAGGGTAAAAAGCTGGAACTCATCGGCAGGAAGATCTACTCCCTTGTCACCTTGTTACTTCGAGTCATAAATTATCAAACTGTGTTGGGAGCTTATCACAAACAATTGTGGCTCAAGCTTTTACCGGGGTTGAAAATGATACCTGAAGACACCCGGCAAGCTTTTCTTAACTCCTATGAGGAAGCTCAGACGGTGTCCAAGTATGAACGCCTTTCTATCAGACATGCAGCAGAAATCTCTGCCAGAGTCCTCATGTCTGCCATCTCTATCCGGCGCCATGCTTGGCTCCGTTCTGCTGACATAATGGAGGACGTCAAGTCAAAAGTTGAGAGCCTCGCCTTCGACGCTACCGGGCTGTTCAACGAAAAGACCGACTCCCATTTGGAGGACCTTCACAAGGCTAAGAGAACTGCTAAGTCCTATTCTGTTCAGACTCAATCTAGACAGCGACGCCCTCAATGGCGTAAATCTTATGGACAGTATCAATCTTCCCAACAATACCGTCCTTACAAGCACCTACCTCAGCAGCGCTCTGGCCAGTCCTCTTCTTCTGTCCAGGGTTATCAGGGATACCGCCCTCGTCCCCCCCATCGCCGCCAAGCCTTTAAGCCACCTGGCAGGAAACAAAAACAGTATCTTTGACTTTCGGCCCCCCGTTTTCACCCATTCACCACCTACCACCCGTCTTCAACCGTTTCTTCACAACTGGTCTGTCATCACAAACGACACTTGGGCTCTAAAAATTATTCAGCACGGTTACCAGCTGGAGTTTATAAGATCTCCTCCGCTCGGTTTCATAACTCATTCTCCCTTCGACTCCTCACTAGAGGAAGAAATATCATCTCTCTTGGAAAAAGATGCCATCTCTACAGTACCACCTCGCGACATACAATGCGGGTTTTACTCCCGCTACTTCGCCGTCTCAAAAAGCGGAGGAGGCATAAGACCCATCCTCGA
Organism: Pogona vitticeps; assembly: GCF_051106095.1. Lineage (NCBI taxonomy): Eukaryota > Metazoa > Chordata > Lepidosauria > Squamata > Agamidae > Pogona > Pogona vitticeps. The sequence goes on from NC_135785.1 coordinate 164,304,410, forward strand.
TCTCAGACTCCTAAACACTTACCTGCGACCCAGACGGTTTCGGATGCTCACCTTAGAGTCCATCATGCACTTGCTGAAAAAGAACAACTGGTTCGTCCTTATAGATCTAAAGGACGCATACTTTCACGTCACTATTCACCCCGACCACCGCAAGTTCCTTCGGTTCATCTTTCAGGACACGGTCTACGAATTCCAGGCCCTGCCATTCGGTCTGTCCACAGCTCCCCGGACCTTCACCAAGGTCATGGCTCCAGTGGCAGCTTACCTTCGTCTCAGGGGCATTCACGTTTACCCTTACCTGGACGATTGGCTCGTAGTCTCCACCTCGCGAAGACAATCCCTGAAAGACACAAAATTCATCCTGTATCTTCTCTCCAATCTCGGTCTCACTGTCAACAAACAGAAGTCTCAGCTCATTCCCTCCAAAACAGTTCAATACATAGGGGTCTGTTTGGACGCTGTAAAGGGTCGAGTCTTTCTTCCCCCAGAAAGAATACACAAGATTCGACGAGCCATCAGGAAATTTCTTCCCGGTGCTCGGGTGACAGCCCATCACGCCCAACACCTCCTCGGCTTGATGTCTTCTACAACGCCGGCGCTAGCGCACGCTCGCCTCAAACTCCGGTCGCTCCAATCTTGGTTTCTCACCCTTTTCGACCCCATGATGGACAGTCAAAGGAAACGGCTTCGTGTCACCCCGGAGCTCACCAGCCAGCTCCAGTGGTGGATGTACACACCCCATCTCACGGTTGGCCGGCCCTTTCGTCCACTCCGTCTCACCGTTCAAGTTACAACGGACGCCAGTCCGTCCGGCTGGGGGGCGCACTGCGGGCGTCGCACCATTCACGCCCTCTGGACACCACAGGAAGCCATGTTCCACATCAATCACCTGGAACTGCTGGCGGTTATCAAGGCCTTCAGGTCCTTCCTTCCTCTCCTGCGCGGCCGTGGAGTTCAGCTGGTGACGGACAACACTACCACAATGCATTATGTCAACAAGCAGGGCGGAACCCGCTCTCATTCACTCCTGTATCTCTCCATCCTCCTTTGGGAATGGTGTTACCGTCATCATATCTATCCAGTGGCCATCCATGTAGCCACGGAGGACAACACACTTGCGGACACTCTGAGCAGGCTTCAACATCAGACACACGAATGGGAGTTGAACCCTCTGGTCTTCCAGGACCTTTGCCGCCAATGGGGGACCCCAGTGCTGGACGTGTTCGCATCCCCTCACAACGCGAAATGCTCCCGGTATGCGTCCCGGGCAGGTCTCGGTCGCCACTCGCTCGGCGACGCATTCATGATCCCATGGAACCAGGGTCTCTTGTACATATTTCCACCGATCCCGTTGATACAGAGATCCTTGATCAAACTCCGACGTTCAACGACTCCGGCCATTTTCATTGCACCCTTTTGGCCTCGCCAAGTGTGGTTCCCCACTCTAGTCAGCATGGCCGTGGACTCAGTAACCCTTCCGATGTGGCCGGACCTGCTGACCCAGGAAGCAGGCAAAGTCCTTCACCCCGACCTCGACACGCTCCATCTGACGGCGTGGAGGATCGTCCAGAAATTCAGGAGGTCTTGACTAACGCCATCAAGCCCTCCACGTCTCGCTTGTATGCCTACAAGTGGAAAAGCTTTCTGAAATTTACCCAGCAGAGGAATCTCGCCTCCTCCCCTGTGTCTCTCTCTACGCTTCTGCAGTATCTCCGTTACCTGTTCGATTTCCACCTGTCTATTTCTACTATCAAGGTGTACCTTGCTGCGGTTGTCTTCTTCCAGCCCAGAGCTTCTCCCTCTTCTCGCTTTTTCGCCCATCCTACCGTCAGGATGTTTTTGAGGGGTCTCTCTAACCTCCGACCTCCCGTTCGTCCTCCACTCCCTCAGTGGTCCCTCCACTTGGTTCTGCATGCCCTAGCCAGACCCCCATTTGAACCCATGGCTACCTGTGACCTCAAGATGCTCTCTTTGAAAACGCTATTCCTAGTGGCTATCACCTCTGCTCGTCGAGCTAGCGAGTTGGCAGCTCTCCGTCATGACCAACCTTTTCTTCAATTCTTTAAGGACAAGGTTATGCTTTACCTGGACGTATCTTTTCTTCCCAAGGTGGTCTCCGACTTCCACGTCAATCAGCCACTTATTCTCCCAACTTTGTTTCCGTCCCCGACGACTGATGTTGAACGCATGCTCCACATGCTTGATGTTCGACGGTCCTTAGCTTTTTACGTGTCCAGGACCAAGGACTTTCGCCTGGCTAACAGACTCTTTCTTTGCTACTTTGGCCCAAAGAAGGGCTGCCCGGCCTCGCCGTCCACGCTCTCTCGGTGGCTCGTATCTACCATCGCCCTTGCCTACGAGCTCAACCACAGTGATCCTCCACAGGGACTTAAAGCCCATTCCACCCGGGCTGTTGCCTCATCCACTGCCTTACTTCGTGGCGTCGACCTGCCCGACATCTGCCGGTCCGCTACCTGGTCCAATGCCTCTACCTTCATAACCCACTACAGATTGGACGTGAGGGCAAAAGAGGAGACCAAATTCGGGAGGGCAGTGCTAGCATCGGCTCTTCAGTGACAGCCCACCATCCGGTTAGTAAGCGTGCTAATCACCCTTTGTGTGCATTCACAGAAGACCACGATGAAGAAAGAAAGGTTACTTACCTGTAACGATGGTTCTTCAAGTGGTCATTCTGTGAATTCACACAATCCCGCCCGGCCTCCCCTCTGTCTGTCTGTCACTGGCATCTCTATGACTCGAGGGCCTATGGCGGACAAATGGAACTGAGGGACGGTTAGGCTGGGCGTGCGCAGTAGGGGTAGTCCTAAACATTGTTACTTTTCTCTTGCAGCTAGAAAACGTTCCGAGAGGCCCAACGCTGGCGCTGGTATTAACCCTTTGTGTGCATTCACAGAATGACCACTTGAAGAACCATCGTTACAGGTAAGTAACCTTTCTTTTCCTGCATCCAGGGAGGAGAAACCACATTGACACCTTTCTCACTGTCTCTCTTTCTACTCTATCTCTCTCTCTGTGGCAAAAAACATTTGCTCCTTTCCCATTTGTCCTCCTCCCACTCCCTTTCCATTCTCCCCATCCCCCCCATCAGACCCACCTGATAGGAGATGAAGGCAGGGGACGTGGTAGCTTAGTGGTGACAGACCGAGGATGCACACATCACCACAAAAGCTTTGAATGTGAGCTAAAGCCCACTTGACTTAAGCAGGAATCCAAAAATTACGATCACTCAGCTGGTTTATCTCAGCAGTGGAAAGAGGATCTACTGTAAGCCACCTCATTGTAACATGAAGATGATCCTGGGATCTCAAAGGCAATGCTGATGAAGCACAAGTGCTCGCAAGTTCTACCAAGTTGGTGGGACTTCAAGTCCATACATACCCAGTGGCAGACTTTTGTATCTGCTTTCAGAGAACCACCTAGTTAAGAACAGAGAGACTCCACCAAATAATTCGCCAGTAGGTCATTATTTGCCCACAGCAACTGGCAACAAAATGAACATGTGTACTGTTTCTGGTCTGCATCAGGGGAGTGCTTTAAGTTCCTGGATCTTCAGGATGATCAAGGTGTACAAATCCTGAAGTCAGGAAACACTGCATTCTCTCCCATTCAAACATAAATCTTTGTCTGTTGCTGATGGTTATTTAGGTGATAACATTTACACAGAGTGCACTACATTCTTAAGGCCAGAGTTTGAAAATGATACATTGTTAATAATGATGTTACCTATAATGAGTTGTTTGGGGTGTTAACAGGGGCATAGTAAAGTTATTTTAGCAAAGTATCATAACAAATTGTAACAAAGTTACAAGTTTCTTATATTAAATAATGTTTTTGTATTATTTCTAAAATGTAGGGGGAGATTTGGGGATATTTTTCTGTTTTGAAATTGTTTTTGAAAAAATGTTAGGAGAAACTAATAATTTTTTTCTGATGTAAAAAGTATCAAGCAGAGATGGGCATGAACCTCAGTTTGGAAGTTTGTATCAGATCATCGGACTGGTGCCACGCATTCCCTTCCTCCATCATCAGCCAGATCCCCCATTCATCAGTCAGCACACACTGCTCTTCTCCTCTTCAGGCATTCAACCAGTCCCGGCAGGAGCATGTGCTTCCCTTCTCCACCTCCTCCAGCAACTGTGTGGACTCAAAGGCAGTACTGCAGGAATCCTTGCCCTGCTTCCTCATCTGAGTGGGCAGCTGCTAGAGGAGGCAGAGTAAGGAAGCACGTGCTCCTGCTAGGACTAGTTTAATACCCAAAGAGGAGAAGAACAGCACACACTGGCTAGTGAGCAGGGGATCTGGCTTTTGATGGTGGAGGAGGAAAAGAATGTATGGCATGTGTGGCACCAGCCTGACAATCTGGCACAAACATGCGAACTGAGGTTCATGCCCATCTCCAATTTCAAGATACCTTTCTGAAAGTAAAAATTAATATGAATGTATTACTTATTAAAAAAATAATGTTACATGGTGAATCTTAGGCCTCAAACCACAGACAACATTTCAGATTTCAACAGTGAAATTCAAAGTTTTCACAAAGTCACAAAGACTTACAGGAAGGTTTGGGACCTTCTTTTTGATATATTCAGCAACATGTTCCAAAAAGCAATGAGTTTTAAGACTCTTTTTTGCAGTTACACATGGGCCATAATCCTGTTGTGAAGCTCCGCCTGCACAATGGAAATGATGTCAGCATCTGCAGAATGCTGCTGATTAATGACTACCTTTCTTGCTTTCAAGGTATGCACAGCTTGCACACAATGAAACAAAATAGTGTGCACCCCAAAACTGAAAAATATTGTCTGCTGCTGACAATGATTTCTTTTCCTTTGTTCTGGGAGAAGCTCCCCTCAACAAAAGAAAACAGGATTTCAACCAGTGCTACATAGCAACAAGGTATAAGATGCCCCAAAGAATAACTGGATGTAGTTTGATGAAACAAGGGAGAAAGAATGTGAGACACACATGATCACCTGCCCTGCTCTCTCTAATTGTGTCCTTCTCAGACTGTATTCCAAGTCAATTTAACAAGGGGTTAAACACAAACAGGTTTTATTTGGAGTAAGCTTTTATCAGGTATAGTCCACTTCTTCATACACACCACATGATGAAGCAGGCTGTGATCCATATAAGCTTATCTCAAGCAAAACAGGTTAGTCACTAAGGTGATGCCAGAGTCCTTGTTTTTTGCTGCAACAAACTAATATGGCTGCCTTCTGAACAAGCCAATCCAGAATCCCTATGAACAGAAAGTTCTGCTTAGGAAATATTCCCACTGGAGAAGTGAAGGGCAGCTGATTTTTGCCAATCTCTCTTCAAGCTTCTCCCTTTTCGCAGTGCACTTCCCAAACATATACAGTATGTGTGTTCCTTTAGCAAGACCAGCCCTAATATTAGGCAAAATGAGGCAGGCACCTCAGGCAACAAGTATTGGGATCAGCAACAAAGTACTGGAAGACAGAACTGTGTGCTCTGGTTGATCTACCTTGCATATGTAAATCAGCTTGTTGCCCACAAATGAGTGAGACTACCGTGTCCTACTGTCAATGTGGAAGGAAGATGTATGTGCCAACCCTGTATGTGGAAGTGATAGAGGGAGGACACCATCTTGTCCTTTACCTCAGCACCAAAATACCTTGAGCCAGCCCTGTGGTATCTGGAACAGCATGATCGGTCACAAGCAGAAGTAGAAATCAGCGAAAATCCTTCCCTCCCAACCTTTCTTCAGCAAGAACGCCTGCTGGACCTCAGCTCTTTTCCTGAAGGAACTCTTTCCTTCCTAGAACGAATAACTCCAGGTTGAGTCTCCATGCCCTCTTCTCAAAGCTTTTATTCATATTTTGAAATGAAAGAAACCTGGAACTGTTTGCCCAAAGAGATTAGTTGGTCTCAGCAGGCTGGTGAAAGAAAAGGAAAAAAAATGGGGGTGGGTGGGTGGAAGAGGCAAAATCTTGTACCATTTAAAATACTAACAGCTTTATTTCAGTTTTCTTGGATGAAAATCCAGGCATCTGAGGAAATGGATTTTGCTCCACAGAAGCTCAAATTGAAATAATATGATTAAATCTTGAAAGTGATACAATATTCTGTTTCTCACCTTGTTTTCTTTACTTTAAATATTTTTCCCTTCTTCTTCACCTAGTTGGTCACTCCTTGTGTAAGAGTCTGTTGTAGTGAATTGCGAAATACAGTTCATTTCTTGCTTTCAATTGTCAGACACTGGGGCTGCCACAACTCATACATGCCAATTGTTTCATGTATTGGCATTTTTATGACTGCTCCGTGCCCTTCCTCCCTCCTCTCCGCCCTGTCATCTAGGACAAAGTTGCAATGGTGTCCATACACACAACTCTGAAAGCGCCTTAACAAGTTTTTACTTGGTCTGGAGAAATGAATTTCTCATTATACACACTGAAGAGCAGCCCCTTCTAATCGCTTTGCAACAGCATATAGCCCAGTAGTTCACACAAACTGTTTCCTTTCCTTTGGTGAAAAGAAGGGTTTTTGTCCTTCGTGCTCCAGTTCAGCAAAGCACTTGAGAAGAGCTTCTCTTGATCAAGTCTGCAATTTGTAACTAGGAACAAGCAGGGAGACAAAAGAGATCAAAAGCTTTGTATCCTGGCAAGGGAAGGATGGGGGAGAGCTGCTCACTTGAGTAAGGGTCAAAAACTATAGCAACACAAGTATTTGTAAAGAAAGAGAAACGTAAAAGCCATTTCTAAAATGAACATCAAACAGAATATAGAATCCTAAACCAAAATGGGAACAGACCATTTTTTCCCTTCTCTCCTTTTCTTTCCCTCGTACACACTCATTAAAAATAAGCAGGAAACGTACTAGCAGCTGGCTGAAGCCATGAACCACGAAGCTGCTCCCATCCTTCCAAGAACATCATTGTACAGTACGTACATTAAGATGTAGTGGAACCACTTTGTGGTCACTCATATCCATTCAGGAATAGTATTTTCTTCTCATGATTCCCATCTATTTAACTTTTCTAAGCAACTGAGAAGTGAAGTCACATTTGTCTGTAGCACTAACAATCTTTTCACAGTCAAACAATTAATCTGTTTTTACTTAATGCTGTAATGACAAGCTACATATAAAATATTTGAACTACATTACACTAAGAGCAACACTGAGTTCTTATTCTCTTTGATCTGTTTGAATAATACAAGTAAATTGTATATCCCATTACTCGTCCTTAGCTTTTGCTCTTTGCATAGCCATTTATTCAATCTTGTCATCAAGTATCACTTTTTGGAATATAATTCCAGGAATATACATGTCACCATTAGAGCCATCCGCCATACCATTCTATGTGGTGATTTCTAAACATATAAAATTATTAAACCATCTTGCTTGGTACAGTGTAGATTAGAGATGGGTAGCATAGCTGATCCATGGGCGTCTTGACTTCCCTTGCCCTGCATCCTCTGGTAGAGATAGCGCCCAAAGGAGGCAGGGCTGGGAAGTACCCAGAGGAGGCAGGGCTGCTGCCTGTGGGTGGGCGCCTGCTGGAGGAGGCAGGGCAAGGGAAGCTGGGGTGCCCAAGGGTCAGTTGTACTGCCGAAGCACAGAACCAAGGTTCATGCCCATCTCTAGTAAAGACTCTAAATCTAGGTGAATCATAAACTAAAACCCTGTTGCTTAGTGTAGTAAATCATGCTAGATTGCCCCAATGGGAATTTGATTAGTTGACTTCTCTATAAATTCCAGTGATTTAAATAGGCCTACTCTAACTGTGGCTTACTATACTAAAGTAAGTAGAAATTAAGAGTAGGCCGATTTAAATCAAGGGAATTTACAGAGGAGTTGATTCACCCAATCCACTCTGATTCACCAGGTCCACTCTAGTTCAATTTGCTACATTAAGCAGCAGAATTTTGATTGTGATTAGAGATGGGGATAAATAAAAAAACAAATCACTATTTTCAATGAATATAGCCAATTTGTCATAAATTAGTCGATCCATATTCGTCTAATTTTAAATTCCAATGAATATGACGTGACAAATATTTTCCCCGTTTTATTTGTCAATTCGTCAATATTCGTCTATATTTGTTACCCTTCTGGGAGCCTCTTTGAGCTAGCTGGTGCCAATCAGAAGCCCTAACTTATCATGAGATCCTGGATTGGCATGTCAGGCAGCCAATAGTGCTGCTGAAAGGGCTGGGGTGGTGTAACTTTTACAGAGGCTTTATAAGCTTTTCCCCTACAGCCATTTCCGACTTCTGTTCTGATTCTCTCCAGGTGAAGAACAGTTGCTGGCTGGTGCTTGTGTGCTACTTGCTTGCTAGCTGTGGCTGTGCTTTTTTTACTTCTGTGGCAGCAAAGCAGGCACTTCTTTTTCTTGTTCATTTCCTTTCATTTATTTCATTAGCAGAATTTGGGGAGGGATTTCTTTAGCAGATTTCAGTTAGCTTGTGTTCATAGTTGGTGGGTGGGAATTTTGTATGTGATTGTGGAATCCATTTCCTAACAACATTTAATTCCTATGGTTGTGTGTGTGTCTCTGAGGCTTAGTTGGCAGAGCTTTTAGTTTTAAAAACTTAGTTACTTTTGGAGGCTTGTGTGTTGACTTGTATTTCTTCAGGCACAGTAGGTGGGATGGGGTGGGGAATTTGTTGTTTGACTCTGTGGGCCAAATACCTCAGTGCCTGATGGGACCACACAGTCTACTTTGCTGCCATGTCTTTGCCTCAGTGCCCGATGAGGCCACAGTCTACTTTGCTGCCAACTACCTCAGTGCCCGATGAGGCCACAGTCTACTTTGCTGCCAACTACCTCAGTGCCCGATGAGGCCACAGTCTACTTTGCTGCCCAATGTGATGTTCTTGAAGACAAACTCTACCTCAGTGCCTCATGCCTCTGTGTGCCTGCCAGAGATAAATCAAACTCCATCAATGCCATCTACTTCTGTGCCATGTACTAAACTATCCTGGGGGGAACCAATTTGTGGGTAAATAACTCATATGTACGATATCCAATCTTCACCAAACTTGGCAGGCATGTTGGGGAGACATAGGAAGCTTCAGTGCAATTTAAGATTCTCTAAGTACCTGGGGGGAACTTTCCTGGTGGTGTCCTCCTTGTGACTATATAACTCAGGGGTCCATTATCCAATGTTCACCAAGCTTGTTGGACTTGTAGAAAACCATCTTAGGAAGCTGCCCTGCAAATTTTGTGTCTCTAGCTGCTTGAGGGCCTGTTTTATAGCATTTTAAAGTGAAAATGAATTAACAAATTGATTCATTGATTCATTGATGATTATTCATAAATTCCTGTTTGTTGATTCATTAACCTTGATGAATCACGATTCACAACAAATCACCATTTTTTATTCATCCCCATCTCTAGTTGTGATGCATATAACAACAATCAGTGTTGATATGTGGTGTAAGCAATACAAATACAGTCTTTGATTAGCTCCATGAACTTTTTTTTTTGAATAAAACCTATGGGTTTCCCTCCATCTTTGTCTTGTGGGACTGAAATCTAGAGTGAAACAGGCTAGTTTTAGGCAGTATAAAGCCTAGAAATACTGCTGTGAAGAACATGGGTGGCTTGGGGTGAAGGCCTGTGATTTATGTTTGTGCATCTACATCCATGTTTCTTCATTAGCTTTTGCACAAACGGTCATGCCATTCTGCCAGATATGTTTGCAGAAGAAATTTATGCAAAAGACATCACCGTTTTTTCACAGAATGGAGATTCTGTCTTCCCCACAGTCAAGCTAGGTTTGCCTATCATACAACTAAAATCCATTTACAGTACATGTCTTATAAATGGGAACTTCAAAAGAAAAAAAAAACCCTAAAATGACAAAAAATACATATTTTTGAGTTATCCAGAATTTGTTAAGATGTCTCTTTTGCTCATCACCTAGCATACTTAATATTGCCAATGTGGTGTGATGGAACTTTCATTATAGTTGTATGGTTCAAATCTTCCCTTCCTCAGCTGTGAAGATGACTGGTTGACTGTGAGCCCCACTGTCTCTCAGCTTAACCTACTGTAGAATTTTTTTTTAAGTGGGATAAGGTGAAAATGATGGCATTCCTGAACATCCTGCACAATAAATAAGATACAAATGTCATCAGTACAATACAATATCTTATGGTATGCCAAGCAGCCATAGCTTCTGCTTTCTCTACTTATAAAAGCAGAAAAAGCGAAAGGATCATGATAAAGCCTTAAGGAAATGTTAATGTGAGACATTACTGAGCTTTTTAAAACAGTTGTGTGATTTTAGTTACACGTCACTGTTTTTTTTGACCCAGATTGTGGGGTAGTGCACAGATTCTAGTAATTGCTTCTGGAAAAGGATGATGGTATGGGGCACACTGCTGGATTCACAGGATTAAATGTGTTTCAGCTGCTCTAATGACTTTTCAGTGTGTAATTAACTTGGCATAATAGCATATTGGGTTTTTATTTATATCTGTTTTCTAAATATTACTGCACTGACGTGTTCCAGTTTGGGAGAAAGACAGAATTCTTTTTTAAAAAATCACCATAAGCCAATTGGAGGAGGTGTCATTTGTCATATGTGTGATATGAGTATATACACCATTGTATGTTGTCATCTTCAGCTGGCACTACATTTTGTGCATTTTTAATTTTTATACGCAAATTATTTATTTATGCATATATTTATTAATATATACAGATAGATATATAAAGTACCATGATATGCATTAGGGGTGCAGGTATTAAGAAATGTCTATAATGGGCAAGCTGATTGAGTATTCACTCCAGAATGCCTGAAAAATAGGTTTCATTTTCACATCTTCCTCTAGTAAACAGAATCATAGCCTTCTGTCTTCTGATCTATAGTTGTAAATGGAGCTCAGAATATTAGGAATTTTTATTACAGATATCTGGAATGATCAAATTCAGATTCGGAGATATTCAGAACTAATATGGCATTACAGTGGTGCCTTGCTTAACGGCAATAATCCATTCCAGGAAAATCACCGTTAAGCGAAAACATAGTACAGTGAAAATAAAAAGCCCATTGAAACACATTGAAAACCTTTCAATGAGTTCCTATGGGCTTAAAACTCACCATCCAGCGAAGATCTTCCATACGGCGGCCATTTTCGCTGCCTGTATAGTGAGAAATCCGTCCCTAAACACAGTGGGGAGCCATTTTTAGCACCCAGCAGTCATTTTGAAACCACCAATCAGCTGTTAGAAAAACGTTGTTTTGCAAAGAATCGGTTCCCGAAGCAGGGAACCGATCATCGCAAAGCGAAATTCCCCCATTTAGACCATCGTTTTGTGATCGCAATTGCGATCGCAAAAAGATCATTGTAAAGTGGATTCGTCATAATGTGGGGCAATCGTAAAGCGAGGCACCACTTTAGCTGGAGAATTCTTGCATTAGTTACAGAGGCACATTTTGTGTAAATAAGGAACAGTCTGTAGCCTTTGTTTAGTTCCTCTGTGTTACTTTTTAAAATTGTCCATAACGTAAACAATTCAAGCTGTCAGAGCTTTTTAACATGTCTAAGCAAGAGGGCACCTCGCCCTAAAATTTGGGAGTATGATTTCCCCCCGCGCTTTGAGCTTAAGCTGCTCCAAGTCTCCATATGAATACAGCTCCTTCTCCCCACTGGATCTCAGCATGCCATTTGGAAAGTTGAATGGTGATGTTGCATTTTTGAAAATTCAAAAATATTTTTTAATAATCCGCTATTGAAATATAAGGGGGTGTGAAGAAGAATGGAGAGAAGAAAAGATAATTTCATATTTGTTTTCTCTGTGTCTTGTGTATAAAGTGTTCAGTCACCTATTTTTGGAATGCAAAATCAATGCCGTACAGTGGTAAAATGAATAAAGCTGTCACTTTAAAAGGTGATGTCATGCTTGTCTTGTCAGGCTGCATTACAAAACGAACCATTTATTGGTTATGTTCCAGGTAGAAATGCGGAGTGAGATTACAGCTCCTGTAATTCTAGAAGGCCTGGCTTTTGGAACTAAATTAACCTGACAAAACTGATTTATCCTGATGCAGCAATTCAAGGTCTAAGTTTTCTTTTGTTCACTTATCAGAAAAGTTTCCATTTTTTAATTAGTGATAAATTATGCTTTTTATGAAGTGCAGAGTTCTAGTAATTTCCTTGTTCCAGTTCCACTAACTTCCTCTGTGTATTGTCTGTAGAAGATCTAACTCTGATGTGTTTTGCATTATGTGGAAAGCAGTAAACCACTTGTTTTCTTGTGAACTATTCAGGAGGACTCATATTTGTTTCTTTTTCATGGGATTTTTTTTGGGGGGGGGGGCGGAATCAATGCATATTGGCCAAAGCCACAGTTTACTCTGGTATTTCAGATAAAGTCCTCCAAACTGCAGATATTTCAAAAACAATATTAGCTCTGAAGCATTAAAGAAACATACATTGCGTTTTGCAACACTTTGCTAGGCTCACACAGGCGCAGACAAAAGCAGGTCGCTTGAGTTATGTAATGGGTGTCAGAAGTTTGCCAGACTTTCTGAACCTATCCTCAAAAAGTCTTCAGACACAAAGATGATTGAATACTTTAAACTAGCAGCAGCCATTTATCTAATTTTCACGAGATAGAACAGCTACTGCCAAGCAGGAAATATTTCCTAAATCATTTAAAATTAAGGTTTCTGGAATTACAGACAGTTTTTTTTAAAAAAAGATATTGAGCTTTTATGGAAAGTAATTACAAGTAAGGCTATAATTTCTTGTCTAACAGCCACACTCCAAACTGCAGTGGTAAAAGTGAACTCTTATGGAAGGCCCAGGAAATCGTGGCCTTGCAGATCCTGACTCTCATCCCTAACTTTTGGTCATGCTGGGTGGGACTAGTGTAGCTGGAGCCCAAGAGCATGGAGGAGGCCATAAGCTCCCTTTAAAAAAAAAAACCCACAGAAGGGAAGGAAATACTTTCTCATGCTTATGCCACAGGATATTTCTTTAAAAGAAACACTACTGTTCTGAAAAATATATATGGCTAAATAAACTTACAAAAATAATCTCCCTAACTACACAGCGGGTAACAGCAAAATAGAAGCCTCTTGACCACTACCAAATTTCTCGGAAAGCCAAAATAGATGTATGGATGCAATTTTGAAAAACAATCTTATAATGACAACTGAGGGGACAATCTCCCACTGATGAAAACTGTTCCATCTCTCTTTTCATGGACCAGCAAATATAGACAAACGCAACTGTGCCTTCATCCAAGCCTCTTAGACCCCATCTTGTGGAGTGTAGCAGATACGATCGCGTCTTATCCTATTTATCTTGCTTTGCAGAGGCATTTGGAAATTCCTTTTTTGAAAACTTTGCAGTAATTGCCCTTCCAGATTTCTCCCATAACCAACAGTCCAGATGCTCAAGGTTGCCAAACACATTTGGGTCACAGTTATTCTATATTTATGCACAACCAGATCCATTGTAAGATTCTGCATTCTTATACTTGGTCAGTTTACTTTAACAGAACAGTCCAGAGCTTGGTTCAAGACAGCAAATCAGAGTAACTAAACACAGCATATGTGCAGTGTGGAAGGAGCACTTGAGGGGAGGTTTTTTAAATTTACTAACTATTCAATGAATGCTATCTCATGTACCAGCACCCTGCAGTATAGAGAAGAACCCATGTGGTGTATTGGATAATGTGTCAGACTTGGACTCTGGAAACCTGGGTTTGAATCCCTGTTCGGCCATGGAAACCCAACTAGAGAGCTGAAAAAAATATTCCTTAAACATCTCACAAACTTTGAGAACCCCCGTAGGGGTGTTGTAAGTCAAAAGTGACATCACATAACACAACAGTTATCACCAATAGTTATAATGGACTGTGATATAATGAATGATGTTTGGGCATGTGATTCAACCGTATTCACATGCCCAGAAACAGTACGGAAGGGGTAAAGGTAAAGGTTCCCCTTGACAATTTTTATCCAGTCGTGTTCAACTCTAGGGGGTAGTGCTCATCCCCGTTTCCAAGTCATAGAGCCAGCGTTTTGTCCGAAGACAATCTTCCGTGGTCACATGGCCAGTGCGATTTAGACACGGAACGCTGTTACCTTCCCACCAAGGTGGTCCCTATTTATCTACTTGCATTTGCATGCTTTCAAACCGCTAGGTTGGCGGGAGCTGGGACAAGCAACGGGTGCTCACTCCATCGTGTGGATTCGATCTTACGACTGCTGGTTTTCTGACTCTGCAGCACAGGCTTCTGCAGTTTAGCCTGCGGCGCCACCACGTCCCCCAAGGAAGGGGTAGGAAAGGTTTAATGCTCTTATCACCCTTTGCCTACTGCCTGAGGCAGGCAATGGCTTCACTTTGCTGAATGACAAAGGTGAGCTCAGTCTTGAGGACACTTCTCCAATTTTGTAGGTTTGCAAAACAGTCGGCCTCCACTCCAGCATCCTCTGAAACCATTTCAGTTATTTATTGTTGCCCTCAAGAAATGTTTAACTCTCTTGCTTCCTTTGCCCTGTTATAGTTTATGATGGTTTTGGTATTGACCAAAAGGTCAACAGAAATTAAAAAGCAAGGTAGGGATGGAGGAGAAATATATTCAGCATGGATGTTCATATAAATTTAACTAATTTTCACTTTCTGGACTAGTCAGGCAAAGTGATGCCTTCAAGCCACATGTAGCCACAAAAGTCTCTTTCTGCAGGCCCCAGCTCCTGCTCAACTCGTTTTTATTTTTATTTTTTTGCCATCCTCTCTTCCAAAAAAGTAAGTTGCAACTCCTGAAATGGGGTATCATTTTGCAGACATGAATCCTAGTCTATGTGGGTAAAACCAATACCCTATTATCTTGGAGTTAAAAACAGAAAGGGAGGGGGATGCAGAACAATGAGGTACATGTGGTCCTGTTTAGAGGAGTCCCTGAATGGAACAGAAGGCCACAGATTCATCCAGTCTTACAGCAAGCATCGGAGGTTTTTCAAACTCAGACTCTCCAGAGCATCGTTTGAAGTGTGGTGGGTGAAAAACGGGGACTTGCTGAATTTAATTGTTAGTTGGAATCATGTTACAGGAATCTCTTTAAGCCCATAAGAGCCTTGATGGGTCAGATAGTTTTGTTAACATCTTGGATTCAATACAGATTTAATGATACTCATAGTACGCTCATGAAAAGGAATGCATGAATAACTTGAGTTGCGATGCTTTCAGCTGGGTTGCTTCTCTGTTTGACAAAGACCCCCAGCTAGATGACATAGCAGCTTCACAGTTAGAATGTGATAAAATGTTATCCTGAGATATATATTCCTCAGTGTATCTGTTTGTATAGAAAACATGCCAAGGCCAAATGTTTATTTCCAGATGAGCAATGACCCCTCCCCCCCAAAAGCAAATTAATTATCAGCTTACAAAGCTGAATAACCTAACTGGAAGATAATTAGACACCCTTTACTTCTTAAGACAACTGCACTTCTGCTTGCAAAGCTGCTGTCCTATCTGAGCCCCCCCTTTTTTACAGTAACCAACTAGAGCCCCCCATGAAGCCCCATAAGCCAGGCATTTAAGTCACAATCTCCCTCTAATGCTTTGTTTCTATCATCTGCTATTTAGAGATATGCTGCTTCTGTTCAAGGAAGATCCATTTTGAAATCACAGCTGAGGGTAGACTTAACCTCCACACAGTAACATATAAAAGAGCTAATAAGGATATAGATATTTATACTGTCAGTAATTCTGCTGAAAGGCAAGATACATAGATCTATCAGGTTGAATTACACGAGAGCATCATATTCAGTGTCTGTTCACTTCATATGCAGCAACAGAGAAAACAGAGGGGTAATAGATATTTTCTGTTGAAATTCTGCATATTAATCCAAGCTCTCCCCCCTTCACAAGAGTTGCACTATAGCTCCCTTTTAGGACTTATAGCTGGAAAAACTAAATAAACCTATGTTGCCAATGATTTCTAAGAAGTACTGTGTGTTGAGGGAAAGAAAATTCCCTGTTGCTCTTGTTTGTCATCAAAGAGAAATAGAAATCCACATAGAGCGCTAATGAAGGGCAGATAATGGGAATGAACTGAAAGTACTTCATGTTTCAGATCATTTGAGTTGCTGGAAAACTTGTTTGTAAAAAAACCCACTTCAAAATTAAGTCTTTTTCTAAATGCCTAATTAAACACAGTTCTGGGCTGAATGAGGGTGAAAAGGTATTGTTGGCTGGTGCTTAGCCCTCCATGAAGTCATTTAGGTGGATAGTCAACTCACAATGGCTCTCTTTCACCCCATGCACGGGTCCAAAGAAGATTTCTGAACTGCATACAGAGTAGGCTTAAGGTTCCCCAGGGTGGGATGAGTCAGTAGTTTATCTACGCAATATGAAGGTGCCAGGAAAGAGAACTGTTATGAGGCCCCGGGGAAAACGCCATGAAAATGGAATGCCTTCGTGTGGGCATATAAAATACTTGTATTTGTGGCCTAATGTGACACAAATGGCTCACATGGGCTGGAAAATCAGTCTGCAAAGGATTCTAGATCCACACAGTATCCCTAACAAATAGGTTCACCGTCCCCGCAA
Organism: Pogona vitticeps; assembly: GCF_051106095.1. Lineage (NCBI taxonomy): Eukaryota > Metazoa > Chordata > Lepidosauria > Squamata > Agamidae > Pogona > Pogona vitticeps. The sequence continues at coordinate 164,320,969 of NC_135785.1, forward strand.
TCATAGATGCATGTCAGTGTCGTTTATAGGAATGTGCACCGTCTTTTGCCAAGTGTGTATATAATTATGGATCAGAACAGGGCTACTTGTGAATTTCAAGATAGCCACAGTTTGGAGCAAAGAGTCCAGGGGCAGTCACAAAGCAGAGTGCCCCCACATCCCATGGGTTAAATCAGCATTTTTAGAGTTAAAATAACACTCTAAAAAGAAAAATGTCCACATGATTTAAAGTGGAGAAAAGGGCATCAGAAGTATCAATACTTTGTAAGGCAGAAAGAGAGAGATGCTCCAAAGGAGCAGACTGACAACTTAACCTTTCAAAGTGCCCACGAAGCACAACGCCTCCTCTCCTCCTCTCCCCACTTACCAACAATCTGTGAACAAGGCACCTAGTAATAACAACCACGCTCCTCCCCCCACATTGTTGTAGTGTGTTGCTTGGGCTTTGTGTTCTGAAATGTTCTCCCCCTCCCCATTTAAAAACGTAGGGTGCAACTACACAGCAGGAGAAATATAGTTTGATTTGCTATGATTCGCACCCCAGGTTTCCATGGGTGAAATCACTGTAGCCATCCAGATGACATTTTGCAGGAATCAGTCGGGACAGAGGCAGAGAGCTTGGTTTGCATGGAGCTCAAGTAGCAGAAGGTGCCATAAGATTAACAAGGTGCTAAATGGCAATTTCCACCTCTCTCTTTTGTTGTCATAGTTCTCCTGAAATCCCTAGCAAAAATATGTTCCAGTGCTGAGTTAATTTTTCCCCCTTTTTAAAAAAGTAAATCAGTATGGAGATAAGGGGCACTCAGTAGAGGGAAATTAGTGGGCAGAAATGGACAAAAATAATGTCAGCTTGATCAGAACAAATGTAAACAGCCCGTGCTGGCTGAGCAACAACAAAAAGATAGTCCTCCACTCAAAAGAGACAATTTTGCAGTGGTCTTCCCCATATTGAGTTTTACATTATGTAGTCATCAGGTTTGAATTCACATTCATCTGTGCCCAATCTGATGCAAATTGCAGGCTAACTGGCCAGTGTACATGCATGCTTAGTTAGTTGCACAGCTAGGATAGAATGTGCATGTGTGTGCACGAATACCTGCATTATCATAGTTAGGCCACAGTTCACCTCACAAAGGGCACAGGGCAAGTTGGGGACCAATCTGTGTACTGTTATTTAAGCATGGACCAGGCTCAACAGAGACAAATCCCCCCCAGCAATTTATACCTTCTGTTCATACAAATAGTGGAACGGCTGCAGTGAGGAACATTAATCACCACTAGCAGCAAAATCCCCTGCCCATCAAATCATCAGTAAATTCCACCAAGTTTATCAGGGCTTACTTGTGGTGGGTGTGTCTTTGCAGCCTGAAAGTTATTACCATTACTTGAAATGAAACATGTCCACATATCCAATAATACTCTTCTCATTTTCCCTCAAAGCAGTAAAACGTTTCATGCACATTTATTTGCAACATGAAACCCGAGGTCGCTGGTACATTGAATATGACTGGTGGTTTTTTTGGTGCATGAGTGGCACCTGCCCCTCAGTTGTCAGTGCACGGTGCCACCAACACAACATAATGACAAAAAATGGAGCAAGTTTTTGAGTTCCTTGCTGCTCTTCCCCAGTCTGTTGTTGCACAAAGCAGAAGGCAAAGGGTAGAGGAGAACAGATAACAAAGCTGAAAGTTGGTCATCTTGAATGTTATATTCCCGAACTTGACTCAGTTTTGTTTCTGTTGCTGTTGCATGCAATGTATATGATGGTCTTGACTGTAATCTAGAGATGTTTTGACAGATCCTCCCCCCTCCGCCACACCACAATGAATAAGTACAATTTATTCAGAAACATGAACCAGAGATACTAAATTTGTCTGCATTTTGAAAAACCAGGAGAGATCAGAACCACATGGCCTTCTGTATTGCTTAATCTGTTCAAAAGGAGGAAGGAAGAGGGATTATTAAATTTATTTTAGCTGCTTTATTTCACTTTAAAACAGATGTTTAAAAGTGTTAAAACATATTCCTTTTTCAAACTGCTTATACTCAGGGCAGGAACAGCAGTTACAAATAATCCATCATCAGAAATGGAATTCCTTAACTACTGACAGTATATGCACAAAAGAGAATTTTCTCACCTTACATAATTTGCAATGCACCTTACTTCATTTTCTGACTGGTCTTCCTCTGAAGTCTGGTTTGTCATATATAGAAATCTGCCTGAATTATGAATCTCCAATACTTTTTTACTCCAAGTTCTTTCACACTTGACAAGAAAAGATGTAGATTCTGTCTTTAGGAGCACTGTGCTATAAGGGGGAAAGACTTTCTTGTGTTCTAACACAAACTTGCCTCAGGAGACAACATGTCTCCTGCACTTATCACTGGAAAAGTTGCTTGCCTGGAGGGGTAGAATTGAAGGGAGAGAAATACTAATTTGCTTTAACACAAGACCTGACCCTATAACATCGGTCTGTTTGTTCTGTGTCTGCATATATCATGTGAAAGAATGTGGTACTAGATTGACCACTTCAGATTATAGAAAAGAGTACCCAATTCAGCATTTGAGAAAGTTGATTTTTTTTCTTACAAAAACTCTCAGAATCCCCTGGAGAAGATGGCCAGTGGCAAATTGTAACTTGTTCCAAACTCACACATCTTGGAAGTAGAAAGTTCTATAGAATGGGAGAGGTTCTGTCTTAATCTTATCTCTGCTTTGCTAGCTCTTTAAACTAACAAATTAAGACAGACAAACAAAAATTCATTGTGGAATATATATATATTTTTAAATCACATCCCACTTGCAGTCTAACTGCAGGATTTTATCATTTCATCACCTAGTTCTTCCATATGTGATATTCCTGACTTAGTTACCACTTTGAATGTGTTTTGGTGTTGCTTTTGTTTACCAATTTTAGTATGACACAGTGAGGGAACAGCACTTATATGTGGTCTGATTCCATTCTGAACTTGTAGTGTCTATAAAGAGGGATGCCCAGTTAGTATGGATGACTCTTGGTACAGTACTTCCCATCTAGGAACTGCTGATCCCCAGAATGATTGATACTTGTATGAAAAGCAAGATCATGTTCTCAAGTACCTGAGTTCATTCTTCCCCAGACCTGAACTTGCAGTTTTCTGGGAGGGGGAGCAGGACCTCTCACCAGACACCTGGTGACTTTGAGGTGTTTCAAACCCAGACATGAAAGCCAGTTGCCTGGCTTCCTGGCCACTCTCAGATCTCCTCCTCTTGTCATGCCAAGGGCCGTAGGAACTGATGCATCCAGTAGGATTTCCAGAGCCATCAGTAGAACTGGCTAACCACCTACCAGTCTCTTTAGAAGAAGGGGAAAATATACACAAGCAGATGCCTAGATAAGGACCCCTTATAAATGCCCTCGGCTTCAACTCAGTCTTTGCTGAATCTATCTTAGAACTTCAAGCTGCCGCACAAAGCATTTCTGAATTAGAGGAAAAAAATGACACCCCATAGTATCCTGTTCACTGTTATCACCACACCATTCAGTAATACTCACACTGCAGTGGTAATATAATAGACATCTGAAAAATTATGTTGCTTTGGGATTTTTCAATTCATTAATTCTATGTCATAATTATCTCAATCTCTGGTTTTATCATATATAGTTACAGCATAGCCTAATGTTTCAGTTAGCTGGATGAGTTTCTGCTTTGTGCCCTGTTTTAAACAGCTAAAGCTTTCAAAGTTTGAAACATCCCAAAAGTAGCAAATACAATTTTTCTGAGTTTAATAACATGAATGTTCATGACAGATAGCTACAGCTGGACCTGAATTCCAGCTTTAGAATTGGAATTACATCCCAAATATTAGGCATTTCAGCATTAAATTTTAGTTATGTCTTAATCTGGAAAAAGATAAAAATTTACTAACCATCTTAATCCATTTGCAACCTTCTATTCTCCTTGCAACCATCCTGTAGTGAAGATTGAAACAAAGTAGCAGCAATAATTGGGGACACTTATTATCATGACAGAGCATTACAGTCCAATAAAAAAGGGCAATTTAGCGTTGCCTATAAGACAAAGATCCATTTAATTCTTTGGGATAGGGGACAAAGCTGATCATTTGTGAGGAACATATTAAGGTTTTCAGGGGCTGATGGTAAAAGATTCAACACATTTCGACTGTTAAACACTTAAAGCATTTGTTCAGGATGTTAAATTGCCCCTTCTGCATGGCTTAATCAGTTAATGCTAATAAAAGCTATGACTTTTTGACCTTTTTTCCTGAAAAATGAGAAATATCCTTTAAATTATTGACTGAATTCTCCAGTACCTGTCACTTCTGAGATATGGCAGGTAGCTATTGAAAAATAACCTTAAATACAGTGTCACTAAATATTTCATCGTAATGATAATACGGCATACAAGAGATCTGTACTTTAGATCAACCTTCAAAATAGCTTTTGATAAAAGACAGAAGAGGCCCTTGCACTTTTTGTCCCTTAGTACATTAACATGCTGTTGAGAGCAGAAGTCAGCTCATTTAAACTTTTGCCTCATCATCCATACTTGTTAGCAATGTGAAAGCTCTTGGATATAGAAATTAGCTGGGGGAAAATATGTTTTCACCCAAAACATTAAAAAATAAGCATAGCAGACAACAGTGTGTTGAAAGTTAAGAATCAGTAGTTTTGAACAGATACAGAGGGATCTCCTGCCCACTAAGAGTGGTATATACCAGATGGGTGGGATATAAATCAAATAAATAAATAATGGAATGTTTTTACTTTTAATGTAATTGGGAATATAATTTTGCCAGGCACGTTTAGCCGCTAAAGTGTATAAGCCACCCACCCACCCCATCCACTCCACTGGCTGCCGATCCATTTCCAGGCAGAATTCAAAGTCCTTGTTCTAACCCACTGGTTCTTAACCTTGGGTTACTCAGGAGTTTTGGACTGCAACTCCCAGAAGCCTTCACCACCAGCTGTCCTGACTGGGGTTTCTGGGAGTTGCAGTTCAAAAGCATCCGAGTAACAAAGGTTAAGAACCACTGTAACCTATAACCTTGGACTTAGGCCCAAGCTATCTCAAGAACCATGTCTCCTTTTATGAGCCTGTCTGGATATTAAGTTCATCAGGAGAGGCCTTTCTCTTGGTCCTGCCTCTTTCCCAGGTGCATTTTGTGGACACATGGGAGAAAGCCTTGCTTGTTGCTGCTCCCAGACTTCAGAACTCCCCTCTTTCTTTATGGTCCTTCTGCAAGCAGGCAAAGATCTTTCTCTTCAGACTAGCTTCCTCTGAGTGACTGGCTGTCTGAGTGGGGTTTAAACAGATGGTTGTACCGTACCGCCTTGAATGTGTTTTGTGTTGCTTTTGTTTACCATTTTTAGTATAGTATTTGTTTGATACCTTCTCATATTTGTATACTTTTTAGCTTTAAATGCTGACTTTTAATTATGTAAGCCATCTTGGGTCCATTTAAGGAGAAAGGCGGGGCAAGGATATTTTAAATGAACGAACGAACGCACGAACGAATAAGCATTCATTGAGTTATTTATTCTGGCAATCCTACTCCTCTGAACAAGCTTAGTTTTCTCATGCGAAGTTTCCTATAAGTGATAGCACAACTATTTATTATTTTGTTTTATGGTGACATTTTCCTTTCTCAGCCTTTCTCCATAGAACCCAAGGCTACGTAGATTCCACCTTTTTCTACCTCCCACTATTTTATCCTTCCAACAACTTGCATGGGGGCTGCAAAAGGCCAGAAGGCGAAGGAGGGAATCAAAACTAGACTTCCTTGGCCAGCAGTCAGAATTACAACTCTCTAGACACAACATGCACCATGAGGCACGAGTGGAAACTGCATAAAATTATCCCACTTTAGGGGAACATTCAACAATAAGAGAAAGGGCATGATGCTACAGACTAGGTAAATACATCTTGTCTGTCTGTCTGTCTGTCTGTCTGTCTGTCTGTCTGTCTGTCTGTCTGTCTGTCTGTCTGTCTGTCTGTCTGTCTAAAATATTTTATCCCACCTTTCTCCTTAAAAAGGATCCAAGGAGGCTTACATAATTAAAAGACAGTCTTTTAAATCTAACAACAGCAGGTATACAAATACAAAAAGGATCAAACAGTTACCATACTAAAAACATAAGCAATACTAAACATACAGTCCAGGCAGTAAGGTATCTTAGTAATATACTTGTGGGAGTGGGAAGAATAAAAAGCAACTGGAGTCCTACATCAACAGTAATCAATCTGTTCGTACTGAAGGTGAAGGTGATAAATGCCCGTAAGTGTTTCTACTATCATAATTTTAAGGACAGAATACCTTGAAAAATGCATACAGAGTCTGTTTTGAGGATGTCAGATTTTTGCAGAGCTAAGCTGAAATAGTTTTCCTAGGCTTTAACAGCTAGCACAGTAAGGGTCATGACATATGACATGCATTTTATTCAAGGAACTAACCCTTCTGTGAATATTATACGTATATGAGTAAAGCAGAGTGGACAGCTTGTGACTAGAGATGGGCACAAACCAACAAAATGGTAGTTAGTCTTGGTTCATGGTCCACAGACCACAAATTTCCAAACTTTTACCAAATGAACCACAAATTGGTTCATCATCCAAGCACCTAAAGAGACAAAAATCTCAGAGAAGCTTTGCCTGACTCTCCTGTACAAGCCGTCCAAGTTTGGTGAAGTTTGGGCTTCAGGTGCCTGAATTATAAATTTTTGTCTGTCTGTCTGTCTGTCTGTCTGTCTGTCTGTCTGTCTATAAAACTGGGCTGCCACTCAAGATGATGGTGGTGGCGGCAGAGGTGGCAAAAGTTAGGGAGGTGAAGAGGGGTAGGGGGAGGGGAGTAGGGGCAGGTTGTGGGGCAGGGGGGAACAAACCAGGAAGTTCAGGAAACTGCTAAAATAGTTCATGGTTTGGCTTAATTCAGGTTCTCTGGCTTGGACAAACCCAACCCAACCCAAACCAACCCAAACCAGCAATTTTCCATGGATTTCCTGGTTCATTTTTTGGTTTGTTCCCATCTCTACTTGTGATCCTACCAATATTGCAACTCCCATCAGCCCCAGCCAGCATAGCCAATGATGAAGGAACATGGGAATTGAAGTTGAACAACATGTGGTGGATCACCAATCATCTAGTGTGAGGAGTTGTGTGCATCTCTTGTGTACATTGTATATGTATACATGTGTAAATAAATGTATTTATTTATTAGATTTTTACACTCCTTTTCTCCTTAAAAAGGACTCCGGGTGGTTTACATCATTACAAGACAATATTAGAAGCTAAAAACAATAAATATGCAAATATTAAAAAGGAACAAGCAAATACTACTTTAAGAAACATTAAAGAAAAGCAATATCAAAAACACATTGAAAGCAGTAAGGCATTGAATGTGTGCCTTAAAGAGTCTTAAGATACAGAAATCATTGAGATGGTTTTGAAAGAGTCAACTTTCCCTAGAGGAAGTAACATTTCTAAACTATTGTATCCAATGGCCACACCTCTCTTTAAAAAAAGCATTTCTCATCTTCTTCAGGCTTCTGCATGTATCCCTTCTTGATGAAATAGGAAACTATAAAAGCATTATGAAATTGCAACTTTAACAGTTTGGTATAATCTTGGGTTTTCTCTTCCTTTGCTTTTATGTTGTACTCAAGTCTCATGTAAATTCCATAAGTGGTGCACATGTTTACAGAAGTTTACAGCTTTTCCACTTCAAAAGAAAAAGCTACTGTTACAGGGCCATAGACCTTACTGAGAATACAATGCCTCAGCAAGGACCCTGACTAAATATCTCTCATTTGCTGCTAGTGACCAACCAGAAATGCCCCTGCATGTAGAGTAGCTGCTATTTCAACATTTTTATGGACCATTTAAAACCAACCAAGTTATGAACCCCAAAATCCTAATCTTGCAAGATGAAGTGAAGAATACATGTAAAGACTACCATAAAGCCTTCAGAGATCAGGTGTCAGAAGACAAATGTCTAAAATTGTTTTTTCTTGTTAAAAGGAACATAGCAAATTCTGGAGGACAGTAATCAGTGCAAGAACCAATATGTATTTGAATGTTAAAAGCATTTTTTTAAAAAAATAATAATTAAATTCTCACATAGAATACTTTGAAAAGTTTATCATGTACAGTTAGTTTTAGAAGAGGTAGCCATGTCAGTCTGTACAAATGTATCAGGCAAGAAACAAAAGATAAATAAAATAGAAATAATAAATAAATAAGACAAAAATGTTGTGGCATCTTGTTATCTATAACCTGGAATTAATTTAGCCACCAGCCATTGTCACTGTTTACAGAACAAAAACTTTGAAGAAAAGGAACTAAATAAACAACAGGGGTCTTAAAAGTCAGGGGCATGTTTGAAATAGCAAACAGTCAACAACCTTGTGACTAGTAAGGCAAAGAATCTCTTTATTTTGGGACATGTATTAATGTACAAATATTCGCCAAGTCATCTCAATCTTATGTCTGAGGAAATGGACTTGATCCACGAAAGCTCACATTTAATGCACCACAATGTTTTTATCTTAGTTACTTTTTGTTTTGTTTTTGTTTTGTTTCTTGCCTGATCTCCTATATGTACAATTAGTGTTTCCTAGTGTTTCATTAAAAAGTTTGAGCCAAACATTCCTTTTGAACCTAAGAATTACAAATAGGAAATTTCTCTCAGGCCTCATAGAACTTAGTTGCTTACCCAAAGCTGCCCATCTCTTCTTGAGACCTCAGAGCAAATACATTTATGACAACTGGAAGAATCATATCATGCAGTGTTAACAAGGAGAAAATATAGCTAAGCATTTATGATTAGAGATGGGCATGAATCAGGAAAATGGTGATTCATTTTGATTTGTGATTTATCAAGGACAACAAATCTTGAATTTCAATTTTTCATTTTTTTCTGACTTGACAAATCAATTTGTCAATTCATTTTGACTATTAAAATGACCTTATAAAATGCTCCCCAGCACCTAGAGACACCAAATTCACAGGAAAGCTTCCCCTGACTCTCCTCTACAAGCCCTACAAGTTTTGTGAAATTTGGGTTTCGGATGTCTGAGTTATACACACACAAGGAGGCCTCCCCCAGGAAAAATTTCCCCAGGCACCTAGAGACACCAAGATTGCATGGGGGCTTCTAATGACTCTCCTCTACAATCCTTCCAAGTTTGGTAAATATTGGGTTTCAGATATCCAAGTTATATACCCACATATTGGGTTTCCCACCCACCCCCGGGGAAAGTATCCTTTAGCAGCTGGCTTGGGAAAACCCAATCATTGCTAAACTTGGATGGATTGTAGATGAGAGGCAGGAGAGGCTTCACTGTAATTTTGGTGTCTCTGGGTGTCTGGGGAGAACTTTCCTTGGGGAGCCTCTTTGTGAAAGTATAACTAAGACATCTGAAATGCAATCTTCACCAAACTTGAGAAGCTTCTAGAGGAGAGTCGGAGAAAGCTTCCCTGTGAATTTGGTGTCTCTAGGTGCTGGGATATTTTATAGCCAAACAAATCAATGAATCAAAAATCACTAACATTAATTGGTTTATATTTGCCAGGGACATTGATTCGTACAAATACAAATCAATGAATTAGCAATTTTTGAATGAAATTAGTGATTTGTTTTTTAATTCATGCCCATCTATGTCTGTCTGAAATCATCATTTCAGGCTTTCAGGTAGACCCTTAGATGCTCACCTGTTTACTTTAGTCTGTAATTAACTCAGCCCTTTAATGGGTGCTGTTCTGGCTGTCATTATTAATTTTTATATTTTATTCTTATAACCCCCCCCTTCTCACAGCACTATTGTGTTAGGTAGTTCAGAATTTTGTTGTTAGCCATATTTGGAAGACTTGAAGAATAGCTTGAACATCTCTTCCCTCACTCTTCCTCCACCGCCCATTTGAAAGCACACGCTTCTCAATTAAACAAGTTATAGCGAGCCAATCCCATGCATGTTTTTTTTCTAAAACATGTCCCATTGTGTTCAGCAGGACATAAATTTGTTGAGCATTTTAATCCCTATGGAGAACCCACTCTTCATATGTGCAGTTGGATCAAGTGCTCTACTTCAGGCAGCACTGTGAGTACATCATCTGACATCAGGAATAATGCAGTGAGACTTTTTAGAGTCTCAGTTCTAGTTAAAAGGGGGACTTATTTGGGCTTTGCATAGAGTGGGGAACCCTTTAGTTTGTCCTTTATGCAGCATCACCTAAAGGTTTGCAAAATGCAAGTCCTGGTATAATTTTAAAAGGTGGCGCGGGGGGCTGAATTATCAGGAACTGAAGTAACACGGAACAATGAAACAGGGAGGAGAAGTCCAAGAATTGTGTAGACATTTTAAAAAGAAAAAGAAAACTCTCTTTTCATGAGAACTTTTAAGCAAGGAAGTACACCATCTCAGTTTATAAAAGCTGGGCAGGGGGGAGGAGTGCATGTCATCACTCCCCTGGCATTGATGAGAACAATACGAACTTCCCAATGCCAACAATCAGAACAAATGTGTGAAACAAGAGTGATGAGGGCATTAGTATATCATGGCAGGAAAATCCCAAATAACCTTGAAAGGACTCTGGTCAATATTTGTCTAAGGAAACATGCTGCTCTGTTGATTTGACTCCACTTGACAAATAAAATTCTCAAGGAACTTTACAGCCGCTCTGTCAAAAGAAGATATATACTCTCAAGTTTGGCGCACACTATTCTCATGCTAATGCAAGGTTTTGCCACACTGATCTCTCTCATTGTAAGCACTCCGTCTCCATTTCCTTCAGCCCCAGTTAGTGGCTGGCACAGCTGCTGGAATCCACCCCACAGGGAGGAGGGAGGAAGGCTTTATGCACCGCAGCTGTGGTGTTCCCAGGCTGACAATGGTAGGCCAGAGCACCCTGCCTTAAGAGCGGTTATTGTTCCATTTAGCTGCTCTGCCATTTTACCCCCTCGTTCTAAAGGCACTGGGAAGGTTGCTGATTTTATGTATTATTTGTTAGGGTCAACTTCACCAAAAGCTGGGCACATGGACACAAATACAGGGCAGCTGTACCATCAGCCATCTCAGTTGGGGGAAAAATATACACATTGTTGAATCCAAATTGGGTGGTTGGTTGTTTTCAAGGCCCACAGCCTCCCACCTGCCTGCTCTCAGTCACTAAGTTGTGAAGGCTTCACGGGCTGCTCCCTCACCATCTCACAGAATATATATTTGTACTTCTTGTCAACAACGTACACAGGAAGAGCAGCTAGAACACACATTTTAAAAGAGACATCATCAATCCTGAGGGCCATATCTGAAGCATTATCATTTCTGAGGGTACACTCTTAGAAATGATACACACTTAACGCTCCTGAACACACTCCTATGCACCCTTAACTGAGAGGAAGTGCCATTACATTCAATGCCACTTACCTCTGAACAGCGATGTGCAGGCTTGCACTGCAACATTGCATTTTTAATACATCTGCATTAATGGGATTACAGCCGGCTTCTGAGTTTATGCACCTTCAAGCTACCTCTGGAGCAAAAATGTTTTAGAAAATATTGTTAGAGAACACTTCTAGGAATTCTCTTCGCTCTTCCCCACGCCGTTTTTTGTTGCAGTAGTAGTTGTCATTGTTTTGGTTTTGTGGCAGCCATCCTGGATAGTTCAATGACCTAGATATCTGGCTGCTGGGCCAAAGGGTGTGAGTTCAATTTCTGAACTCACTGAGAGAAAACCCAGCCTGTGTAGCCTTGGGCAAGCTGCACAGTCCCAGGGTATCCTAGGAAGAAGAGAATGGTAAACCCACTTCTGAGTATTCTATACATGGAGAACCCTGGAAGGGCTCCACACAAATTGGAACTGATTTGGTATGTAATTATTAATTATCCTTCCTGCACATTCTGTGTATACTGTAGGGATACAGTAGTTCTGCTACTATTGTTTGAGGTGACAGGAGAAGAAGGAAAGAAGTGTGATTTTGCTTATGGTAAGCCCACATCCCCCAGCGACAGGGAATTTTCCATCCCTGAAATTATTTGGCAAAACTGACCTGCAAATAAGTGGAAAAGTCTGAGGAAACACTTGCATTTAATGCCAGTTTGGGGGGAAAATCTTGAGACTGCTATCCTGTACCTGTTTTGTTGTTTTGAAACTTTTGAGCAGATATGTATTGGGTTGAGATACACTTATAGTATTTATTTATTTGATTTGATTTGTATCCCGCCCATCTGGTCTATATGACCACTCTAGGCGGCTTGAGATCCATGCAGGAGAAAGAATACTAAATAATAATTTTAATTAAAATAATAATTTTAAAATTAGTGCTTCTAGCATGTCTCAGTGTGACATCCTGAGATCTGATATGATGGGAAGGCTGGCTTTGTGATAGTGAAGGTTGCTATTTTCTGCTCCTAAATCTTGAGACACACATTCTAGATATGGAAAAGAAGACATAGCCTATAATTTACAGGGGAAAGGAATAAAATGTTTAGTGATTTCTGTATCATTTCGTAACCATTTATTTCATCAAAAAAATCTCTAAATAAACGTGAAACATATGATGGGCAAAAACATTCAGTTCATGTAGCCATTAATTTATTGCAAGATCACGTTCCTCTCTTTAATAGATTTATGTGACATGCGTGTTGACAAATTGTCCATTTACATAGTCCCAATACTCTCCTTTGATCCCAATTTATTCTCATCTGTCATGTTACTAATCCAAATGAAAACTAATATTTATTCAGATTTGATCCACAATTCTTAGAATTACACTTGAATTACAAGAATTACACTTGCTGTAGTAGATCCTTTGCTTGCAAGCCTTCACTTACAGCCCTTTGGAAATTGCTTTAATAAAATGGATTGCCCTCTTAAGGGAATCCAATGTTTGTTTTAATTCCTGTTATTTTATTCCACTGTTTGCATAGGCTACTGGCTGGATCCATTCATATCTATACACAAACATCTCTTATTTAACAGCTGTTTTTCCCCAAGCTACCTTTTCAAAGATAACAGTTGAATAGCCTCCTTTGGGAGCACCAGCATCCACATGCTTAGTAATGTGTGTCTTTGCAACTGATAAACCATTCCAAAGCATGTTGTTTCTCTTTGTCAGCATGACAACCACGTTACAGTATATGGGAAAGATATAAAGTGGACTGCATGAAAGAATGAAACACTCTGCCTATACAGTATTTGGGATTAATGTGTAACATTTCGGACAGGACCACACAACATGGGAAACCTCAAAGGAGATTCAAACTCTTAGTCAAGAACGTCTAGCTTTCTCTCCTTCAAAGCAGGCTGTGACTGGGATGGTGTTCCACAGGTCCAGCGAAAGGGGCATTCATTCAGCACCACAGGAAAGAGCATGTTGTAGGAATTTGTGGCTGGCTTACCAAATTGTCTTTTACATAACAGGTATTCTAGCAGTTATACCTCAACGTAACTGCAGAATGGGAGTGTAATGGGGATGAATTGTGAAATGCAACTGCTTATCATGACATCAAGGAGAGCTCAAGCATGCCAAAAAGTAACTTTCCCCATCTCTGCAGAACACACCTCAACTGCCAGATGGCTTCTGGCAAGTTCCTCTCTCAGCCACGGTGTGCATGCACGGACACCTGTAGAAGCTGACCTCCCTTATGAAGCTGTTCCAAAGTTTCCTAAGCCCGTGTATGCATGGTGGTTGCAGAGGGAAAGCACCTTATAAATGCTAGGTACTTTTGTTTGGGAATTTCTAAAATATGAAGTCTAACAATATTGAGAAAATAATAATTTCATGAAAATGAAATGGGATGAGGAGTGCCATCTGCAGGCAACTGTCTTCTGTTGGCTTCTTGCTAGAAAACGTCTGTAAGTTGTGGGGAAAGGATTTCCTTGGACGGCTTCCAAGGGCAGTAACATCCTGGATTATCTTTTTCAGCTGATGAAGTTCTTCCTCTAGTTATTCCCCAAACCATATATAGATTAAACATTGTCCATAAATAGCTTATAAACAAACACACTGCTTCTTGTAAAACTGACTGCTGAAGAAATCCCTAAGAAATAAGGAGTTCAAATTACTATGGTTAAGCCGAGCATCTGATTCACTGTTAATATCATACCAAAGCATAACTAAAGAAGCTTTACCAAGGCACAGCAGGAGAGAGATGGAAAGAAAAAGACAAGGCATCAGAGAGCAGGTATTACCTATCTTAGAACGAGGCAGAAGGGGCAGTCTTCTTCAGAAACTGCAAGAATGAAGAGGCCACCAGGGTTGCTTGAGTTGTCCTCCATGTAGAGCTAGAAAGCTTTGCAAGTAGAATTTCTAGATCTGCAAACATACAGGGCTCCGTTAGGTAGCAGTTTTCAACTTTAGGTCTGGATCATTGACTAAGATCACTGGGGCTTCTGGGAGTTGATGTCCAAAATACTGAACACCAAAGATGAGAAGCACTGTTCTTAGATATAGTATCAGAGAGGAGACATGAGTTGATGCATTCCCTTAGGTCTCTAACTACACCAAAGGCAAAATAACAACAAAAAAGGAGAAGACAAAAGAGACTGGAGGGAGATATGTAGCTATGTGTTTTTGTTACGTACTGTTAAGTCACTTGTGACTTTTTGTGACCTTGTGAATTAATGACTTCCAGGAGGTCCTATCATTTATAGCCCTGCTCATATGTTGCAAATCAAAGGCAATGGTTTCCTTATTGAATGAATATGGTACTATCTGCATATTTTACATTACTGATTCCACCAATTTTCAGGCCTCTTTTATCTGAAACTAATCAAGTTTTTGATGTGATACATTTTATATATAGATTGAACACATAGGGAGATAAAATATATCCTTGTCTGAAACTTTTGCCAGTTGGTAACCATTCTGTTTAACCATGTTCTGCCCTAAAAGCAGCATTTTGTTCCAAGTATATATCAGGAAAATTAAACGCCCATGTCTTTCACAACAATCCATAATTTTCATGATCTTCTACACAATCAGAGGGCTTAGTGTAATCTATAAAGCGCAGACTGATTCATTTTCTAAAATTCTTTGGTGTATTCCAGTAGTCAAACTTCATTTGCAATAGGATCTCTAGTGCCTTTTCCTTCTCTGAATCTTGCTTGAACATCTGGCATTTATGTCTTCATGTAAGATAAAAACCTTTTAAATAAAATCTTGAGGGCCCTTTGGCTTGAATGGGAAAATAATGTTAAACACAAACACAACCTAGATGGACATCTCTAAACTCTCCAAAGAGAATATTTTATTAAATTATGCTTTCCTCTCACCAGGGCTATGATTTGTCAAACAAAGGGGAGAGCCCAGAAGGGCTTGCATGTAGAATAACTCAGCATAGCACTAGTATGGGGAATTTCTGGACAGAAGAGCAGAAAACCTACGAGGTTCCCTGTTTAGCCAGTATCTTATTTCCAGTCAAAGATGAGAGATGCAAGGTTATTTGAACCCCTTGGAATTGAGTGGTTTGGTTTGTAGCTCAGGAAGGGATGCTGCAGGGAGACTGAGCTGTGACTCGAAGCCCAGAAAGCTGTTGAATTAATTCCGAAGTGGGCCATGTGGGTGGGCTTGGAAGCTAAATTCTTGTTCCTAGGCAATACCATGGCCCACACTTGTCCCAGAAATGGCTGGAAAGCAGCGTTTTAAAACAACACACACACACACACACACACACGCACACACAAAACAAAACAAAACAAAAAACAGAAAGTAAGTGAATTAATGCTTAGTCCTGATGAACACATATAGGATTGCAGTCTGGTTCCCAGCCCAGGCAGTAGTTGCACAGGGGCTTACTTGTGAGTAGGCATGCATTGGAACTGAGGGGAGAGGACTTGGACAACTGATGGAAGCATGTAAAAAATAGGGATGTTTCTAGGATGATCTTTTTCTGTTTTTCTGCAAGAATTCCTGAAATTGCTGCCCAGAAACCAAGATCTGCATAGCTGTAGGCTTTGCCACCGCACCCTCCTGTGAAAGGTTTTTGAGGTCTTTGCCTATAATATCAGCTCCTGCTACCTTGCTTCATGTAGCTTGCTTGCTTGCTTGCTTGCTTGCTTGCTTGCTTGCTTGCTTGCTTGCTTGCTTGCTTGCTTGCATGCATGCATGCATGCATGCATGCATGCATGCATGCATGCATGTATGTATGTATGTATGTATGTATGTATGTATGTATGTATGTATGTATGTATGTATGTATGTATGTATGTATGTATGTATGTATGTATGTATGTATGTAAGAGAGCCTAATGGGCAGTGAGACTCTGATTCCAAGGAAGCACTGCACCAGCTTTCTGTTTTTACAAATCAACAAGAAAAAGCAAGGCCACAGAAGCCAACAGTGCAGGTAAATGGCTGAGAAGCCTTCCTCAAGGAGTGGGGGACACAGATTTGAGTTTCTAGGCTGCAATTCCTGAAATTCTATGATAACTCTGGGAATTGCAAGAGCACACCCCTGGTGAAAACTGGCAGTAGTTACATGTTGTCTTGTACATTTTGATGTGGTCCTGCCCTTTGCCCACTGCTGGAACATGGTCACCAGTATTTTTCCTACATTGAAAGTTAACCTTCCATTGAAACCTGTGGTGCAGAGTAAGGCATTTGCTTACACCCCTCTATAATGTAAGAAATGAAGAATGTTTACACCTCTATAGGTATAATAAGACCACTATAGGTGTAAGACACACCCACCCACATTTTTCAAAAGAGAAAAAGTACTGCATGCCCATTCTTACTTCCTCTGTGTTGTCTGCAGAAGCATTTGCTTTGGGCATTATTGCAGGGAAATTAAGCTTTCTCATGTCAAAGTGATGAGGGGTGTACTAGAGATGATAGCAAGACTGCACTCTTCTTTAAAAAAAATCTCCAAGGAACTAGCATAGCAAAGCACTTGGATGTGAATTTTGCTAGGAGCTCCTGATACTATGCGATCTTTCACAGCAATTTTGTAGCTGCATGATAGTCCACACGATCCAATCTCCATCTACCCAAGTGTACGATTAAATAAAATATGCTAGGCATGTCAATTCTCTACCTACTCCCTTCCCAGCCATTCAGAAGACTGGCATGGCAAGGTTCTATGACAGGTCTTAAATTTATGTGAGAGAAAGGACTCAGCGGCATCTCATAGTTTAGATTTCAGCATGAACTTTAGCCTTCCTGTTTTCTTCTCCATATTCTAAAGCAGGGAAGTTTCACAAAAGGCCTGAGAAACACAAAACAAAATTGGGTGATATGAGAACCTGATGAACAACAGTCTGCAAACTCCAGTAAGGACTCTGAAGGGGGGGGGAAGCTTGTGTTATAAAGGAAACAGGGCCTCAGGAAGTTATGCTGAGGTGACTAGTAAAGGGTATTGTCTTTATTGCTTCACACTCTTTGTGATTCCAGACATGTTCTTCCTTTAAATCGGCATGAGGTGACAAGGTTATTTGCAGTTGTTTTATTTCAGTTTAACTTTCTGATCCTCTAAGGCTGTGTGCTTCGGTGCTTATTAAAAAACGGACACATTGGACAGTGACTGTACGCCTTTGACTCCCTCCAAAATATTTGTATGCTTCTCTCTCTCTCTCTCTCTCTCTCACACACACACACACACAAACACACACACACACAAATCATACATGTGCATTTGTTCTGTAAAGTATCTCTCTACAGACAAGTTCAAAGAAATGATAGGCCAAGAGCTTGCAGTGGATGGCAACGTTGTTGTTCGGCCTAGCCATTGACTGTGCTAGTTGGGGGATTCTGGGAACTGTGGTCTTAAAAAGTACTTTCCCCAGACTCTGACAGAGACTGGGCTCAAACCATAGTGTTTCCAGAAATTTAGCAATGATTTAGAATAGTGGTCTCCAACCATTTTAATACCAGGGACCAGTTTTGTTGAAGACCATTCTTCCAAGGACCGGGGGGAGGGGAGGGGCGCTGCCATGGGCGTCCATGAATGGGGTGTGCGTCTGTGCGTGGGGGTACTTGTTATGCAGTAATATGTTATGCATTAAACACCATTTCCCATTGAAATGCATGGGAGCGGGATTAGCATTTCAAAAAAATACATACTACTGCTACTGCTACTGCTACTGCTACTGCTACTGCTACTGCTACTACTACTACTACTACTACTACTACTACTACTACTACTACTAATACTAATACTAATACTAATACTAATACTAATACTAATACTAATACTAATACTAATACTAATACTAATACTAATAATAATAATAATAATAATAATAATAATAATAATAATAATAATAATAATAATAATAATAATAATAATAATAATAATAATAATAATAATAATAACAGAGCAAGTCCCACGCTGAGACTGCAAAAAACTCACCACAAATCCAAAAACAAAACAACACAGCACAGAAACATAACCCCCCAGTCCAAACCCATCCTCCAAAACCCATCCAGTACAGTTTTTAAAAAAGGAAAAATGGTTCATTACCGATTCGAAGTCTCCTCAGCCTCCTGGGATTCCACCGCCGCTGCTGGGAGGCCTCCGGAACTGGCACCAGAGGCTGCTCACCGGGATGGCCACGTTGGTCCTCAACACTCCTCGCCACTCTCCACAGCCGATGGCAGGAGAGCCAGCTGGGGAGGCCATTTGAATTTCCCGGGCTCTGTCTCTAGCCACGGGGTCCCTCCGTGCTGCTGGCTTTCCAGTCTTGGTGATGTCTTGGATGGGGCTTTCGCCCTCTTTCTTTCCCCAGCAGCAGCATAGGAAGAGAGGGAAAGAATCAAAGTGTTCTGGGCCAGGGGACTGCTTGGATCTCTTTCTTGACCTCTTCCTATGCTGCCGCTGGGGAGAGAAAGAGGGGGAAAGCCCCATCCAAGACTCACTGCCTTTGCAAAAGCAGGACAGACAGAGATCATTTTGATTCTTTCCATCTTAGTCTTTGCACGCCCCGACAACCTCCGCCATTTGAATTTTGCATCATGGGCCAGCGGAGGATGGCAGGGAGCTCCGAGGACCCCAAGGAGGAAAGGATAAAAGTGATCCCCCATCTTCACTGCCTTTGCAAAGGCAGTAGGTCTTGCCAATGTCTTGGATGGGGCTTTCGCCCTCTTTCTTTCCCCAGTGGCAGCATAGTAAGAGGTCAAGAAAGAGATCAAAGCAGTCCCCGGCTCTGGAGCACTTTGATTCTTTCTCTCTCTCTTCCTATGCTGCCACTGGGGATAGAAAGAGGGCGAAAGCCCTATCCAAGACATCGCCAAGACCCACTGCCTTTGCAAAAGTAGGACAGACAGAGGATATCATTTTGATTCTTTCCCCCTTGGTCCTTGTCCGCCCCGACAACCTTCGCCATTTGAATGTGGGGGAGACAATTTGAGGTGGGCTGGAAAGCTAGCAGCACGGAGAGACCCCACGGAAGGAGGCAGGAGCCTGGTAGGGAGGCCATTTGATTTTTCCCAGGCTCTCTCTCCAGCCGCGGGGTCTCTCTGCACTTCTAGCTTTCCAGCCAGGCTCTGGGAGGCCATGCTGCCATTTGCACAGGAGCGTGTGCGTAGGGGCAAACAACCTTTGTGGGGGTGAGTGTGTGTGGTGGGCAAGGGGGTGCAGGAGGTCTGTTTTGGTGGCCCAGTCGGCCTTAAGCCAGGACCAGCAATGGGCCACGGACCGGGGGTTGATGACCTCTGATTTAGAAACTAGATCACTGCTCAGGAGTGTGTACTTTCATCTAACTTTTTGCCTCTGGTAGACAGGTTTTACAGGTTTTGTCTAGTTTCAGAACCCAGCAAAATGTATTTGTTCAGAGGCTCAACAAGAGGTATTTGTGTTGTGTACACCCACACCTTTATTTAATATCACTGTACAGAGTGGTGTTATAGAGTGTTACTCTGACACCTTATCCACTATAGTGTGAAACTAGGACTCAATGGAGCTGAGTTCAAATCTTTCTCTCAGCCACAGAAACTCACAGGGGGTGTGCGTGGTAATGCTAAACCACTCCCAGAACCTCTGATATAAATTTTCTAATGAAAACCCTGTCTAAATCTCCATAAGTCAGAAACAATTTGATTGCCCATAACAACAACTGTATTGCCTGCCTCTAGTCATCATTTTCCAGAGAGGTAAGAACATCATTGTAACAGTACACACATTCCTGCCATGGTGTTCATTCAAGGAAATTTCAGAGTTTTGACAGGCTTCTACTAGTGCCTGGGAATGCCAAATGTAATTCCAAGAGATGTGATGATTGTGAGAATAAATGCATGAATGAAAGAAGACCAATATAATAATAAAAGAAAAACCTGGCTGGAAGACACCAGATTAATTTAGGGATTGTCTAATCTCTTATTCTTCTATTGGTCTTCTTTCATTCATGTACTTATTCTCATGCTGGTGACATCTCTTGGAGTTATATTTGGCATTCCCAAAGTAGGCAGGCTCTTGATGAGACCTTGAAAAGTGAAGCCAAAAATAATATATAATATATAGCCACTTCAGGATTGTTGTTGTTTAGTCATTAAGTGGTGTCTGACTTTGTGACCCCATGGACCAGAGCACGCCAGGCCCTCCTATCTTCCACTGCCTCCTGGAGTTGGGTCAAATTCATGTTGGTAGCTTTGGTGACACTGTCCAATCATCTCGTCCTCTGACGTCCCCTTCTCCTCTTGCCTTCAAACTTTCCCAACATCAGGGTCTTTTCCAGGAAGTCTTCTCTTCTCATGAGATGGCCAAAGGACTGGAGCCTCAGCTTCAGGATCTGTCCTTCCAGGGAGCACTCAGGGTTGATTTCCTTCAAAATTGATAGGTTTGTTCTCCTTGCAGTCCAGGAGACTCTCAAGATTCTCCTCCAGCACCACAATTCAAAAGCATCAATTCTTTGGCGGTCAGCTTTCTTTATGGCCCAGCTCTCATTTCCATACATGGCTACTGGAAAAACTATAGCTTTGACTATGCAGACCTTTGTCGGCAAGGTGATGTCTCTGTCTAGGTTTGTCATTGCTTTCCTCCCAAGAAGCAGGCATCTTTTAATTTTGTGGGTGCTGTCACCATCTGCAGTGATCATGGAGCCCAAGAAAGTGAAATCTGTCACTGCCTCTGTATCTTCCCCTTCTATTTGCCAGGAGGTGACGGGACCAGTGGTCATGATCTTAATTTTTCTGATGTCACTTCAGGATACTGGCAGATTAACCTCTTCCTCAGCTCTGTGGAGAGGCCAAGGAGGTGAAAAAATGTGTATTTGACAGCAAATATTCCTACATCATTTTTAATATATATATAATGAGCCAAGGAAGGGATTAATTTGCCAGTATCCTGAAGTGGGTGTCTTAAGCCATTTCACGATGTTGGCAAAAGGCTATCACATGTGCTGGCGATAGCATGTGCTGGAAATGGAGTAAACCAGAGCAATCCTACCCACATCAAAAGAGAGAGAGAGAGAGAGAAGCCCCTGATGCACTAAAGGCAACAGAAAAAAATTCTTCAGGTATATGTGTAGCAAAAGACAGAAAAAAGAAATGATGGTTCAGGTACTCAGTGTGAATGGCAAAATGATAACAGATGATGAAAAGAGGTTGCAAAAGTATTCAATCCCTACTTTAGTTCCATTTTCTCTCAAAAGACACACTACGACCTTCCAGGCAAATGTGAAGTAAAAATACAAGATAGGATTGCAGCTTCATATCAATAAACAAATAGTCGAGGAATACTTTATTACTTTGAATGAATTCAACTCTTCAGGTCTCAATGAACTGGATCCTACTGAAGAAATTGGCTGAAGAACTCTTAAGAACCACTTCAAAAAGAGCAAAAAGGAAGGATCCTGGTAACAATAGAGCACTGAGCCTGATATCAATCTTAGGGAAAATTCTGTAGCAGATTATAAAGTGGTCAGTCTGTAAGCACCTTAAACACAATGCAGCAATAACTAGAAGCCAAAACAGATTGTCATGAATAAATCCTACCAGACTGATCTGATCTCATTTTTTAAATCAGATATCCTCCTTGGTAGATGGTGGGAATGCTGTAGATGTCATATATCTTGATTTCAGCTTTTGGAAAGGTGTCCTATGATATATTGATTAGCAAGTTAACTAAGTGTAAATTGGATAGAACAGTTATCAAGTGGATACACAGCTAGTTACAGAATCCTACTGAGACAGTGTCAATGGCTCCCTCTCAAACTGGGAGGAGGTAGCAAGCCAGGGTATCACAAGGCTTAGTCCTGAGCCTGGGGTGCTCTTTAACATTTTTCTTGATGACTTGTCCAAGGAGGTGCAGGGAATGCATTCTGTGGATGACACAGAATTGAATAGAACAGTTCATACCCTGGAAGACTGAAATAAAATTCAAAAAGATTTTGATAGTCTTGAGCACTGGGCTGAAAACAAAATGAAACTTAACAAGGATAATTGCAAAGCTCTACAATACAGTGGGGTCTTGACTTAAGAACGGCTCGAGTTAAGAACATTTTGACTTAAGAACCACTCTCATAGGAAAATATTGACTTGACTTACATACTTAGATTTGGGTTAAGAACTGAAAAAAAACCACATGGGAGGCAGGGAAAGTGCAAAATTTGAAATTTCAGTTAACTGTTGGCCAGTGAAAAGGGTGCCTGTCTGCTTCCTCACTCCTCCCAGCGTTTAGAGAGTGGATTGGGAGACAGTCTTCGGACTGCCTGGTACCGTACTGCCTGGACTGTATTTTCCCTGCCTTCCCTGAACCTTTCTTGACCTAAGAAAAAAAGAAACAAAATATCCCCCTCTAGTGGTCGAAGGCAGAATAGCAGCTTCCCATTAGTTTCTATGGACGGAAAAGAGCAGATACGGATCAAATGGTTTTCAATGCATTCCTATGGGAAATGCAGATTTGACCTGAGAACTTTTTGACTTGAGAACCGCCTTCCAATACGGATTAAGTTCTCAAGTCAAGACCCCACTGTAGATCCAGGTAAAGTTAATGACATGTAATTCTCAATTGAATCAATGTTCTTTTAATTAGAACTGATTTGTCTCACTGATTTCAATGGGATCTAAATGCAGCTAAACCTCTGTTGCCCAAAACTATAGAGCACAACATTGATGAGAAAAAGGGATGATGGAAGGTTTATCAGCACAGTCCCTCCAAAATTCTAGCCTTTTCTCTGTGCGCTTCAAGAGGCAGGCCATGATTCAAAAGACCACACATGGTACCATAGCCTTCCAGCACTCTTTCCTGTTGTAGCTCCACAAGTCCCTTGGGAAGTTTATTTGGAAGGTGTAGAGACCCTATGGAGTGGAGTTCAGTGTGATGAAGATGCACAGGAAGAAATGGTTACACACACACACACACACACACACACACACACACACACACACACACCATATTCTTCGAAGTGGTTTCACCTCAAACACAAGTCTCTTTGGGTTCCAGCCAATGTTTACAAAGCATCCTCATTTTGTCACTCTGTAATGTATACACACAACAGGGGAAAGAAAAATACAATCTGTCACATTGACGGACCTTTCACTTACATAAAATAAAAGACCAGCACAAGCTGCTTAGTATATTAAATAGAATGCTCCTCTAAACACTCCCAGAGCAAAATGAAAGCTGAACAATTTTATTCATAAAGTTCATAGTTCTCCAGCATTAAATGAACAATATGGGCTGAGGCATATATTGTGCATTTGAGATTTGTCTCGATCTGGCTCATTTATTTTAATTTGGGTCTGTCAGCAGGGGAGGAGGAAGAGAAAGAGAGAGAGAGAAGTAATTAAACTTGGGACTAGCATGGAGAAACATTTTAAGTTCCAGCACTGTAGCTTGATATCCAGTAAGTTCTCTATATTTCTTCCATCTGTCAAAAGAAACTCTCATAAGGACTGTAATTCACTCCTGCTTTGATTAATTAAGTCGCACAATGAGTTTGCAATTACAGTGCTTAACTGATTGATGTAATACGTAAACTTCAGTCACAATGGTTTTTCTTCACTAAACCTCCAACCAACCTTAAAAGGATTTTTTTTAAGAATTAAACCTGTATTTTGTAACTGGAATGGTTGTAAAATAGGAGTTTTCTATTAAGAAGTCAGAATGCTTTCCAATAGTAGCAAATGACTCTGTGAGCTGTGACAAAGGTCCGAGTTACAGATTACTCCCAGGATATTGGGACTTAGGGTGGTCCTGTGTTCTTTTACATAGAGAACAGTCCTCTACATGAAGACCTTCCACTTGGTGTTTTCTCACTCAAGACCTACAATTATGACTTGTTAAATCAAAATTTGATTTGTACAGTGTGATTTCAAAGCATAACAGTTCATCAATCATATTGCTGTGATCATTCTTTCAGATTCATCTTGGTTTACATAAAGAGTATGTTGTTGTTCTTATGTGCTATCAAGTCACTTCCAACTTATGATGATCCTATGAATTGGTGACCTGCAAAAGGTCCTATGGCTAACACTCTGCTCAGGTCTTGCACATTAAAGGGCATGGCTCACTCATTTAATGTTTGGTGTTCTTCTTTTCATCCTGCCTTCCACTTTTAGTAGCATTATGTTTTTTTTCCCAATAGATCTTTTCCTCTGTTATACTGTATTACCAAAGTACCAAAGCCTCACGTGGTAATTTTTAAACTGGATATATGTTTTATGCACTGTTTTACATGTGCTTGTTTCATAAGTTACTGGCATTGATGGACACTTAGATTTGTGCCAAGAGTGATTGTTATGATAGCTGAGAAATGTAAAAACACATCTGCAGCTGGAACTGCAAGCTGATTGGTTTTTGTAGTAAAATCAATGGCTGCAGGAAGGGAAACCTGTTTCCCTTCCTGCAGCCAGCCTCCACAAAGGGACAAATAAAAATGGGCAAATATTAGTCCCTTCGTATTTCTTGGGATTTCCAGACCTGACTAATATGAAGGGACAAATATCATGAATATCATGATATTTCATGAATATTGCGATTCATTTTTATTCATTCCCATGTGTAATAACCACTGCATTTTAGTTTACTTATTTTAGCTTCTAGTGAGAGATCAGGTTTGAGTTGATCCAGAACCTGTTTATTTTTCTTTTGGGAGCCTATGGTATTTGTAAAATGTGCCTCCAATGCTACATTTTGAATGGGTCTCATTGATTCTGTAAGCTTTCTTCATTATCTAGCATTTACATCCATACATAGTGATTGGAAACATCACAGTATGGTTTACTTTGGCCTTGGGCTTAAGCAACACATCCTTACACTTGAGAAACTTTTTTTAGTTCTTTCATAGCTGTCCTTCTATAACTCAGTTTTCTACCGCTTGGGTGCAGTCTCTGCTTGGAATGAGGATGAGTCAAGGTATAGAAAAATTATAAGCATTTTGATTTCCTCATTTTCACCATACAAATTGTGTTTTAAAATTTTCACCATTAAAAAAAGCTGTCTTTTTAACGTTCAATCATAATCCTGCTTGGAACTTTCTTCAACCTTCCTCAACAGTATTTTCAATTTATTCCTATTTTCTGTCAGTAACATGGCATCATTTGTATATCTTAAATTACTGGTGTTTCTTCCACTAAATTTTAGTCCCCCTTCATATGAATCTACTTTATTTAGATTGCATAGAGAAAGATATAAAGTTCACCCTTATCTGACACTTTCACCAACTGGAAATCATGCTATTTATCCATATTCTGTCCTAGTTGTAATATCTTATCCAAAGTATAGGTTGTGCATTATGAAAATCAAATGTTGTGGTACACCCATTTGCTTCACAATAAATCATAGATTTTCATGATCCATGCAGTGAAAGGCTTTAGTTTAATCTATAAAGTATGAACTTTTTTTCCTGAAAAATTTTGATACACTCTGGTAGCCAATGAATATGTGCAGTGTTATCTCTAGAACCTTTCTTTTCTGAATCCCACTTGAACATCTGGCATTTCTCATTATGTATACAATAAAAGATATGTTGTAAAAACCTGAACGGTATTTACATAGAAAATTAATACAATGGTACAGTTAATGCAGCCTTTTGCATGTGCTTTCTTTGGAATCAGAATATATAGCGATTGTTTCCAGTCTGTGGACTATTGGTTGTTGTTTTTTTATTTGTTGGCATATTCTTGTTAGGATTTTGACAGATTTAATCTCTGTTGCTTCAAACAGCTCTATTTGTATTCCATCTGTTCCTAGTGATTAGAGCATGTATTTACACTAAAAAGGCTGCTGGCTTTGCACTTGGTTTTGTGACCAACTGATAGAAGAAATCTGTGGGTTTTCCATAAGGCAATAGGCATCATTGACTTACCTACTGTCAACCTTGTGTTTTCAAATTTGGAATGCCCACCGATTTTTCTTTATCCCATCAGGCATTTCTACTTTAATCTCTTCACCTATCAGGATAATCATGCTAGCATTCTTCATATTGGAAGCTTGAACACTGTTGCAGAACTGCAGCTGGTCCTGAAAAAGGTGGTGCCTGCATATGACTTTTGCACTTTTTTTGATTCTTAGGAATGAATATGTCAATCTCAGTCTTTTTATTTACCTTGAAGAATCCTACATTTTAGTCATATGGGGCAGAATCTACCACTGGAGGAACAAAGTTTTCGGTCACTTAAAGAGTGAGTGCACCAACCAAAAATAGTGACTGCACCAACCTCTATGCAGTTCTTCTCAGTATAATTTTTTAAATCGTGTTCAGTTTGAGAAAAGCCTTTCCAAAACACTTTCCAATTGAGGCTGTGACAAATGCTCATTTTATGGCATATTTAAAAGTCTAAAAAGATGCTACCTCCTTAAATCATTGGAGGAGGTAGAGGGGAAAACATTTCAAATTAAAATAATGAGACAGACATCTCCCTTTGGCTAATATTGATAGCCCACAGTCCATGAAAGTCAAGTGAAATTGACAGATTTCTAGTTCTCTTTGTATTCTGAGGAAGGAAATTCTGGCCAAAGTGTACATTAGCTTAAGCACGTGGCTGCTGTCCCATTCCCCTTGCCATGCCTCTTTGTAGAGTTTAATCAAAGCAAGCCCTGATGTAGTATCATCACATTCAGTATCTCCCTATCTTCTGAGCAAAGCTGTCTATGAAGTGGTACAGGAATAGAGAAACTCTTAACACGCCAATATCAAGGCATGTATCTATTTAAATTAAACATTACAAGGAGACATGGGGAGAAAATGGGGATTTATGGTGGGCACACATTCATTTTAATGTTTATTTTGGGCCTTTGTTTAAATGCATTAGGACAATAGTTGCCAACCTTGGGTCTCCACTGGGGATGTCAGTGGTGTGTCTCAGATCTTAAGGTTCAAGGGACTGACCTTTGAGGCTGAGAAAGAATGACTTCTGAGACCAGGAAAGGTGGATCCAGAAGGCAAAAGATATGTCTTTCTACCATCACTGCTTCATTCCATTTGTATCAGTTGGGAAGAAGGGAACACCCCTTCAGCCTACTGTTTCCTGGCAATCAACCATTGCTCAGTGGGAAGGGTAATCCAGTGAGTCTAATGGATAGTAACACTATACTTTCCATGGAGTAATGCAGCAACTCCCAGGAAGCAATGGGACTCAGGAAATGTTCACGTCTTCTTTTCAGCCTTATAGCTCTGCCAGTAGAAGGTACTGCTTGGCATCAACCAGCTTCATTTGTCCTCTTGGATTTCATTAAATTTTATGCAGGAAGAGCAAACTCATCAGAATGTGCATGAGGCTTTGATGTAGCCAAAATGTACCATCTACTCATTTGAAGGTAGGGCTAGCCCTAAATATTTTGATAGAGACAGAGCAACAAAGTATGTCTTATTCACCTGGGGTAGAAAATCCTGCAATTTATTTACTTTCCAATAAAAATACAACAATAATCGTTCAGATAACTAACAAATTCCTGTCCTTTTATGACAACCAGATCCACTGCCAGAGATGTTTGGATACAAACTTTCATGGCCATATGACCCTGTCTACATCTGTTCTCTCATTTGTAAACAGAGAATTTTTGTCATACATCATAGGGCTGTTGAGAAGACGAGTGAGTTAACTATTGCAAAGCAGTTAATTAGTACACTAAACATGCAGTAAAAATTGGCAATACCATCAATAACTGCTTACCAACAGTAAATTCTCCAATACTTTCCTGCCAATTAATCACTACCTCCACAAATAAAAATTACTGCATGTTGCCAGATGTCTTCAAGTTAATTATCTGGGTACATTAGTTGACATCTATACCGGGAGCCTTTCCTTCCAGTTCGACTCTTCCAAACAAACTCCACATAGTATACAAACATATAAAGCCAATAATGAAAAATTATTCAGATGGACTAATAAAAACTGGCATGCCTAATTAAAATGGCACAACAGAGGCAGACTGGCAAGCTGTTGCACTAGGTTCTGGTCCAAAAGCTGGGAATTGCCCAGCTAAAACCATACATTTTCAAGAGAGAGAAAAAGCAGGAAAATAAGATTATGTCGGGCATGAAACTATCTGGAAAACTGTTCAGCAGTGTTATGGAACATTCATTTTCCTTGCTGTGATACTCAACTACTATAATTATCAGTGTTCACCCAGAATTCCAAAGCACTTATGAATAGGCTGCAGCCTCCCTAACACTACAGCAATTCCTGTAATACTGGACCATCATCTTCCTCTTCTCCTTTTTCTTAAATAATTTTCTCAGAACCATCTTTGTCCATTATACGTATTGTATTAAGAATCCCAATATTCTGGTAAAGATGCAACTTGCTGTGGAGATAGCAATTGCATTTCTTGCATATCATTGGCTGAAATCCTGTTGCGTAGCATAATGAGGTGCACTAGAGTAGGTCCACTGAAACTGTGAGGATTTGGTGAGTCAACTATTCTGTTAGTTCTATTGATTCAAATAGGCCCACTCTACATTTGACTTACTTTAGTGTAGTAAGTAGCAATGAGAGAAGGCTCATTTAATCAATGTAATTTTACAGAGGAATTAATTTATCAAATCCCCACTGATTCAATGGACCTACTCTAGTGTGACTTGCTATGCTAAGCAACAGGATTTCAGCCACTGAGTGTGTCATGGCCTAAGCAGAGCTCTCAGCAAGCAGTCCCCTGTGGGAACTGTACGATACCAGGCTCCAGAAGGCCGTGGTGATACCTAAAGAGAGGCCAAATTGTCTGCCTAGAAGAAATATCAGGCTGCACAAAGGACGCCTTGTGCAAAGGAATCCTAACTTATACAGAAGGTGAGGCTTTGGCACTTTCTGCATAAGATCATCTATCTATCTGAGGCTGTATGACCCTGCTGGGGGCAAAAATCAATGATCACTGACATTCCCTAAATAACTGAAATCTTGCTGTGCTTTGCTCTGCTGGTGTCTAACACAACTGATATATGGAACTTGGACTTTAGATTGCCTGCATTTGGTTTATCAAATTAATGGAGATAATTTTAACCTAGTTTGACCTCAGCTTGACATTGAGTTTGGCTGTGCCATACCTGACCTGTTTGCTAGCTGTACATGAGTCTTTACTATCTTGATTTCATAATGTCTCATTCTGCTGCTGGCATTAACTGCCTGGAACTAGGACAGGGGGAATGCTCCATTCACTGATACCTCCTGGGAATCAAAATCTACACATATGCCCACACCTGTAATCTGATTTTTAATTAGCCATTCTGCTGCAGATTCTCATCTACATATGATTCAATGGAAAAACAAAAGTGAATGTAGTACTAGTGTCCAGATGAAGGGAAGTATTTATTTATTTATTTATTTATTTGATTTATATCCCGCCCATCTGATAAATCTATACCACTCTGAGCGGCTAGTACTAGGGCCACTCCAATCTCCACTGATCAGACTTCATCTGATATACTGTGTCCAGTTCTGGACAACACATCTTAAAGAGCGTATCAGCAAGCTGTAGCTTGTCCAGACAAGTGCAACCCAGACGTTAAAAGGTCTGAAAACCAATCCCTGCAAAGACAATGGACAGCTGGCTCCAGAAGCAATGGATCTGAATTATGAAAAAAGGAAGTTTGAACTAAATATTAGGAAGAACTTGTTTGAAAATGGGATGGACCACCTTCAATAGTGGTAAATTCTAGTTCATGTGAGTTTCCCAGAGGTTAGATGACCATCTGCCAGGGATATGTTAGCTGTGAATTTCTTGTTTTTATAAGAGAGATGGGTTCAATCACCCTCTTCCAGCTTACAGTTCTATG
Organism: Pogona vitticeps; assembly: GCF_051106095.1. Taxonomy (NCBI): domain Eukaryota; kingdom Metazoa; phylum Chordata; class Lepidosauria; order Squamata; family Agamidae; genus Pogona; species Pogona vitticeps. The sequence goes on from NC_135785.1 coordinate 164,351,116, forward strand.
AGTCTAATTCAAAAAGGTGCATAAACTGTTCATATGTGAGACAAGACTTTTTTCATTATATCACAATCATAACAGCACATTGTCAAGGTCATTCTGAGTTATGGTGACCCTTCTGGGTATTTTAGGTATGAAGTATTCAGAAGCGGCTTCCAAGTCTATTTTTCTGGGTATGTTCTGGGCTTGCACAGGTCAACGATTCTCCCAGGAGGCACAATGAACAACTGAACTGCTGGCTCTATAGCTCCATGCTCTCCAGCCAGTGATTTTATTAGGCTAAGCAAGCCCCTGCTGCTTGCCCAAGCACTGTCCATAACTAACTGTTTGTCTGTAGGATGCAGTGCTCCAAGTTGTCACATAAGATCATTTGAACCTCCAGTGCAGGGATTCAACACCACCCACCACCAGCACCAGCGTAGCAATCACCTTTGCATAGCCACAAATGTTGCAACAGCACATTTTCCAGGGCTCACTGCAGAAGCAGCTGAGGCGGCAGCAGCTAGAGCACTGGAAGCTGCAAGAAGGCTCTAATTGTTTGAAGAGAGTTCCAATGCATGTAGCAAATATTCTGTATAGAGGAAAGAGTGGCAGAAAGAGAAATGAGTTTGTGTGCCCCCTACACTTGCCTTTGCCAGATCTACATGCAGATTACTATTTTTAGGCTTATTTCATTCATCACTTCCCCTCTGAGGTCACTTCCTGTTTATTCCTTCACCTAGAGTGCCATCAGAAGGGCATTTAACCCATTGTTTGGTCCATTGCAGACAAGCTGCTTTGCTCCTTTTTCTGGTGATCACACAACATACTTGCTGGAGCAAACCAAACTGTCCCCAGAACGTTCCTACCTGCACCTTTCTGAGTGCTTCTGATTTTTTGGTGCAGGTAGAATCTCTCTGGTTTGTCTGTTAAGAGCACATGTGACCAAAAGCAAGCTTGGCACCTATCAAAGTTGTCAAGGCTCCTTCAGCTGTCAATTTGCCATATTGTGAAGTGGCTTAATAAGTGAACCACTTCAGGGTATCAGCAGACTGATGACTTCCTCTGCTCTTTGGCAGAGGGGCAGGAGAAGAAATTTTTTAAAAAAGATTGTAGTAAACCATTGCTGATGTGTTACCTCAGTTGTAAAATTCTTTTTTGGAAAAAAAAACTGCCTCTTTTTTTCTTGACTGGTCTTTTAAGACAAGGCAAAGAATATACTGTATATATGTGTGTATTAAAAGATATACAGTCGTGCCCTGGTTTATGATTACCCCATTTAACGACGAATCTGTTTCACGACGATGTTTTTGCGATCGCAAAACGATGGTTTGAATGGGGTTTTTCCGCTTTGCGATGAGGGGTTCCCTGCTTCGGGAACCGATTTTCGCTTTACGACGATCAAAAACAGCTGATTGTCGGTTTCAAAATGGCCACCAGCTGAAGAAAATGACCCCCCGCTGTGCTTAGGGATGGATTCCTCGCTGTACAGCCATGGAAAATGGCCACCTCTATGGAGGATCTTTGCTGGACGGTGATTTTTCAGCCCATTGGAATGCATTGAATGGTTTTCAATGCATTTCAATGGGCTTTTAAATTTTGCTTCATGACGTTTTCGCTCTACAGCGATTTTGCTGGAACAAATTAACGTCATCAAGTGAGGCACCGCTGTAACTGCTGTAGCACATCAGCTAAGTTCTATTATAGTCTCTCTTTTTTAAAGTAGCAAAACCCAGAGAGGCCAGCCCGCTATGTGCAGCCAATGGCAGGCCAAGGGGGGCTGCTACCCAATCTGCATTGAGCTTGAGTCCCGATCACCAGTCAGGTACACAGGCAGGCAAGCAAATAGCGGAGGAAGAAGAAGTCATGGCAGCTGCAAGGCAGCGATACAGGTAGAACTGCACATGGAACGTTGGCAGCAGCACCATGAAGCTGAACGGCCAGGAGAAAGATCCAGCAAGACTTTGATGCCTGCAACCAATGAGAGAGGGAGGGAGGAGGGGCACAATCCTTGGCCCCACACCTTTTTGGGAACAGCCCTTGGTATAAGGCCTCTTTCTTCTACAACTAGAGGGTTCTAGCTGGGGCCGTGCACAGAGGCTACATCATTCCGGTTTTGGATATTTTGGGTGCGTTTGGGAATTGCTAGCATTGTGAGGTGAGAGTCAGAGCCTTTCCTCCAACCTCTCTCCCCCCACTCCCCAAATCCGCATGGCTGCAGCAAAGCAAAAGGAAGGAATCCTTTTGCAGAAGAGCAAAAGTGATAGGAGCCGGAGCGAATAGGGTGAATTGAGCTTCGAGCTGTGATAAGCCATTTGGATGTTGGGCTTGGACCAAACAGCACATTGCACCTCTACCTGATCCCAAGTGACCCTGTTTAGCCTGCAGCAGCTTGCTCCAAAAGAGCCAATGGAGACCAGCCCTTGAATCAGCACGAAGCCAACTTCTCCTCCTGCAATATGCATACACTGATTTCCAAGCACAATAAGCAATACATTTTTTTCCTGGTTGTGCTTATTCAGTAGTCACAAGCTCAACACTAGGCTGCTGTACCCTTCCAGTATAAACAACGAAGAATCCTAAAAACGTTTATCTTGTGGAAACAAGTGACTTGGCAGTCCAGCCACCAAGTGGTTATGTGCTTTGTATTCTATTTTCTTGTGCACTGTATTCTGCTCTGGGTATAATTTGGTTGAAAGGTGGGGATCAAGCAAACAAACCTGTTTTTCTCAAGACATAATAATGCCATATTACGGTATGGTTCCTCAACTGATTCTTGTATGTATGTTTTGGCTCATTTTAGCCTAGTCTTCTCCAGAATTGACTGCTGATCACTGAGATTTTTCAAAATACATCTTCTGCACCTTGTTGTTTATGGTACAGAAACAGACTAGTTGAGATGTGTCTTAGTAGTGATTCCGCCTCCTCCTCCCTGCCCCCCAACTGCAACTGCACAGGACTAGCACAACTTATTTTTGAAGGACTATTAGGGGTGGAGGGTGGGGAGTGGTCATGCTAGTATAATGCAGAAGTGTTTTGACTGTAAGAAAGATGTAAGCCCTGAAATTGAAATACATTTAACACCAAGACCATTTTAAATCCTGGCAAGTGAGCCTACGATGTTTGAAACATTTACAAGTAAAAAGTTGTGATGTTTAACTGAACTTCTGAAGGAAAAGTATGAGCTAAAACAATGTCCATTAGCCAGCCTAACAAGTCTATGTAAGGTCATTTTCTTTCTTTTTTCCTTCCTTCCTTCCTTCCTTCCTTCCTTCTTTCTTTCTTTCTTTCTTTCTTTCTTTCTTTCTTTCTTTCTTTCTTTCTTTCTTTCTTTCTTTCTTTCTTTCTTTCTTTCTTTCTTTCTTTCTTTCTTTCTTTCTTTCTTTCTTTCCAAGTGGGGAAAAAAGAAAGGGTGGAAATGTTATTATCCCCTTACTGTAACTTCAACAGGAAAGAGCTTCATCACTAAGTCACGTTCCTTTTGTTTATTTGGAGCATGGCTCTTCTCCTCTTGCGTAATTCTTTTGTTTTCCATTGGTGTAATCTCTGAGGCACATGAGCATCAGACAATATAGATGACCTCCATACTGAACACATGGGCTTTTCTCAAGATATTGTTGTCCCGTTTCTGGCCTGCAGCCAGTTTTAGTACCAAGGTTCTGGCTGTGTGCTTTTTTTAAGACGTAAAGAACAATGGAGACTAATTTAGAAAGCGATGGGAAAAGGAATCTAGTGGACTGTCCATCCCCACCCTTTGAAGCAACGCCCAGAAAGAGGCTTCTTTTAAGTTTCTCAGAGATCCCCAAGTACTGAAGAGAAGGCGGTGTCACCAGCTGATTGACATTTGGCTAACCTTTCACGTATCTCTTGCACCTCCAAGGAGCTCTGCTGAAAGCAAAGTTTATGATTATGATAATGTGAGCGTTTAAAGCTGCAAGGAACCTCAGTGGACCATTTGTTTTTTTGGCTTCCTTGAGATCTGGATTACACCCAGGCCTGTAGGCTGTAGGGTTGCCAAGTCAACTTGGCATTAATAACAATATGAAGTGTGTGGGGTGGGAGCACAGTGTTACTGGGGTGTCTGCTATTAAGGAATTTATTGGAGGAATGGAGCTAAGGGATATCCTAATGGCAAGATGTGTGAGGAATCCTGGATCTGGCACAAAATACTTGAGTCTTAAACACAGCAGCCTAATGGGTTTGGAAAATAGCAAGGCCTGGTTTCTTGAATCAATCAATAAATAAAATAAAAATAGCATTTACACTTAAGCGTAATCTTTAAGACAGATTGAGAGAATTTCCATATGTTGAGTGAGCCTTTTTCTCCTTTTCTCTCTTCTTTTTCTCTCTCTTCTGCATGCAGATATGAATTTATTTTTATTTATTTGATTTATTTGATTTGTACCCCGCCCATCTGGTCTATACCAGTGGTTCTTAACCTTGGGCCACTCAGGTGTTTTTGGACTGCAACTCCCAGAAGCCTTCACCACCAGCTGTGCTGGCTGGGGTTTCTGGGAGTTGCAGTTCAAAAACACCTGAGTAACCCAAGGTTAGGAACCACTGGTCTACTGTACTCCATATCTTCCACTCTAGGCGGAAGATATGGAGTACAGTATTTGGAAAGATAGCAGGCACCAGTCATTTTCAGCTCATATGCACATAATAGCCAAAGGAACCTTAATGTACAATTCACATCGTAGGAGGGCTACAAGTGTTGTAAATGGCTAGATAGCTTAGTGAGAGGGCAATCTGATGGGTATATAGCACACTATTTGGTTTGCTTTTAATACAGCTTGGTTTATCACATGTGTTTTCAGTAAGAGCGATCCATCCTGCCTCTTTTGGAAGCTGTTCAGCTCCTTTCCGGCACAGTCCTAGGGCTGAAGTTTACTGGGTGCAATTGGGAGCACTATTGATTATGCCATTCTGCAGTCCATATGGTTAGTTAATACATTCTCAAACAGAGCCTTGTTACTGTTTGGCTTTGGGCAAGCTGCACAGTCCCAGAATATCCTCAGGACAACAGAATGGTAAACCAGATAAGAGCATACCCAGAAAGCCCCACGGAACAGCCACAACAAGTCAGAATCAATTTCATTGAAATATTAGTTCAGCCAAAGTGGTGGGACTAAGAAAGAGAAGGATTGTGAAGAAACAGTTTCTTGAATCTCAGAAAGAGCAGGAGAGATGAAGAAGCCCAGAGCTACTAAGGCCTTTGTCAATTTGGGTTAGAGTTTTCAAAATTCTCCTCTGTTTTGGATACCCAACCCTATTGAGGAAGATCTGTATTGGTGCTGTTGCCAAGAACATGGGTGCACAAATTGTAACATTTTGGTTTTTTTCCTGTTATATGAATGCAAATAAGAAGAGACTTATTTTGTGAAATGGTGTTTGCAAGATTCATCAATGATAAGTAAATAGCCCCATAGAACTTTAAAGTGTTACAATGGCACATAAATATTATTATCATTATTTAAATGCATTTGTCCTTATATGTTCTCTTAACTCTCTATATAAAGCAATGATGCACAGAGATGTTCTTTGTAGATTTATGCATGTAATAATTTTCTAGTAAAACTTCTCAAAAATGGATTAAAATATACTTTAATCCTAAAAGGATTAAGTGGATAAATAATCAAAATAACAAATGAGCAGCAGCAGAAAATAAAACCCCTTGGAAGCACAGCACACTAACATGAACCAAAAGCAAACTGGAATAAATAAGTCTTTAAAATCCTTTGAAAGGCCAGTACAAGAGAAATGTGGGTCAGCCACAAAAAAGGCCTGGTATATGACTACCTTATAGATCTCACTGTTGGACTGCAGTCCTCAGGGTCAAACTAGACAACACATGTATCATGTTTTATTTACAAAGGTGCTCCTCTAACTGGTGAAAAGCATCTGTTTGCCATAGCACACCTTTCTTCATCTCTGTTATATTGCATTTAGCTTGCTTTGTTTTATGATTAGTCATTGGAAGGTAAACACAAGCTTATTTTGCAAATCTACTTGTTAAGGCAAATACGGTACCTCCAAGCAAATATTGTGGAAGAGGATATGGGTTAATTGGAGGGAATATGTATTCCCAACATCTCATTTCACCTTCAGATGTTGATTGTCAGTATGTGCCTCTGCAGTGTTATTTCCTCCAGAGATTTTCCCTTGATTTGGTTGTGTTTGGACCCTAAGATTGCCTAGCACTCAAGCTTCACCTTCTTCCTAGTCGTCTCAGTATTTTAAGGTCTCCAGATAGCATTCTCACTGCATTCTCTCCTCAGTGGACCATCAATCTAGGCTTCATAGCTAGGCTTCAAATCTTGGATCCATACAAATTTTTATGGGAATTGCATTCTTCACAGAACCCTATCCTCTGCTAAACTAGAATGTTGATGCCTGTAAGGCTATAGACAATGAGGTCATTAGAAGCTTTCTGATATCTAGAAACACAATGCTGGATTTAAGCCTTGGATAGGTATTTGAAACAGATGAATCAAAACCTTTTCTTCATCTGAACTGCTGTCAGATTACACACTTCTCTCACTTTTTGGTGAGCCACAAGAAGAAATACTTTGTTCTTTTCTTCCACTGCAATACAGGAAAATTCATATCCATTCTCTGCCCCACTTCCCTCTACCTTTCTTCCAGCGTGGTTTTCAGGTACCATCTTCTCTGGAAGCTCTGCCTTTTCTCTCACAACCCTCACTACTCGTCTAAAGTAACACTATTGCAGACTTTGTGAAATGATGCCACTGAATCCTGAAGTGTGGAATAAACAAATCTTGCCCATCTTCCTTTGTTAATATGGCCTGACACAGACAACTGATACCTAAAATGCGGTTGTGCAAATAATTTTCAAAGCCTTTGCATGCTTCTCCAGCTCTTCATGAAGCACTAGCCTTGTTTTCAATGGGATGGGACAGACATTAAGCATTTTTTTTCAGGGCAGGGGCCCAATGCAGGTCATTTCTGCTACCTCCAGCAAGATTCCCACCCACCCCTTCTGATTCCATAAACCAATGCAAACTGACTTGTAGCTGAATCTGTCTTTAACACTAGAGATTGTATGACTTCCTCCACTACATCTGATGACAGCAACCTAGCTTAAGGGGTGCAGGCAAACCACTTTACCGCAGCGCTCTCCTTAAACACTTTGCTAGCATCTACCTAATGGGAGGCCCGGGCCTATTTCAGAGTCCAGTTTACACTGAAGAGAATATTATTTTTATCATCTGTTCTCCTTCTTCTGATTTCATCCTACAATGTCTAGCCCAGAGATGCACCACTTTTTAGGACCACCAGAAAAACGGAGAGAAATACTCCATGCCACTGAAGACCGAACACAAGGGGATAAAGAAATGATACTTGGTGCAGCAGTATCTCTCTACAAGATACCTCTAGCATGCCCTCAGCTCAGTTGAATAAACTGATAATTACCTTCAGAGCAAGTAGCTGTTACATTTCTCTCCCCGTTCTCACTTCCTCTCACATTACATGTAGCCAGACACAGAATACTTTGTTGAAATACCCTGGGGTGTTTAGCCCGAAATCATCACATCTGTACACACACCTTGAGGGACAATAAATTGAAACTGCCAGTATCTTAGTCTACGTCTGCATTTTCTATGCTGGGAAAACATTTAACTTCAGCTAATATAGTGTGCTCTGGTGTCACATCTGTTACTTAAATCTCCTCCAGTGACGCTCAGGGTCTCTCAGGTTATTGAAAAGAAGTAGGCAAATGAATATAGGTTCCTTCCCTGTGCACAGAAAAAGCACAGAAGTCTTTTTTAAAAAAGCATTAAGGGTTAGAAAGGCCAAAACAAACCTGGGGGATTTAAGAACTGAGTGAGACAATATCTTGGCAAAACAAAACAATACCAAGGATTATAGTGTCCACATGCACACATTCCCATATCTGCATTTGCCGAAATAAAAGGAACGCAGGGGAAAGAACCGACGCTTAGGAAGAAGGAGTTGAAAGAAAAAAGGAGGGATACTTGATCGCTCACTCATCCACAGATTTTTTTTTCTTTCAAATGAATCCCATCTCTATTCTTCTAAGCTGGGCTAACTTTTGATTTGGGGGGGGGCCCAGTGGGTGGCGATGGGGACGAATTCATTTGATATGTCCCGGAGCAGTTGAAAGGGAGAATTGTCATGAGAGGAATGGACTCTTCAGTTAATAGTGTTTCTATGCAATCTCATAGCCAAAGTTCTCTGGGTGGCTTATATTAAAAACATAAAAACATATTTGGAAAGCGTAAAAAAAACACATTACATTACAAGAGCAGCATAAAATGCATTAATAATTGTGTACCGTCAAGTCAATTCTGATTTATGGTGTAAGTGTATATTTATGTAAGTGTATATACTTACAATGACAATAAATTATTATTATTTATGGTGACACTTTTTGAGGTTTTCCCCATAGAGGATACGGTACTCAGACATGGTTTTACCATTCCCTTCTTCAAGGAGCACCCTGGGACTATACAGCTTACCCGAGGCCACACAGGCTTGTCTTTTCTGGGATGCACAGTGGGGAATTGAACTCCCAACCTCTGGCTCTGCAGCCAGATGCCTAAAAGGCAGCAAAAACAAAAAACAAAAACAAAAATAAAAAAACCATTCGTATTACAAGACTTGAAAGCAATATGAGGCAGCTCTTAACAGGGTAGGTTTAAGCAACTGTTGAACATTTACGATTTCTCTTGTTTCCCCCAGCTTCACGATGACTGCATGCAGAGTTCATAACTGATGACTCTAAAGCAATGTAATTACCTACAACGATTCACCTTTTAAATATTACTGAGTTACTTTTAAATGGCATTTATAAATATTTTAGATGACTTTTCATATGAATCATTCAAGGTTTATGCTATTCTCTCAGCAGTCCTATATTGAAAAGGAATGCAAAGTAATTGAAAAGTAACAAGCCACCCAACAAAATGTACCACACGTTACTGCTGTCACAATACAATGAGTAGTGGCAACGAATCACAATGAATAGTAGGGACCAAGTACTCTTAAAAATGTAATATTCCAGGCTCTGCTTTCCCATGGAAACACATGCAGATTTTCCTTCCCAAAATGCCCTTTTGCGTGACACAAAATGTGGGATGGAGCTGCTTGAAATTATGCAGGGGTTTCTGGGGGCTGCCTGCTTCAAGCTGAAGCTGAACAGAGCAGAAGGATGCGATAAGTCAGGGGTAGGCAGTGTTCATCCCAAAGGCCACATATGTCGCCTCGGCCCAAATATACCTCCCACAAGTCCTCAAAATGTAAAGAGATTTGAAAAACAATTTCCCACCCCCACCAAAGTTCTCTTGGGCACTCTAGGTGGCATGGGGGCAATTTTGTTGTTTTGAAGGCCATCCCTCCAGTACTCTGGAGACACTCCATGAAATTAAAATATTTGGAGGCCATGAGAAATTAATTGCAGTGCTAGAGAAGATCGTTGTGGATACCCTGGGCTACCAGGAAGACAAACAAGTGGATCCTAGATCAAATCAAGCCTAAACTATGTATTGGAGCAAAAAAAAAATGTTGAAACTGAAGCTGTCCTACTTTGGCACACCAGGAGAAGGCAGGGTTCTCTTGAAAAGACAATAATGCTAGGAAAGGTGGAAGGCAGCAGGAAAAGAGGAAGACCCCCTGGCCTTAATGGGACTTCTCTTCCTGTCCTCCTTTATGATGACTATATTGTTCTCTCATATCAAAGCCAATCTATATCAGTGGGAGTTTGAACATCTAGGTGACCTCCTTAATCCCACATGTTCTCCAGAATATTTCAGTTTATCTCCTGCTTTAGAATATCCTTTAAATTACTTCAATTTATTGACCAATTCTACACGGTGGAGAGCTTTCATGTTAGCTCGGTTTAACATATTCCCATTGGCCATGCATTTTGGCCGTTTTTCCAAAATCCCTAAAGATAAAAGACTCTGCCTTTTCTGCCACTTGCTGCCTGACACCTTAGACCATATTCTATTTAGATGCCCAAGACACTATTCCCTTCAGAAAGTCTTTTTAGACCACTGGCTGATCCCCTATTCGGATTACTTTCCTGATCTTCTCCCTATCTTCTTGAGTGATCGCTGTGCTACCCTCACTGAGGCGGTGGCAAACTACTTAACCGAAATTATAAACCTTACTGTTGCCTTATAATGTTGAATTCCTCTTTACCCCGTTCTCCAGGTAATATTTTAATTTTTTTATGATTTTTGTACTTCCTCATTAATGTTGATTGTGTCTATTCCCCCTGAGTATCTGCATAATGCCAATAAAGGTTTATCGTATCGACTAAATACAGAATGAACTGACTCCCTAAAAGAAGCCACAGGCTTGAGCTTGCAAGAGGTAAGCAGAGCTGTTGAGGAGAAGACATTTTGGAGATTGCCCATTCATGGAGTTGCCATGAATTGGGGGGTGACTTGATGGCACATAACGACAACAACGAGACCCGTGTGTTTTTTGTAAGAATATATTCCTTTTCTGGTTAAGGATCATAGAGGTGAGGATAGCCCTTCAAAGATCAGCATGTATGGCCCCCAGATGAAGTTCACTCACCCTGGTACTAGCCGCTTGTGGAGTGGGGGAGGGGTGACTGCTTTCACAGTGAACCTCATTTTTATGAGGTGGCTGGAGAAGGAAGAGAAAAAGAGAGGGACCTCATGCTGCTCTGGGTGGTGTGGGACTATTATTCATGCAACCAAGCAAACATTTCACATTCTTCTAAAATAATTAAAGATAAGCTATAATAATAATTTAATGAGTAATATAATAATAAAAATAGAACAATCGCCCAAGGCCAGCTAACACAATGAAAGGTTAATGACAATGATTAAAACAGCAATAACACTATCTGCTTCAATGGTATACCTTTATTATTAAAAATGGCATTGTTCCCTTCATTACTTCCAAAGTAAGGATAAGGACAAATATTTTTAACATATTACCTCCAAGCTCTGATGTTCAGTTATGAAATTCACTGGCTCACCTTGGCTCAGCCACTCTCTCTCTCAACTCAGCCAAAATCACAGAAAAGGAACTTCATTGCATAAGGGGGGGGGGGAGGCAAAGCAGAACAGCACAAAAATGTATGCAAAATTTTGAGGTCTCAAGACAAGAGGTCACTAGGAGTCATATTAGATGTATAAGGATATGGGTATTCCTTAGGACTGACCCATTTTACTTCCCTACTAGGGATTTGCTTACAGATACATGCTTGAGCTACTAGAATGGCCAATTAAGCCTGTGTTTGCCTTCCAGTGACCAATCACAAAGCGAAACACACTAGATACAAAGTACACAAGGGAAGAAAATTTGAATCACTTCATCCGTGACCAGGAACACCAGGGCCACACAGATAAAATTACAAAAAAAGAAAAAAACCTAAAAAACAAATAGACCATAACAAAAAGATTGGAAGCATAAACCATTAAAGCATCCATCAATCATTTGGTACTGTCTTATATTGATTTACTTTTTTTTGTTTTGGTATTTGTATGTGATTTCTTTTATATTGTCTGGAAGCCGCCTAGAGTGGTCTCAATGACCAGATAGGCAGGGTATTAAATAAACAAACAAACAAATAAATAAATAAATAAATACTTGACTCAGAACTTCAGGTTTTGCAGTTCAGAATGCCTAGGTGAACTGAAACATTTCCATTTGGTTCAAAAAGAAAAAAGAAAGAAAGAAAGCAGACTTTTTGTAGGTAATGCTAAGGAACTCTCTCCCCCTTCCTCCCCCTTTTTCGTTTGCCTGAGAGGTGGGAAACACTGTCACTGGCTTTAGCCCAGTTGTATGAGGACAAAGAGGAGATGGCATTTTGCTGTTGCCATTAATGCTACTTTTGCAACGTCCCCTTAAGGTGAAAAGCAATATTTGCTTGTTGCTTAGCGAATTTGAAGGCAGTCCACTGAGGAGTAGAGGCAAAATGAAAAGGAAACTTCAGCTTGCTGACTGTTCCATATAATTAATGTACTTAATCTGGCAATTGTGATTAGCCATGGTCCGCTGACGGTAAGTCAAGGCTATGGAAAGGGGTGAAATATGTGGCTAGGTGAACAAAGTTAATGAAAGCTCATTACTGGATTTTGCTGCTATGTATATTTATACGTATGTTACTCATTCAAATTTGTTCCTGGGATGCTTTTATCCCCAGTGTAATATCATTAACTTAATGGAGTCAAGGCACTGGATACATTTGGCTTTCACGCTGCAAGTTATACAAATGGTTTCTAGATGCCAATGGCTTCTGACAGTAGGTTATTTGAAAGAGAAGTTTAAAACAACATAGAGACTCTTGGTGAAGGACATAAAAACAGCTGTGCCCATCAACAGGCTGGCTTGGGCACCACTGGAACAGGACATCAGGGCAGAAGTCCAGGGCCTCACCCAACAGAATGAACACGAGGATGTCAGAGGACAACTGGCTCACTACATATTGAAGTAAGCATATTAATATATATATTACCAGCTAACTTGCTGGTTTGGTTCTCCAGGGCCATTCTGTCCATAGTCTAAGAATGCCTGATTACCAGAGTTACATATCAGTCCAGATAATTAGTATCCTTGAATTTATTGATACAATGGAACCTCTACTTACCAACGTCCCTGCCTACAAACAATCCAACTTACGAATAGCTCCGGTCGCAAAATTTTGCTTCTTCAGCGTGGTCTTCTGTGAATGCACACAATAAAGGGTTAAGTCAGTGCCTACGCGGGTCCCTCGGAACGTTCTCGAGCTCTGTAAAAGAAACATAGTTAGGAGTACCTATACTGCGCATGCTCCGCCCGCCCCAACCTCAGTTCCATTTCTCCGCCGTGTGAAGTGGTTCTTCTCGGCTTGAGCTCTTGCTATTTTCTCTTATTCCTATTGTTTTTATTGGATTGTTAATTCGGATCTTGACCTTGGACTGTTACGGACCTCTCTTTCAGCTTTTCGAACTTGTCTCTGGTATTTATGGCTTTTCTCGCCTCACTTTTGAGGTGCTACCCTTTTCCCGCCCTTTTTACCGGCCATTTTCCCTAGGGTGTCTATGCCTCCTCCACCCTCCGGCCCTTTCAGTCGGTGTATCGTTTGCTCTGCAAAGATCCCTTTCCAGGACGGGCACGATACCTGTCTTTTTTGTTTAGGGAAATCCCATTCTCCCCAAAATTGTCAACATTGCCAGGCGTTTACCAGGGCTGCCTTAAAGGCTAGACAGCAGAGGCTTAAATTGCATTTGTGGAACACTGCTCTCTCAGCCTCTACACCATCCTCCATGGAGCTCCCTGCTTCTTCTTCTACTTCCCATGCTGAGGGATCAGTAACTCAGTCATTAACAACCAAAGCGGCGGACGTACCTGCTCAGAAAACGACCAAGAAATTGTCCGCTCCTAAGAAGAAGCCCGCTCCCAAGGCAGCCACCGCTGCAAAACCTGGAAAGAAAGAAAAATCAAAAGGGTCGGCTAAATCCAAGGACCCTACTTCTCAGATTCCTTCTGTGGCCACCAACCTCCCGTCTCCCATTTTGGAGGACTCTTCGAGGGATAAGGACTCGGTGTCTGAAGTGTTCACACCACTTCCCCCTCAACAAGTTGAGCCGCTTTTACCCCTTGGCATTACATCGCCGACGGCAAGTCAGCTTGTACAAGCCACTACAAGCTTGGGTTCTGCCCCTGTCAGCCCCGCATCCAGCGGGCGGGCTTCTCTGGCTCATTCTGTGTCTCCAGTGTCTTCTCACCACCCTTCACCACCAAGGAAATGGGTGAGAAAGACGAGACACTGCTCCCGAGATCGCCATCGATCCCCTCACAGGGATGGCACTGGGAGATATCGACGTTCTCAACGTCGATATAGATCGACGTCGGATGACTCCTCCTCTTCTACCGACCGCCACAGACGATGTAGACATCACCGCAGACGCCGCTCATCCACTTCTTCGATCTCGACGTCGCCTGAATGCCATCGACATCGGCATAAAATTAAATACATCTATGTCTCCTCCACTTCCTCCGCGTCGACTCCGCCCAGGAGGCGTCGACGTCGACACCGCAGGGGCGCCGATGGTAACCCTCAACAGCCTCCGTCGCTGCCGCAGCCCTCGCTTGATGCTCCTCTTCCACCTTTGACGTCAGGCGCTCCCATCCAACCGCAGCACCCCACTCCTACATTGCCACTCGTTCAATCGCCACGTCGCAAGAGGGGGCATGTTTCTTCATCAGAGGATGACGTCTCATTTTCCTCTCAGTCTTCTGGCTCAGAGGCAGAGCCTACTCCCCAACCTGAGCCTCAAGAATTGCCAGAAGGGGAAACTGTGGGGTCGGACACAGGTGACCCACACGATCCCTCCCCTTCAGAGGACTTTACGTCGTATTCGCAAATGATGTCTCGCCTTGCTAAGACTTTGAAGCTGCGTGTAGATGATCCAGCCCCTACTGAGGAAGATCTCATTTTCGGGGATATTAATAAGGACCGGTCCCCACCTCCTAGTATTTCTTTCCTGCCAGCTTTGTTGAACATTATTAAGGAACAATGGGAACACCCCTCAGCCTCCACACCTTTAGCAAAGCGCACAGAGAATATGTACAAGATCAATGGGAATGATGCAAAATTTTTACTTAAGCATCCAATCCCGAATTCTCTTATTGTGGAGACAAGTTGTACAAGACCATCTGGCAAGGCCCACGTTGTCCCCACCAACAAGGGGGGCAAGAAATTGGAAATGATTGGCAGACGGCTCTATTCTCTAATCTCGTTCATGCTGCGTGTGGCTAACCATCAAACTGCACTGGAAGCTTATCAAAAACGATTTATCGATTTAAAGGACGCTTATTTTCATATCACGATTCACCGCGATCATCGCAAATTCCTCCGGTTCATCTTCCAGGACACTATCTATCAGTACCTTGCCCTCCCATTCAGATTGGCAACAGCACCTTGTACCTTTACAAAGTGTATGGCCCCGGTGGCGGCATACCTCAGGCTCAACGGAGTTCATGTTTTCCCCTACATAGACGACTGGCTAGTGGTCTCGTCCTCCAGCAAAAAGGCTATACAAGACGCAAAGTTCACCCTTCATGTCCTAAACACTCTGGGTCTCACGGTGAACTACAAAAAGTCACATCTCACGCCATCCAGGGTAGTGAATTATATCGGTGCCACAATAGACGCCCGCAAGGGCAGAATCTTCCTCCCAATGGACAGGATTATCAAGATCCAAAGAGCAATAACGAAGTTTCGACCTGGCCACACAGTATCAGCCAAACTTGCTCAACATCTGCTGGGGCTTATGTCATCAACTACCCCAGCGTTAGCTCATGCTCGTCTCAAGCTAAGGTCCCTACAAGCTTGGTTCCTGTCTCTATTCAATCCTCTTCAGGACCATCACAAGAAGCGCCTCCTTGTGACACCGGAACTAGCCTTGCAACTTCAATGGTGGAACTATGTACCGCACCTACAGGTCGGACGGCCCTTTCGTCCTCTCCGCCTCACTATTCAGGTCACAACGGATGCCAGCCCTACCGGCTGGAGGGCGCATTGTGGCCCACATCGTGTCCATGCTCTTTGGTCACCGCGACAACGGACACTGCATATCAATCATTTGGAGATATTAGCTGTCTTCAAGGCGCTCAAAGCTTTCCTTCCCCTGGTGCGGGGCTGTGGAGTCCAAGTTGTCACCGACAACACCACGGCCCTCCACTACATAAACAAACAGGGAGGCACGCGTTCTCAGTCCCTGCTGTTCCTAACAGTATCTCTCTGGGAATGGTGCTACAAGCAGCACATATTTCTGAGAGCGGTTCACATACCAACTACCGAGAACGTGGTTGCAGACGAACTAAGTCGGACCATGAACCAGATGCACGAATGGGAGCTAAACAACTCAGTCTTCCATCAGCTTTGCCATTGATGGGGCAATCCCGAAATAGACCTATTTGCCACTCATCGGAATGCCAAATGTCCTCTATACGCGTCCAGGGCAGGAAGAGGACAGAACTCAATAGGGGATGCCTTCATGGTTTCATGGAGGAACCGTCTGCTTTACCTGTTTCCTCCATTCCTGTTAATTCAAAAAGCATTGGTACAACTACAGTATCAGTCAGCAGAGGCGATCCTGGTGACACCTTTCTGGCCTCGACAACCTTAGTTTCCAACTCTCATGGACATGGCAATAGACTCTATGAGACTGCCCAACTTTCCAACTCTACTCACACAGGATGCAGGCAAGATCTGCCATCCAGATTTGAACACACTACACCTCACGGCGTGGAGGATATCCCCGAGATCAAAGAGATATTAGACAATTCCAAAAAACCGGCCACCTCCACGTTATATTCTCATAAATGAAAAAGTTTCCTTAAGTTTACCAAGTCCAGAGGACTTAAAGCCTCACCAGCGTCTCTTTCCACTACGTTACAGTTCCTTCGTCACTTGTTTGACTTCAAGTTATCGGTCTCTACTTTGAAAGTTTACTTAGCGGCTATTGTTTCATTCCAGCCAAGAGATTCTCCTTCCTCTTGATTCTTCTCTCATCCCACGGTTAAAGCTTTTCTCAGAGGAATTACACACCTGCGTCCACCGGTAAAACCCATAGTACCCCAGTGGTCCTTACATCTGGTTCTGAATGCGCTTATGCGTCCTCTCTTTGAACCACTGGCTACCTGCTCGCTTAAACTGTTGTCTCTTAAAGTTTTGTTTCTCGTTGCCATCACATCTGCCCACAGAGCCAGTGAACTGGCTGCCTTAAGAGCCGACCAACCATTCCTACAATTTTTCAAGGATAAAGTTATCCTGCATACCGATATTTCCTTTCTTCCCAAGGTCGTTTCTGAGTTTCACCTGAGTAAACCTTTAATACTTCCTACGCTATTCTCTCAGCCTACCAACAATACCGAGCGCATGCTCCATACCCTTGATGTCAGGAGGGCACTTTCCTTTTATGTTGCCCGTACCAAGGAATTTCGCTTGTCTCCAAAGCTTTTCCTCTGCTATTTTGGACGTAAAAAGGGCCTTCCGGTCTCTCCTTCCTCAATATCCCGCTAGCTGGTTACTACAATATCTTTAGCCTATCAGCTTCAGCAGCAATCCCCTCCTGATGGTCTTCGCGCACATTCCACCAGGGCGGTAGCTTCTTCGACAGCACTCTTACGAGGGGTTGATTTACCTGACATATGCAGGACAGCGACATGGTCCAGAGTGTCCACATTCATCTCCCATTACAGGCTGGACACGAGAGCTAAAAGGGAAACAAGATTTGGTAGAGCTGTCCTGGCATCTGCCCTTCAGTGACGGCCCACCTTCCGGTAAGCAAGCTTGCTAGTCACCCTTTATTGTGTGCATTCACAGAAGACCACACTGAAGAAAGAGGGGTTACTTACCTGTAACCATGGTTCTTCAAGTGGTCATTCTGTGAATTCACACAAGCCCGCCCGACCTCCACACTGTCTGTCACTGTGCTAGTACTGTCATGATTGTTCTAGCTGGCGGATAAATGGAACTGAGGTTGGGGCGGGCGGAGCATGCGCAGTATAGGTACTCCTAACTATGTTTCTTTTACAGAGCTCGAGAACGTTCCGAGGGACCCGCGCAGGCACTGACTTAACCCTTTATTGTGTGAATTCACAGAATGACCACTTGAAGAACCATGGTTACAGGTAAGTAACCCCTCTTTCTACTTGCAAATGGAGCTTCAACATACAAACAAAAAAAATCCGCAGGGCGAGGAGAGAGCAAAATTTGAACTTTCAGTTGACCGTTGGCCAGCAAAGAGGCTGTTTGTCTGCTACCTTGCTCGTCCCAGCAAGGAGAGTGGATAGGGAAAGAGGCTTCAGACTGCCTGGTACAGTACTGCCTGGTACTGTGCTGTATGGACTGTATTGGGGGGGGGCTTTTTAATTTTTGATTTTTGCCTTTTTTAAATAAAGAGAGACTGCCTGTTCTGGGTGAGTACATATGCTGTACAGTATGTACTGTACTATACAGGGTTTTCTGCAACATGGTTGGGGGGTAGGGCTAGGTGGGCGGGTTATGTTTCTGTGCCCTGATGGGTCTTGCAGTGTGGATTTAAAATGTGAAAAATAGACTGTAATAGTAAATTAAAATTAAATGTGAAAATTAGAATGTAATTTTAAAATGTAAAATTTATGTGTTTATTTTTGAATTCTGTGGCTTCTAGGGTTTGTGTATTGTGACATCTCTGTTTTTTTTAAATGTGTGAATTTAAAATGTGACTCCAAAGTCTTTTTTTTCTTTGGGGATCTGTTTGCTGTAATAATGGTTGCTGGTTGTTGATGCAGGCAGGCTGTAAAATGCAGTTTAGACTCCACAGTCTTTTTTTCTTAAAACCAGAAAATATTCTGTGAGGGGCTGTGCTGGCTGTTGATGCAGACAGACTGTAAAATGCAGTTTAGACTCTCTTTTTGTGAGGAGGAGTTCTGTGCTGGAATAATGCTTGCTGGATTCTGTGGCTTCTAGGGTTTTTGTACTGTGATCTGTCTTTTGTTTTAAAATGTGTGTTTAAAATGTGGCTCCAAGGTCTGTCTCTTTTAAAATCAGAAAACTGTGGTGCTTGTTGATGCAGGCAGGCAGGCTTTAAAATGGAGTTTAAAATGGAGTTTTAAAATGGAATCTACTGTAGACTCAAGGCTCTCCCCCCTTGTCTTCTCTCTCTCTCTTCTCTCTTTTTGTGCTTAACAGCACAAACCTTTGTCTGAGGGGTCTGTGTGCCCCACTGATGTCCTTCTTTCTTTCTTTCTTTCTTTCTTTCTTTCTTTCTTTCTTTCTTTCTTTCTTTCTTTCTTTCTTTCTTTCTTTCTTTCTTTCTTTCTTTCTTTCTTTCTTTCTTTCTTTCTTTCTTTCTTTCCTCTTTTCCTCATTGTTTCTTCCTTCCTTCCTTCTCTCCCTCCCCCCTCCCTCCTTTCCTGCCCTTTTTAAGCTAAAAGGTGCTTGGTTTTCTTTAAAAGGTGCTTGTTTTTAAAGGTGTTCTGTTTAGAAGGTGTTCCCTCCCCCCTGCCTCTTTTCCTGCCCTTTTTTTGACCTAAGTTCATCTTAGGTCAAAAGAAGAAAAATTCTCCGGCTAGTGGCAGAGTACGGATTAACCAGCTTTGCATTAGTTCCTATGGGAACTGATGCTTCGACTTGAGAACAGCGCCTCTAGATAAGAACCAAAAACAGCCGGAATGAACTAAATTGTTTTCAGTGCATTCCTATGGGAAATTTTGCTTCTACTTATGAAAGTTTCGACTAACGAACATCTTCTGGGACGGATTAAGTTCGTAAATAGAGGTTTCTTCAGGGTTTTCAAGGTCTTTCAGACACCTGTAAATTCTCTGTAGCCAGAGTCAAAGTAGGTTGAAGGAAATATTTGTGTATATGAGTGGGAAGCAACATTTTTTTACAAACTGCTCCCCCCTACTTATGAACTACTGTTTGCCTTCCATCATTCTGTGGCCCATGGTCTGAGCAGATGAGTGCCTCACCCCTAAATTTTGTAGTAAGGTGTCCCAGACTATGAGATTCACCCCCTCTGATTTCACAATGGGGTTAAGAGGGCTCCTACATAGTCTCCCATGTGGACAAGATCAAGGAGATGACTCCATTTAGATTGAAGAGCACAGCCATATCACACACACTCAGATGCTTCTGAACAAGAACCAGAATGTGGAATGGCTACTTCTTTGGAATATATCTCCCAGAATCTGCATGCTGGCTGGGAGATTCATGGATTTTTAACCCAAACTGTAAAATCTCCAGACTCTGGCAAGAATTATTGGGAAGCAAAGTACATGCAAAATGAAAACAGATGAGTGGCCTGTCATACCTGTCAGGACCATATGAGCCAGAGCAATTGAAACTCGGTTTGTTTTGTCTTAAATGTGCTGCTGTTCATGCCCAGTAGTGCTTTGCAACTGAATATCCAGAACAAACCTGCTCCTTTCATACTTGTTTGCACCCTGGGTTTCTGGTTAATGCCTACTTCATTTGTGCATCAAACACCAACCAACTGCCATTTGACATGCGTCTTGTATGACATTTCTCCCCAGGAGGCAAATGTTTCCTACACAATGGGAGCAAATAGGAATGGTAGAAACTGTATATGTAGGAGAGGGAACTCCATAAAATAACAAAGCCCCCACCATACACAGTCTCTCTCTCACACACACACACTTGGCAAAAGGAAGTGAAGTGCAAATCAATAGTGTTTTGGATAGCCATGCTTCTTATTTTACAAAGAATCATTTTCTCTTTGAAGTTCTGTCCTGTCTAAATCTACTTCAAAAGAATGAACCCATCACCTCCCCACTATATAGACTGCATTATATTTACATGGCAGTACATTTTGCATCTGCACAGAGAAAATTAGCGGTACCTTCTTTTGTTCCCTCTTTTTAATAGAGGCATTTACCTTATTAGACAATGCAAAAATGTCCACTGCTACTGTTGGCTGTTAGACTCAACACTGTCGCAATAAAGCAAGCATAGCGAATCAGTAGCATATCTATTGTTATGGTCCATAAGTACCAACAGCCCCCAGGCAACAAGGCCAATTGTCTTGGGAAGTTTGTCTCCCACCTGGAGGAAATTAAATGTTCTGCTCATCTCTTAGTCTAAGACATGTCCTCCTCCAACAGTGTCACAGTGCCAGATAGGAGGCAGGCAGACCTTAAACCCTAAACTTGGCATTGATCAAGAAGGCCTGCACTCAGGATGACACTGTAGGAAAGTATATGAGACACTTGCAATTTAAAAATAAGACATTTCGGGGAGATGGAGATGATCTTCAATGAAGGCTGATTTTTTTTCCTTGAGCCCTAAAGCCTTCCTTCCTTCCTTCCTTCCTTCCTTCCTTCCTTCCTTCCTTCCTTCCTTCCTTCCTTCCTTCCTTCCTTCCTTCCTTCCTTCCTTCCTTCCTTCCTTCCTTCCTTCCTTCCTTCCTTCCTTCCTTCCTTCCTTCATTCATTCATTCATTCATTCATTCATGCATTCATTCATTCATTTATATCCCGCCTATCTGGTCTTGCAACCACTCTTATTGCCTTTATTGTTCTGCCACTGCTGTTTCCTTTAAACTCTTATTTCCAAACAGTGGGCACTTTCTTCCTGGACCAATTCTGATTGCAAAATTCCTGAGCAAAACAAACAAACAAACAAACAAAAAACAAAATTAGAAGACCCCTGCTGTCCTTCCACTTGCAGCAAAAAACAAAAAAATAAATAAATCCCAGAGTAAAACATACATGAAGCAGGAAGGGGAAAACATTTGGACATGAAACATGGTTGTTTGGAAAACATTCACTGGCAGAAAGACTTCATTGTTCAACAGTGCATGGGGTGGGTGTGTCGGGGGGGGGGTAACTGCACCAGGGAACAGTTTCAGTGGCTAAAAATGTGAGGCGTAAAAAAAAGCTGAATGAAACAATTATCTGTTCTTCTCCGTGCTTTGGCCTTGGGGACATTTTGTGCTGAGCTTGTGAATGAAAGAGCAATCTTTTGTAGGCGTCTTTTTAAGCATAATTGTTCTACTTGTATGACAAATGTACAGTTTTTCAGAGAGAGAGAAAAAATACACATGTACACACCCCTCAGTACGATTTAGGGCACTCATTTGTCATGATAGGAATGGCTCTTTTATTTCTGTGACCATTTGGAAATCCCGCTGTGTTGTATTTGGATAAGCTAGTAAGTTTAGGTTAGCACCAGTTGTGCACGTGTCATCCAATAGGGGTGAAATTTCTGCCAGCTTCCTGGGGCAGCCATATGTCCTGATGTTCAAGATGCACAAGACGGCCGCAAGGATGGCAGAAAAGCTTCATGAGCACGGGGCCTTTCACCAATGGCATCTCTCAAGTGAGCGATATACAGTCTGTTCCCTCTTCCTTGCTTTGTGCTACTAAAAATCAAAGGATGGGGCTCGGGGACTGGATAAGCTGCCTACAAATGAAGCGGCTCTCTGCCAAGCAAGGGGATCTCACACTTGGTAAAGGAAAAACATTGTTCACGAAAATAGTTTTGCTTTTTGATGCCAAAGGAAATCAAATTGTAATCAAAGGCTGAGAATGGGCTGAAGTCATACGGGCTGGCTTGCCTCAATTTTTGGCAGCCATGCATGTTCCCAGGAATATTAAATATAATTTGTTTGTGAAGGGGAGAGACTTTATTGGCCTGGAAATTTGTTTTAAATAACACTTAAGTGAGCCACTGATAAGGCAGCTAGAGATGGAAGAAAAGATGGAGGAAGAGATTTTGTTTGCAGCGCAAAGTGAAACAAAACAAAAACAAACTTCTCATGGTTTTATCTGACTTGTAGTCCTATCTTTATATTTTTGTGAAAGTACATCCTGCTGATTTTATGGACATGGTCTTTCAAATAAGCACGCCGAGGACTGCAGCACTATTCCAAATGTATAGTGGTGTAGGGAAACAATGATTCAGGCCCTGCATTTACCAGGAGTTGTAAACAAACCAGGTTAGGAGACTAAAGAAAGTGATGTGAATAAATCAGATCCTGCATGAGACACAGTCAGTTCCAAAAGGAACCAGGTGCTTGCTCAAAGGACTAGTCTTCCCAGTGTAACTTTTTGCTTCCCGGTACTATCTAGCAAGCTGGGCCAATAAGTTCCATCACTTACCTTTTAGAAAGACAGAAGCAAAAGGTCTACTCTGAAACCACTTCTTAGAAGTACATCCCCCCTTTCCTTAGCTTTGCAGACAACTGTAGTAAGGAAAAGTCACTTTGTTTGCACTAGCTCAAGAACTGCTTCATTTATTATTGCTTCAAATGCTCCAAGGTTGAGCCAAAAGCACTGAGGACAGACACCTCCTGGAGCTGATTTTTGGAGAGCCCTCACATAAATTAAGTCTCTCGGTAACTGCAGTAGCAAACAGAAAGATCTTCCAGAGAACTCATGCCTTACAACACAAGTAGACAGAAGAACCAACAGTTATTTCCCATCTCCAGGCGCCATGAATTGAAGGTGGTACAACAAAGGCACTATTTGGTGGTGTAGCATAGTCATATGTCATCTTCCTGCCTCTGAAAAACCTGTTAAAAGAGGCTATAGTGGGATGAATACATATACAAAAGGCAAAGATGCCTCTGTCATAGGTTCCCCTTGACACGCTGGGAAGGGGTCCCCTGGGGAAGGTTTGCCTGGCTGTAAGTAAAACCAATAGGCCAAATGCTACAGTAGAGTGCAGGAAAAGCAAGCAACGATTGGGTAAGGCCAAGAAAAAGATTTCTTGACTTTGTCTGAAGGTCAAAATAGATGGCTTCACAATTAGGAGGCATTATGTGGTGATAAAGTGCTATTGCTGCAGATGCACGCTTCAAGCTTCCCTGCGTGATTGTCAGCACATGAATACAGCTCCCTGTTTCTTCCTGATGACCAAACACTAAACAAAAGTAAGATAATTTATGTTTTACGAAGCTGTGAAAGACCTCAGAGGAAGCTAGCCTAAAAGCACAAGACCATCATCATTCGGCTGCATCAGTCCTAGAAGTAGCCCGGCCAGAGCTTCCCCACCTTCCTGTGCTGCTGACCACTCAGCAGCTGAGCAGGGAAACTCATCATCCCACCTCCTCACCAGACTGGTCAGCAGCACAGGGAGGAGGGAAGCCCTGGCTGGGCTACTACCACTGTTGGTGCAGCACGAATAACAACAGGCTGCTTGTGCCACGTTCTGGGGGAAGGGTCCAATCAGCCCAGCCTTCTGTGGTGGCCATATTTGTATTTGTCTCCTCTGAGAGGCGAATGCAAATATCCCATCTCTAGTCATGACCAATGACCAGTTTCTATGTTATCTCCCTCACGGAAACAGTTGGTGTCCCCCCATCCCCAATTTTTTCTTTTACCCAACCTTTTAATCATGGCCATTGTCTATTGCTATTGCAGTTCTGGCTCTGAATCCTCTTACCTTCTGAAAGCTTGTTGTCTCTGCTTGTACCTTTTACTCAAATAGACAAATACAGGGTGAGAACTGCAGTTCTCTAAGCACCCACCTGGGGAGGATTAGATTCAGGTGGAATACATTTGACCCAGGAATGTGTTTTCTCAGAGGAAACTTTGAGCTGCACACCAAGAATAGCATATGAATTGCCTAAGGAAAGAGATGGGAGATTTCTGTTGACCTAGAAGCCCTATTTGACCTAGAAGCCCTATTTAACACAATGACACTTTCTTCCTCAGGTATGGCTCCTATGGGCTAAACTAGTGAGGAGGACAGAACTATGGTGCAGATTTTTTTTTTTTGGTAGAAGTTAAAAATACCAAAGTCTCTGTTTCATTTCATTTCTTCTACATAACTAGTGATGTGCTATATAGGGAGTGGAGAGTCAATGGAATTCTTCTATGGAGGCAATTTGGGTACAAATTAAGGTACAAAAAGGTTTATCAACATATCGATGTTTTTCTTCAGAAGAGTTGATCAGTGGCCTGGATGAATTTGTGACAAAATGTTTATGTCTGTAGTAGTCCTAATCTCATATTATTTGTTATGCTTCATGTTTCACCAAGAGTCACTAAGGGAGTGAAGTTATTCCAGGCAGTATCAGGCTAAACAGGGTCACTTGAAAGGGTAGTCTAAGGTTTAGAACACTCCTTGTACCCAAACACAAAGATCAGGTGGTTTTTGGGCAGGAGGCCACACAGCACCCAAAAGCAGTCCTCTTTAGCCTGTTCCTCCCTGTCAGCCTCCATGCTCTCTGTCCTCTCCTGATCCATATGGAGCAGGCAAAGTTGGGTTTGTGTTAACTTATTGATAAGTGACATATCACTACATTGACTTGCCACTGAAGTGAAATAGTACTGGGTTTATTTATTTATTTATTTATTCCATTTATACCCCACCTATCTGGTCATATTGACCACTCTAGGCGGCTTACAATAAACAAAATACAAAAACAATATATAAATAAAAAGGAATTTGTACACAATTAAAAATTCTATAAGATGGAAAAGGGAAAAACATAATAAAGAATGCAAGGGAGAGGTCAGGGATTAACTGGGGGGGGGGGGAAGGCCTGCCTAAACATCCGTGTTTTCAGTTGTTTCTTAAAAATACCCAGCGAGGGAGCCACATGAATCTCTGGAGGCAGGTTGTTCCAGAGGCGAGGAGCCACCACCGAGAAGGCCCGGTTTCTTGTTTTTTTCCTTCCGGGCCTCCCTGGGTTGTAAAACAAAGGAAAAAGGAAAGGGGGAGGAGACCCCCTTCTGTCCTCTCTGCTGTATTGATAAGTGACATATCAGTTCATTGGTTTGCCACCAAAGTGAAAGACCACTGGAAGGGCAAAACTCAAAACAAAACAAAACAAAACACATACCATTGTCCATATCCTCTCCTGTCACTAACTCTGCAGGAAGCAAGGGAAATCCGGATTCCCCCCTCCTCCATTTATAGGTAAGGGGCTTATCATTGCATTGGCTTCCCATTCAAATTATGTAGTACTGCATTTTTGGGGGAAACGCCTACCAGTACCCCTAAAACAGTAACCACACATGCCCCAAACCACACTAAAATGAAGTCAGACTACCCACACTAAAAATACGAGTACGTAGCCCTATCAGGAACCCCAAAAGGTGCAGATAGGCATGGCCAAGAGTCAGGGTGGTTTGTGACTGTAGTCACTAGAAAATGGAGTGAACCAGCTCATTTCCAAATGGGTCCTAAATGTGAGATAAAGCACTGCCTGATGGCTCCCGTACTCCCTAGTAAACCTGCTTCAGACTGGAATGCAATGTTGTTCTTGTTATAGGTCTGTTCCTGTAACCTTTATCACAGGGGTGCGACAGGGTAATTGATTCAACCAGGAGTTTTACATTTCTCAATGAGTTAACGGCTGTTTAGATAAAGGTGGGGCTCTAGAATGCTTACTCTAATGGGCTTGAATGGATTTTACATTGAATTAGAAAAAAGGTTTATATGAAGTTCTTTTTAGTTACAAGCACAGAGTCACAAATAATGGAGCTGGAAGCAACTAAGGATAAAATGTATTCCATTGCCAAGGCACTGTACTACATTATTCAATAATTTTGTCATAATGGTAATATAAAAGGAAAATTCCATCGCATAATTATATATACAGTATCACTTAATGTTATTTTGAATTACTTTGACAATACTTCATTCAAGAGAGAGAGAGACTAATCAAAAATACACAAATTAAGTTCTCTCCTCTCCATCACCAACCTGACATTAATTAAGAAGCATAATTTAATATGCTTAGAAAACTCATAAGTATGTTATTAGTTTGTCCAACCAGATAAATGAAAAGCCAAACACAAACAAATATGAGAGAATGAATAAATCAGAGGAAAAGCCAGTAACTCTCTCAGTTCAAAACCCTGACTAGTTGTGTGTTCTAGAACAGAAAAAACTTTGGTCGTTCTAGCTTGGCATTGTCAGTTCAGACTCTAGCCCGGTGATACTTGGCCTGTAGGGTGCACTCACAGTAGGATGCATCAGAATTTTAGGAGAGGTATGTGCAGTTT
This sequence comes from Pogona vitticeps, assembly GCF_051106095.1. NCBI lineage: Eukaryota > Metazoa > Chordata > Lepidosauria > Squamata > Agamidae > Pogona > Pogona vitticeps. The sequence goes on from NC_135785.1 coordinate 164,377,567, forward strand.
TTTTTTTAAATAGTATTTTTATTTGGGGGAGGGTATGAAATGAGGGGCAGCTTTCTCAGTATACACAAAGCAGGAAGCGCTAGGCACACCATTCCTTAGGAAGGGAAGGGATTCCAAATCTCAAAATTCTCCATCCTAGGAGCTCTGCCTGCCAAATCCACAGCTAAATCGTGCTCACGTGAAGAAAGGCCCAGATGGAAGGCTTCATGGCCTAATACAGGCCAAGCATCGTTGTCTTAACTGCCTGTCAGAAAAGGAAGCAAGCACCAGGGCCATTTCCTTCTCTAAGAGGAGGCTAGGCCACATCTTGGCATATCTTAGGACAGGAAACTTTCAAGACTAGCCTTTCTTCAGAGGATTTGGAGTCTAAAACAAAAAAATCAAATCAAAAAGACCCGCAAATGGCACCCCCCTAATAACTGCAAAATCCTGCCATGCAAAATTGCACCTATTCTCTTTCTTTATTTCTCGGTTACAATTTAAATAAACTTGCAAATGCTTTGACTTATATGTAGTTGCAGCATTCAAAATTTCAAATAACATTTTTCAGGAAGGCAGGTTTGAAGCAAAAGCATGGGATTTTATGTTTTATCTAAAGGGGGCATGAGTTTCTTGAAAAAAAAATGTAGAAAATGCCGTGCTGCACGGGCCACTACCAGCTCCACAAGATTTCCAGTCTTGAAGATGTTATCTATTGAATCTTGAATGTTTTGCACATTATTCACATTCTGTATTATTAAGCTGCAGTCCTTCCACAGTCTTTTCTTCTCTCTTACCATTCAGTTTGTCACTAACATCTAAGGTACACTAATAATAAGAATAAGAGTAGTATATCATCAAGTCCATTTCGACTTATGGTAACACTTTCCAGGATTTTCTAGGTAAAGAACTATCAGCAAAGATTTGCTGCTCCCAACTTTTGGTGGTGATTTAGGACTGTGCAGCTTGCCCAAGGCTGCACAGGCTGGCTCTTCTTCCAGAAGGCTCAGTGGGCAATCGAATTCCCAACCTCTGCCTCTGCAGCCAGATACATAAACCAACTACTGTTCAACAGAGGTGGGAACTGGAAACAGCTAAAATATTTTCAGCGGACTGGAAGCCCCTACCAGATCAATAACAAGGCTGAGGCAACTATGGCTTTGATCCATGGTGCCAAAATGTAGATGGCACAAAAATTGTTTTGGAAGGGACCTGCCTACCCCAAGTGCACTTATTTCCTTTAGCTACTTCTTTCTGAGAAGAACAAAAAACAAACAGGCTCAGCATGGAACAAATAGGGATATTGTGCCTTTGGACCAGGCTTCCTCCCTATTCATCTGTCCTCTCCCTGCGTATACCAATCTCATGTGACCCAAGCTTTCCTGCTGTGGGGGAGCAAAGATCCAGATGACAAAACTACTTGTTACAGTTCTTGCCTTCTTCACTCCTTATGACACTGTTAAGTTTTCCTGATTTCATGCACAGAGGAAGCTGCTGTCAAGTTAGACACTTGCTCCATCCAGCTAATTATTGTTTCTGCAGATGGATAACAACATTTCTGGATTTTTTTTCCCAACACAGGGAATGATTATGGGGCCTTATTCATGACAAGGGCAAGTGCCCTCTGCCCCAGAGGCATGTCTTCTTTCCAGCCATAATAACTAATAGGATCAACAGTGCTGTCCATACTCTTCTGAGTCATGCGATTAGATTGAGCATAAGGATTATCTTGCTAGATCAGTCTAGTGTTCTCCAACTAGATTCAAAACAAAATAAGAAGCCACTAAGCTACCCCCCAGCTCACCCACCCCACTCAGCTGGCAATTCTGCCATGACTGCAGCTTGGGGTAGTGAGCTCCAGAAATTATATTATGATTTATGGCAAGGAAACACTGTTTGCTGTGAAGCTTTCTAGGGATGTAGGTTTTTGGACTCCAGTTTCCTATCAGTTTCTGTGCTGGGAGTTCCACCTGATAGACAAGCACCAAAATGTGGCTCACTTGAGAGAAAACCTTAAACTGGGAGGCTTTATGGCCTAGCATAGAGCTAGCTTCCTTTTCAAAAAGGATGCTGCCCCAGGAACCTCGTGGCGCAGTGGTTAAACCGCTGTACTGCAGCTAAAACTGTGCTCACAACCTGGGGTTCAAATCCCAGGTAGCCGGCTCAAGGTTGACTCAGCCTTCTATCCTTCCGAGGTCGGTAAAATGAGTACCCAGCTCGCTGGGGGGGCAATTATTATTATTATTATTTATTTAATTTATATCCCGCCTATCTAGTCGTGGTGGACTACTCTAGGCGGCCGATGTGTAGCCTGCATAATTAAATTGTAAACCGCCCAGAGAGTGCTTGAAGCGCTATGGGGCGGTATATAAACAGCACGCTTTGCTTTGCTTTGCTTTGCTTTTCTGAGTGCAAGGTTAGGTCTATGCTGGGCCACAAAGACCATCATCAGGTATTCCAAAACAACCCAATGAATGTAACATTACTATAGCATTCTACTTGCCATGGTCTGTTAATCAATTGCACTGGATAGATTCTGAGTTGCTCTCCATATACTCCAGACTGTTTATAATTATATCCAGGATGTGCTTGCCTTGAAAAGCCCGACCAGGGGCTTCACTGAATTCATAAGTGAGTAGTTAAAGAGCACTTAGACATTGTTAAGGTGTGTCTAACAAAGAATTCAAACAATCATTGTTTGATGTGCCTGTGTCATATTTCTCAACAGCGAAGCTGCCAAGTGTTCTTTGCGTTCCACTTTGTCCTGAAAGGCAGGGCCTGCCTCTAAAGAAACGTTTAGAATTTGAGACCGGTATTCTCAAATGCTGTGACTCTGGCCTGATTCACTGGCAAGAGACTACGGAGGGGCCCGCATAATCAAGTGTCACATTGGAACAATCCTTAACCTGTGTAGAGTCTTCTATGCATGTGTATGCAGTGTTATAGAAAGGAAAGTGTACAAAGAAATCCCTGTATGCTTAAGGGATAGGACATAATTTGGTTTAAAATCTTTTATTAAATTGTGGTGCTGGGACTTGTAAAACCTGTGACAGATGCGTCTGTTTTTTGCGCTAGTTGTCTGGTTTTAGACTAGATTCCAATCTGTTCCATCACTACATTAGCACTGGCTGCTGTCGGTGTTCTTGAGACAGCCAGCTCCAACGCAGGGTTGTGGCCAACACATTGCACGAGAACTAGGGAAGCCCCCATTCAAATTCCCTGCTCATTTCTGGAGTTTACTGGGTGGCCTTGGGCCATTCTGTCTCAGACTAAGCAACAACATAGAGTTATTCTCAGGATAAAATCAGGGCAGGGAAAAATGATAGTGTGCAAGATCCTTAGAGTGCATAAACACAATGCCCTGTACATTAACTACATCAAGGAGTTCCCTCTGTGCTGTGTGGTGGTGCAGCACTGCTTTGGTCTTGTGCACCCACAGCCAGTGTTGCCACCCATTTGGTTCAGGCTGCAGATGGAACTTTGCATGCATGGGGCAGGGTTTCCCCTGGTAGAAAATTGAATGTACTGTAATTAGAGCAAATGCTGCTCTTTAATTGCATTCGGTTTTCCATCAGCACTGAGTGGAAACCCTGCCCCTCGCACATGGAGCTGCAGCCGCAACTGAAATAGAATGGGCGTCAACACTGGCTGCGAGTGCATGGGACCATTGCAGCACTGCGTGATCACACAGCTTAGAGGGAAAGTGAGGGACGCATAGTTTATCTGCTGGAAATCACAAAGATTTCAGAACTGACAGCAAGACAATTTTTGTCTTGTAAAAATATGGCTCTAATACGTTGGAAAAAATTACAGTAGGACCTCCATATCTGCTGGGGATTGGTTAGGGTAATATATCATGATAAAAAGAAAAAGAAACAGAAAAAAAACATGCATTACCAGAACTGGCCACTAGACGAGGCCAGAAACAATGCTATGTATTCTTCACTAATTCAGAGCATGGTTTCTGGCTTCCTCTAGTGGCCACTTCTGGCAATTCATGTGAAAATAGTTGTAGGTTTTTCGGGCTGTTTGGCCGTGTTCTGGAGGTTTTTCTTCCTAACGTTTTGCCAGTCTCTGTGACCGGCATCTTTAGGACAGGAGCTATAACTGCAACTGGTCTAGAATCGACCTGCGCGGCTGGTGAGTGGTGCAGCCACCAGGGAACATATCAAGCTGATTCTGTATAAGTTACATTGGCTACCAGTTGCTGCCCGGGCCCAATTCAAAGTGCTTGTTTTGACATATAAAGCCCTAAATGCCTTGGGCCCTGGATACCTGAAGGAATGCCTCCTTCCGTAGGAACCTACCCGGCAGTTAAGATCTAGCCAGCGGGCCCTTTTGAAAGAACTGTCCCTTAAGGAGGTAAGAGGGACGGCTTGTAGACAAAGGGCCTTTTCGGCAGCTGCCCCCAGACTATGGAATGCCCTCCCAACTGAGATTCGTCTGGCGCCGACACTGATGACATTTCGGTGCCAGGTCAAAACCTTCCTGTTCCAGAAGGCTTTTAATTGAAATAATATTAGCTGTGGGTCCAATGGCAATTTTAATTTTATTTTAACTGTATTTTAATTGTATTTTAATCATTTTATCTTTTATTGTATCGAATTTTAATTGTTGTAAGCCGCCCAGAGACCTGTAGTGTATAAATAAATAAATAAATAAATAAATAAATAAATAAATAAATAAATAAATAAATAATTCTGTCTGTGTTCTGATGTAGTAGGATATGGGGATCCTACTGTACCGACACATCAGGGACAGGTTCACTACAAAATTATCACTAATTGAATTAATTAATTAACTGATGACTATCTCTTGACCTAATCTCTTTTTCAGTCATATTGGTGATTTATATATCTGGCTGGGTGTTGGGAGTTCGATTCCTCATGGTGCCTTATTGACAAGGGCTTGACTCAATAATCCATAGGGTCCCTTCCAGCTCTGCAGTTCTAAGATGAGGAGGAGGAGGAGGAGGAGGATGGAGCTCACTTGCCATACGTTCCCAAGCAATTCTAGACCACTCTGTAAATTGGACCTGTGTTTAACATGGTATAGTTGGCTACATAGGTCAGGGATTTAGGTATTTGGCTGAAGAGACAGAGACAGAGATTGGGAATTTGATTTTCCACTGTGTCTCCTGTAAGTGAAGCCAGCCTATGGAACCTTGGGCAGGCTTCACATTCTCAAGATACCCCCAGAAGAAGGGAATAGTAAACCACTTCGGAGTTTTCTATACCTAGGAAACTCTGGAAGGGGTTGCCATAAGTCAGAATGGACTTGACAGCTCATGATTATTATTATTTAGCATGATATGCAGCAGCTATTTTCTTGTTATGCCTTCATAGTATCCACAAGAATGGTCTCATTTAATTATGGGCTGAACTCCAGTGTATTCTTGAGAGAAAGAAATAAAGCACCACACATTACAGATAACATATGCTCCAGAGAAGAAGATTGCTCCAGAAAGGAAACAAACCTTTCCCCCCTCTGGAATAGAAATATATCAGTCCTTCCCATATAGTAGGTGTAGACACTGTCATGCAAAGCAAGGCTATATACTACTTAGTCTCCTTGTCACTTGATCCATTTAGTTCAGCCCAGGGATCCTCTGAATTTATGGAAGCTCCCCTGCTATCCACTTTGTTGACATCCATTCCTGCTGTAAGATCTCCATCTGGCTCAGAAGCGCATAACTCTTTCCTCAAACTTTCACTAATTTGAAAGACTGTCCCATGGAAATCTAAGAGCTTCATTTATTACTGTGACAGGGCAGATGTCAATGAGTTTTTAAGAGACTGTAATGTTAGTGGTGGTAGAGCTGCATTATTTGTAGCTTATTGATGGATTTTAGTGCTTGGTTTTGTGAGGAAGGAAAGATTCTTACACAGGCAATTAAACATAGAGTCATCAGCACTTAGTGATGCATCAGAAGGCGGGTGTCGTCAGTACAATATTGCCACCAAAATAGCCTTCCATCAGGACAGAAAATGTGGAGTTTTAATGGAAGTTTCAGGCAGATGTTTGGTAAAAGTCATGAATCGGTAATTTTCTAATAGCTTGAATCAGTGGAGTATTTCTATACTTGTTAACGTAAACCTATTAATGAAAATGTGTTGTGTAAAATCTAATATATGCTGACTCTAAATGACTGGCTTGACTTCCACTATTGCCTTATAAATAACGAAGTGGCATGTGCTTAAAATCAGAGGGTACCTCATCAAGATGATTAAAAGAAGCAAGATTACCTATGACATTGCTCTCTAGCACGAAGCATCACATATCATGTGTCCAGTTAAAATATGCATTGTTAAGACTTATATTTATGCAGAAGAACTTCATATCCACGGGACTGGTATCTGCAGTTTCAGTTAACTGCAGTTTACCATAGGCCTATGTACAATATTTAGGGAGCAGACCTTATGGCCTTCGTCCCATTCCCTTGTGGCCTTTTGTCCCACTTCCTTGTATGTTATATATAGGGTTTGTTGCTATCCGTAGTTTCAGGCATTCAGGGTAGATTGTGGAACAGATCCCCCCCCCATGATATGGGATGTGTGTGTCTTACTGTACTCTTCTACTCTTCAGAACCTCAGGAACAAGACAAACACTTTTTATTCAGATTATTCTTAACAGCCCATATGTGCATGTATGTTCCATATGCAGTAGAATATTGTGGAAAACACTTATGAACATATTGTCTCCAGTGGGGTGGGGGAATGGGAAGTGCTTACCATTAGAACACCAAAATGATTTTTTTGAAAATGAACTATAGGCCTTAGTAAAATCCCCTAGCCACAGGATGATGTAACACATGACAGATTTAAAATACAACTGAACTATTAATCATCACATCAACATCTGAAGACTCTTTGTAACCTAACAGGAGAATACTACAACTGTTGTGTATATGACACGCCTGGGATATCTACGGATGGAGATGAAGCAGAACTCTGCATTCTCTAGTGGGACAAAATGCAGAGTCTGGAGAAGTTACCTATTTGCACTACAATTACAGTATTGAAATTCCAGTAGCAGCGTGGTTTATGGTCACACAATCTAAATGACTAGACTCAAGTCCTTTACCCATTACTATTGCTGGAAGTGGCAAAGGGGGGGGGTCTAGTTATCACAAGGGCAAATTGTATTGACAGGGGGAATTGTAAAATCCTCTGTCATTTCTTTGTATGCACGTGTGTGTGTGTGTGTGTGTGTGTGTGTGTGTGTGTGTGTGTGAGAGAGAGAGAGAGAGAGAGAGAGAGAGAGAGAGAGAGAGAGAGAGAGAGAGAGAGGAATTCTTAATGTTAGTCTTGGTGGTATTAATTAGGTCAGAAGATCCAGTGATTTCTTTGGGTCCGTTCTTGGGGCTTACAGGTCTCTTGCTTATTTGTATTTTTGTAGGGGAGAAATAACTGCTGGACATTGGTTTTCTAAAGATAACATAACATTATTTTTAAATTATGGAAACAGAGGACAATCAAACCAAAATTAAAGAATTTTTTTAAAATTGCTTCCCACAGGAGAGTTCTTAACTCTCCTGCATTGAGATAAATGAACCTTAAAAGTGTTCAACTTTTACTGAATTATGCCTGTTTCAGGCTTGTTCCTACAAAACTCAGAAATGCTCAGTAGCTGCTTGTTTACTCCTGGCCACAGCCTGTACTAAAAGATTTGCCTTGACTGTGCTTATGGCATAAGCATCCACAAGACAAACCCTTTTAGCCACCTAAAGAAACACCTTTTCATCCAAAGTCTAATATTTTGACTTTACAAAAGATTTGGCTTGAAACAGCGGTAAGAAAATCTGCCTCTCGTGTCTTTGACTTTTATTCTTCTTCCTTCAGTCTAGCCAGCCTTCCTAACAAGCTAACCAGCCTTCATTCATTTTGCAGAAGACAACAGAAATCAAGGTTTGTTAGGTCCTGATCAGCACTAACAGCAAGATACAGTAAGTAAGTAAGATACAGTAACAATAAGATATAGACTATATTTGAAAACAAAACAAAACAATTAATAGAGCCAGATCTGCAGGAACTTTTCCAGACAACCTGTTCTTCACTAGGAAATCTTAATTTGTTTTTTTCTAATACGTATAGAGACAACTGCACTACTGGGCAGTTCTGCTGTTTATTGAACAGTGTTGTCATATGGCAATGAGAAGACTCTAAGCAGCCCCTTTTTGCGTATCTTATTCAAATTCAGGACCAAAAGAGAGCACTGCTCTGCCCCCCCAAAAATTCCTAGGCGGCCCCTCTACTGGTACTACACCACCAGTGGTGTTCAATTTATTCAAACTGTCCCTTGCATTGTCTCTCAAATCTTTTTCCCCGTTATTGATTTATGGCCCATTGACCAATATCAATGGGTGGCTCAAAACATCTGGGGTTGTAGCCCCTCCTACATGTCTCACACTCTTTTCTTTTTACACAATAGAGCACAGGAAAAAAAAACACCCAAGGCAGTGTCTACAAAAAAGTGTAATAATTATGAAGCTATTAAACATTCACAATAATCATCCATGCACAATTAACTCCCATCTCCTCTTTTAAAAGAAGGTATGGGATTGTTGGGACCTTATTTTATCAGGTTCTGGAACAAAATAAATATATTTGTGTGATGTGGCCATTGAATTTCATTATATTAATTTGATTTAGGTAAAACTAGTTTCCCAGTGGCTGATAAGTCTCTCACAGTCAGTTGTGACTTTTCCAGTCTCCATACTGAACTTTCAAACTGTGTAATAAAGGGATTGTGCAATAAAGGTTAAGGAAGGAGGTGAAGAATTTACGGAGAAATAATTAAGACATTCAGAGAAATTAGACAATTTAACCTGCCTAATCCTATAATCTCAAAAGTATTTGTTTACAATTGTCTCACAGATATCCGTAAATCTCAAGGCAGAAACATGAATCACCAGCTTTGCAGTTAAAAGGCGATAAAACATTATTCCTCCAAAGGCCCTTTTTTTTTTCCAAAGCAAGCTTCTCTGTGCATTTAGTTTGAAATTGATTTGTATGCTTATCTTCCATTGACAAATCCTTAAACAAAATAAAGCTAATTAGGAGCTTGCAGAGTTGTGAAACTTTTTGTTAGAAAACGAGCGAGGCAAGAGAGACTGGGTGTTTGGGCCTGTCCTGTCAGCGAAATTTGGTTGATGCTTAAAAGGTTCTTATCTTTAACATGATCTGTTTTGTCTCTCACTCCAGCAATGGTTCTGTTCACACTGGAGATTAGAGATGTGCACTTCATATTCATATCCAGGGGATACAAATATGAAGCACGCCAGCTTAGGTATCCCAGTAGTCCATCCCTACCCCACCCCTCGGAACCAGCCCTGTCTACTTACCAGGTCTCATCCAATGCACCTCTGTTAATATCAGTGTCATGCCAATAGCAGCAGTAGTCCTATTGGCACTTCCCTGCCTTTCCCCACAGCCGACCATTCTGGCAAGGCAGCCTCTGTCACAGCTCACATATTACAGTAGTGCCTCGCTAGACGATGATAATCCGTTCCACTGAAATAGCTGTTTAGTGAAATCATCGTCTAGCGAAAAGCATTTTCCCACTGGAATGCATTGAAACCTGTTTAATGCGTTCCAATGGAGAAGAATCGTCGTTGTCTAGTGAAGATAAGCCATAGGAAAGCCGCTTTGCGAACCGCCAATCAGCTGTTTGAATCACTGTCGTGCGAAGCTTAGGTCCCGAAAACACCTGTTTGCGAGCGCGCAGGGAGCTGTCAAAATTGTCGTCTAGTAAAAATTGGTTTGTGAAGCAGGGACCAAACATTGTCCAGCAAAATTCCCCCATAGGAATCACTGTTTTGCGAATTGCTGTAGAGATCACAAAAAGCCAATGTCTAGCAAAAAAACCTGTCATGCGGGGTAACTGTCTAGCAAGGCACCACTGTACATTACCTGTGATAACAGCACCCTCAGCTATTTGGGTGTGAAATAACCATCCACACAGGCTACATAAGGGGATAATTTATTTCTTGAATTTATTGAATAGAAGTGTGCAGAATCATACCAACAAACCCCTCACCCTGGTCAAAACAGAAGCCCTGTAGCTTGGCCAGAAAGGAGCAGGGCAGCTCTTAAAGAGCCTGGGTGAATAAAAGTGAAACACGTGTGGATGCCATAATTTCACTCCAATCAAACCACACCAAAAGGGATCCAAATGCAATCTATGTATCTGTCTGGACAGGATCTTTGTTACCATGTGTACATGGTTCTTTCCACCTGCCTTTTTCCCCATTCGGCCCTTCTTGTTGTTGTTTAGTTGTTAAGTCATGTCCAGCTCTTCGTGACCCCCTAGACCAGAGCACGCCAGTCCCTCCTGTCTTCCACTGCCTCCCAGAGTTGGGTCAAATTCATGTTGGTTGCTTCACAGACACTGTCCATTCTGCCCTAGAAGCCTTGAAAAGGGGACCTTTGCTGACAATGGATAAAGAAATAAATATGCTGAGCTTCAGTGCCACCGGTTAAAAATATGTCTCTTCTTTTAAAACATATGTACCTCTTGATAATTCAGTTAATTGAATCCAGGATTATTTTTGATATTGCCTTTAAACTCCTTGGTGCACACATTGTCCAAGCCTATATAATATTTTATTTTGTTAGGAAGGGCCATTTCTCAGATCTTGTCATAACTAAATTGTTAAGACGGCAGCCTTCTACAGCATCTGGAGCATCTGAATCATCTTCACGGGGATTTCTTTATTATTAGCCACATTTTAGTCTTCTTCATTTAACTCTTTAAGTTGTATAGGTTATGATGGTTCTAGACTCAGTGGTTCCCTACCTTTGTTAACCCAAGTGTTTTTAGACTACAACTCCCACAAATCCCAGCAAGCACAGCTTGTAATGATGGCTTCTGGGAATCGCAGTCCAAGAACACTTGGGTTACCCAAAGTTGGGAGCCAGTGTTATTCCACTTTTTTTTTTTAAAAAAAAAGCCAGTTCCCAGCCCATATAGAATCGGAAATAGAAGGCAAAATATGCAGTCACTATTTGGCTGAATTGTTTTGGGAAATACAAGCCTTTTGTGTGATTAGCCAATGAGTCAAGCCATCCCCAGTTTACTGGGAACTTAGAGATGTGTAAAACTAAGTGAATGGGCAAATGTTTCAGTTATTATGGGAATGCTTGGGCTTTGCAGAGCTACTTACAAACAATGTGTAGAAATCACAATAAAAGCTGATTGGCTGTTGTTGAAGCTGTAGTCCAAAAAAAAAAAAAAAAAAAAAACCCCAATAAAAAGCTTTTTCCAGATCTAGATCATATGTGCTGTTCTGCATTTCCAGCTTTGTCAACAGATTGGACTCGATGACTCTCAGGGCTCTACAGTTCCATGTTTCTATTAGTCTAACTGCGGCTATGAGTCTATGATTATCTGGCCTTCCAGAAACTTCAGTTTTGCTTTATTTTCCAGAGCCTTCTGGGTGGCTAGGTGAGTGCTCCCTGAGGAAAAGAAGAGTTAACAAAAACCACGAGGAGCAATTAAAAATTATTTGAAGCTGCTGCTTTTTATTGTTGAGATTTAAGCTTATAATTCTTATGAATATTACATTTCTGGAAAGAGGTTCAAACAATGATAAGGAAACAATAAATCCCTTTTCAAAAAAATAATTCTACATGTATTTGCTTGGCAAAGTTACTTTCTTAGATACAACTCCTAGAATCTCCCTGCCAACGTGTTGATGATACTGACTGAGGGATTCTGGACTCAATAGGAAAAGCAAATCTTCAAGATCTCAGCTTAATCTCGATCCCTACTATATTTATTTATTTATTTATTTATTTATTTATTTATTTATTTATTTATTTATTTATTTATTTATTTATTTATTTATTTATTTATTTATTGGACTTATATACCGCCCCATAGCGCTACAAGCACTCTCCAGGCGGTTTACAATTTTTAATTATACAGGCTACACATTGCCCCCCCCCCCCAGCGAGCTGGGTACTCATTTTACTGACCTCGGAAGGATGGAAGGCTGAGTCAACCTTGAGCCGGCTACCTGGGATTTGAACCCCAGGTCGTGAGCACAGTTTTAGCTGCAGTACAGCGTTTTAACCACTGCGCCACGAGGCTCTAGAGTGTTACTCGTAACAGTGAAATAAAACAGCAGTCGAGGCTGGGGCTAAGGAAGAAGATACCACATTGGATTGGCACTTGCTTTTGTGTTTCTATGTCTGTATGAGTATATGTGCAGACATAAACACAAACACACACACACACACACACACACACACACACACACATAAATGTATTGACTCAATACCTCCATGTAATGGCTTGGCTAGATGGCTTGATTCGTGTGGGCCAAATAGGGTCACTTGAGGTCACCTGGAGGTCCAGTACAGCATTTGGTGCAATATGGCCATAACATATGCAAGTCAGGCAACCTTATGTGGACTGCCTCCCCTAAGAAAAGAAACAAAACAAAAACAACCCCCCCTTCTTGTCTCCTCTTTCTGGGATGAAGCTTTCATTTTTTTAAAAAAAATCTAAAAGTTACAGTGCATCAGTGCTTCGGTGACAGGCTTTTAAAAACCCCTTGCTTCCTCCCTGTGCCCTTCCATGGAGCAACAGAGGAAGTTTTTTAATGTCCTAATATCCTCAAGTGGTTCAAACTACCGGTACTTAAACCAAAATGGAGTGATCCTACCTGCCCCTAAAAAAGCATAGCCCCTGACAGGGAGCCAGAAAAGTGCTGGTAGAAATATTTAGGAGACCGGATGGTTTGCACTGGTCACCAGCAGAAGAAGCAAATCAGCACATCCCCGCAGTGGTTCAAACAGCAGGACAAATATCCATGTAGTCACCCCTTAGGTTTTGTAACTAAGCTGAGGTTTCAAATTGGGCCTTCGTGTTCCATGGCTAGTAGTATTACATCACACCACCTCTCTCATGCCAAGCCCAAAAACATAATGGTAGAAAAACAATGCAACAATGTGCTTAATCTGCATCATAAAGGGGGGGAACCCACATAGACTTGAATAACATGCAAATTAGGCTGTCCAGATGTGGAGAAGTGAAGTACCGTACAGTGCCTCTGGTCTTGAACTGAAGCTGGTAAGCAGCGCCCTGCGGCTACTGTCACCTCCTGAGTATGTATAGTTTTAAAGTGGGAGTTAAGAAGGCTTCATGTGACGGTGTTTTTCTGCAAACATTCAGTGGTACCACTAGTGTTTATACTTCAGTAATTGCTAACCCTTTCCTGCTATAGATGTGTGATCTTGATTTTCCTTAAACACACATACACACACATCTGCTATTTATTTGCACTGGTAATTGAATAATAAAACAAAATCAGTACCTATATTCACTTACCTATTAGCAGCTAGAAGCTCACTCACTGCTTCAGCTTTGAGAGGGGAAAAATGAGAACTGCAAGCCATTAAGGCATTAATTCCAAACTAACGTTTACAAAGGAATAAATCCCTGAAGAATTTATATTTCATTGGTGGCAGGCTTTGTGCACAGAAGGCTGTATAGACTCTAACCTTCCCTTTTCAAAAGATCCTTGACAGAGGGCAAATAATGTTTATTCTAACAGTAGGATAAATTAATGAAACCACCACCCCCTTTCTTGAAGCAAAGGGGCTATGTCCGAACAAAATTGTTACTTCCCAGACCTTTGTCACAAATGGCTCTCTTAAAGGAGAACAGCTTATCTTGTTCCTCTTTGAAGCTAGTTCAAAGGAGAAAAAGAAGATCCTCCTTTAGCTCGACTTCTTGCTAGTCTGCAGAACTGAATGATCTGAATGCAGATTCCTGCTCTCACTGGAAGGATGGGCTTCGAAATATTAATGGAGAGTCTTTGGGATTCTCTCACCTCGCTGCTGCTTCTTTGGTGACGTTTAGCTAAGCATCTCATCCCGATGTTCAAAGTCACAGACATAACTCAAACCAGTCTGTGTTTACCTAAGTGGGGCCTTGTTTGACAGGATGCTGAGTTCTTATCAGGACTTACAAGGAGGTGCTGAGCACCTGGTGACCAGAAGTCAAACCAAAAGTGAAGTGTGTCCAAAAGGAGGAAATGTTCAGATATTTATTATCAGAGTGTGGAAAAGACTTCAAACAAAGTGATTTCCCTCCCTCCACAACCAACCCTAAAGAAGAAAATGAGTTCTTTTAAGTTGTCAAGAACACCAGTGTCTACCTTGAAAGGGAATGAGACACAGCTTATAAAAAGCTGAAGGACTTGCTTACCACATTTTGAAGTAAGAAATACGTATTTCCATATAAAAATGGTGACTCTCCAGTGACTCTTGCCCTTACGATCAGAGTTAAAAACCACCTGATCAGAAAGCCGGAAGTAACTTCTTTGGCGAGCACCAGTTTTGGCTGTACAGTATTATATGTTTTCAACAATTAACATCCCGAACATTAGCAAAGCGGCAAGGCTTCCCAGCCTTCTCTCTTCCCACAGCTATTCTTCTTCTAATTTTTTTTTTAAAAGTTACTCTGTGTATGAAGGCCTGAGAGTAATAGAAGCCTTATAATCATGATCCAGCCACTGGGAGGGCTCTGACATGCCAGTCCGGAATTTCTCAGACTGGAAAAAAAAGGGAAAAATCATGTGTCACTTGCACAGAGGGAAGTAGGGGAAAGGACGTAGGTCTGGTGGGTATGAACAGGAAACGGTGGAACAATGGTGTGAGAGAACTAGAGCAAGGTTTCAGTTGAGACCAGTTGTAATCAAGGGCTAGACATTTTCACTCCAAGGACAAGCCTTTCGGTTAATCATGGGGAGGCAATTTGCCTTCTGTGTTAGAGTTGGGGACCGCATTCAAGGGCACTGAGCTATTTATTTTGCCATTTGGAGTTTCTATGTCAGGTTCAAAAATGTCTGTTGTGATGCCTCTGCTTAGGACAGCCTTCCACGCACCCTAGACTGGTGTGTTGAATAACCCCCAGAGAGCCATTTGAAAGTGCTGCCTGAACTTCACTGGAATTAGAGGTCAGGAATCCTTAAAGTGATTGAAAATTCACAGGTGAAAAGAATCAAAAACCAAGGCCGCCTTTAACCATGGAGAATTGTTTTGGGTTGGAATGGGCCTGTACTCAAGTGTTAGGCAGAGTCTCACATTTCCCTGGTATGTGATTTCGTGCAGCTCTCAAACAGACCTAATCGCAAGGCATTAAGGCTCTCATAAAGGTGCTACACGCTAAGTGCCTGTAAATCTGTGTGTGTATGCCATCATCTGCTAGAAGGTGTGCCTGGCTGCACATGGCGGTGTCTGAGCAACAGGAACTTGAAAGGCAGCTATGAAAACTAGGGCTGCAAAAAGGAATCTGGGGGTAGAACATGTGGTCCTCAAGATGCTGCTGGACTGCATCTCGCATGAGGTCTCACCTGCATAGCCAATAAGGAGGAATAATGGGAATTGTAGTCCACTGGAGTGCCACAAGTTTCTCATGCCTGCTTCAAGTGATTTACAGTGGCAGCTGATACCGTTGTGGTTGGTGAGGCCGAAGGCACAGCAAAAGTGAATGTATTCTCTCTCTCTCTCTCTCTCTCTCTCTCTCTCTCTCTCTCTCTCTCTGTCATTCACACACACTAAGGGGTGGGGGAGAGATACCCAGGTCATAAATGCATCAGTCCCATTTACTTGGAATTAAACACACTAAATTCAATGGGGCTTCCTTGGGTAAACGTATACAAGATTACATTCTAAAGATACTAACCCTATACAATGTAATACTGTACATGTGTGTGATAAAGTAAGTGCTATTGGAGTTCATGGGGGTTCTCTCAGATAAACAACATAAAATTGCAGCCTAAATATCTTTCTTCAAAAGTGTCTTAAAAAGCCATTCCCAGTTAAAATATTATATATACTGTAAATTAAATGTAAATACTTTTAAAAGGTGCTCTCCATTTTGGAAGAGATATTTCCCCTTAACTCTCACAAATATAGGAATTCCTCTTCTAAGATGGTACCTGAAAAATCGAAAAGCAAGAGGTGTGTTCAGCATTGTGCAGTGCTGTATATGCACTGTGGTTTTAGCTACTGTGGTTGTTTGTTGTGACTTGGGACCTATCCCTGCCTTGGCTTGCCTCTCTACCCACAAAAGAGGCCAGAAACATAAGCCTTAAACAAACCCCAGGTTTTCCCCCCTTCCCTCTCTTCTTTGTAGAGAGACTAACCACAGAGTTGGTTTCAATCCAGTTTGCACAGTCTGTGGGGGTTTTTTTTAGCCACACCCAGCGCAAGCAGTGTACAGACAGATATCTCTTGAACATAGCTGATCTTTCCCTCCCAGACTACTTCTGGAATCTTCATTTTACATGGAAAGTGGGACATACTGATAATTGTGCTTGAAAGAGCAAAGCATCCCTTTAAATTTAAATTGATTGATACAGAAACTAAATTGTCTAGTCTTGTCAGTTCCATTTCCCATTGACTTTTCAGAGGGAAATGGTTGTAGTCCAGAAGAGCAAAGCTAAATCAATCCTGTTGGTCTCTCAATTTGCTATTAATCTGGAAGACTGTTAAAAATAAGCTTACATATTGCGGTCACAATTTAAAAGGTTATTAAAGCAAGCCAACATAGCACCATTCAAAGAATATGAGTGATGGGTTGGTAAATCCCTAGTTTAGCTTTCACCTGAGCCATGTTGGAAGATACAGGTTTTGTTTCAGCTCTCCCCTGAGTCTAATCATACATGGTTAATAACTTACTTAATAACCAGTAAGTACTACAATGGCCTAGTGTTAGGATTGTCTTAATTGGGAATATATTCAGAAAAATGCTTTCTAGGACTAATTATTGCCATTGTGTATAGATAACAGCAGTTGTTTCTTGTTAATTATTGGTTGGCAAATACCGTATTTGTTCATGCATTTTGATATCATGGTGTTGCAACATTCACTATGAAAATTACTGGTAAAACCTGAGAAAGTCTAAGTTCAGATTTCCCAGATTGTATTCTGCCACTGATGTGTCTTTGTCACAAATATATGGGGCATACTTGGGGTTGTTGACACTTGGGGGACAGCTAGACACCCATAGAACTGGACCCTGCAAGTCACCTACTCTTGTGTCCTTTGCCTTAAGAGTAGAACACACTTTGAGATTTGATTAATTTTGTTGCTTGCCTGACACCAGCTGAGTCGGCAGTCTCACATTAATTGGTTCAGCTTCCTGCCTATCATAGACAGGCAGGACAATCCTTTATTTTACCATTGGCCAAGCCTTAAAGTATGTGTCAGTTTTGTATTATCTCAGCACAAAAGTTCTGTTTACTTTCCACATCAGTCTGCATTTTTTAAACCTACACAAACTTCTGCATTAATTTTTGTATGCAATTTCCTCAACACATGTTGGCTAAAGCCATTGTTAGTTCTACCAATTGTTGTTATTGTTATGTGTTATCAAGTCATGACTTATGGTAACCCTCAACAAAGGTATCTCCACACATGATAACTCAGGTGTCCTCCTTTTCGTGGCAATTTGGAGCTGAGCAGCTGACCCTTTCCCTGAGAAACACAGTGTCAATTCAAACCCCACCCTTGTCTACCCAGATCTGTTGAAATGAATAAGAATTATTTGTCATAATTATTAAGTTTTGTCAGTGGATCTATTCCAGGTAGGATTTGTTGTAGAGTTTCAAATTTTGGTTAAATTCCTCTAGCTGTACACAGAGGTACAGGGATTTGCAAAGCAGAATAGCTTGATGTTCTGCAGTTGAGTTCATTCCTTTTTTTCTCATTAACTGGCACTTGCAGTCTCAATAACTCACTCTGAGCCATGAATAGTAGAAAGAATAAAAATGTTTCATTGACTTACAACTGAAAAGAGCAAGCAGCAAACTAAGACCAAACGTGATTGCTTTGCAGTAACAGCCTCAACAGACTCACTGACTGCTCTCAACAGAGAGGGAAAATCAACTCAGAACAGAGAAGCAGTTTTCTTTGAATCAGAGGCAGAGACAGAACTCTTGGTTAGTGCTGTTAGTGATTGACAGTCACCCTAGCCCAAAAAACTCCCACCCTGCTATACCTACTAGAGGCAGCATTGCAAATCTCCAACAAGATTAACTTTGGGTTTACTCCTTTGCACAAAATTTCCCATAATACATGCATTATTGTATGCAACCTTCCCTGATTGTCACATTTCTGTTGCCATTTTGAATCAACAGCTGCATTGCAAAATTTAGAGAACAGGGTCCTCTCAAGGACAGCTTTATTTTGTTCTGCATCATTAGTCCAGGAAATACAAATGATGTGAGTTTACTTAAAAACACAGACCAAATGGGAAATTCCCTGTTCTTACCCAAGCTCCTGTTATCCTAGGAAGAACAGAGGGCTGGAAGGTCCTATAAATGGAGTAAAATTAGCAAAGCCTTAAGAAATCTAGGCTTACAAAAGAACATTTCGGGGAAGTATAGGGAATGAGAAGGCAAGATGTATGTGTGTCTGTGTAGAAACCAGAAGAGAAAACAGGCAAAGAGGACGGGTGAAAGTCATCCATGAGTACATTTAGGCATAACGAATTGACTGTATGCTCGCTCATTGAATTTAACCCCTTCTAAATCTCCTTCCTTCTTTGTTGTCCTTGGTCTAAGAGAACCACGTTGCAGCCTCATGTTTTGTCTCTTTTAAGGATGCTGTGTATCACTGTGTCTAATGAACCTGCTGCACTGCTTACGCCTGTATGAATCCTGAACAAGTAACACAGCTTTAACAGAAGGATCTGCAGACCTTTTCTGTAAGGTAATCAGTGTTTAACATGAGGATCTGCAGAGGTGAGGAAGGCTAGAATTCACATGTAGGTACGAAGTAACTGGCAAACATTTGGCTGCAGACCTTATCTTCTAAAGTAACACAACAACGCCAATAATGTACTGATCTGAGTTTTCAATTATCTAGCAGCCAGATGTGTTCTCAGAGGCCTGCTTGTTTGCTGCAGGACCTTTTCCTCTCTCACCTTGCTCTTTGATTTCTCCTTATCTTTGTGCCTGCCTGCCTTTTTCATAGTCCATCTGCAAATGGACTCTCAGCTGTGTCAGTCTTCAGGTAACAGCTTGTGATAGGTTGGAACCAACCCATAAAAATACAATGCATGATCTTGAGGACTTCCTGCACAGGAAGGCATAAGTTCAGACCAAACGGCACCAAGTGAACAATGTGACCTGCAATGACTTAGGAAGAATAAACAAACCAGGTGAAGAGTTAACTTTCTGCTGAGGATTTTCTCAGCCTGTCTGGAAGGATTAAAAGCTAGGTCCACCGAAAGTGAAATTGCAGTTTCTTTCCACCAGAATTAAATAAACCTGTTCACTGGGGTGTTACGAAGAGTGTTGGATTTCCTTCCCTGGGTTAGAGAATCAGCAAAATAAGGCTCCACTCCCTTAACTGTGTAATTTTTAATTATGGCATTGCTGTCAGCCTTGGATTTCAAAGCCTATTAAAACAATGACCATGTTTCTAGCTGCAGTGCATAGTTTCATCTTAAGTGGTACCCCTTCCACCCCCCAGGATTTAGCCAAATATTTAAAAGACTGCTGTGCTTTCTCATTCTTCATGTTACTATGCTTGGACAACTGCAGCTGTGGGGAAGCCATGCTGTCCATGCTCCTCCTGCTCTCAGTTCCCCTGTTCTTTGCCCAGTGGCTCTCTAATGAGCAGCAGCATAAGGATGTGACTCATAGTCCATGCTCTTTTCAAAAAGGTTTCCCAATCTAGTAAAGCCTTTGTAATCCCGGTAAATTTCAGCGCTACGATTTCATTTAAGAACGAGCCATACTTCATCAACCCAGCAATCCATCTGGTCTATATCCGGACTCAAAGAATGGCCGGATCTGGATATTGTGAGAAATACTAATTCTGTTCCCCCATCGTACCTTTTCTTATGTCTCCAACTTCACAACAACTTGAACTATAAAGAACATCTAAAGCACAGTATACTTTAGTTTCCATCAACTCCACTCTTGGCAGTCAAGGGACACAAACTTAAAAGCAAAAGGGAACATAAAGAGTATGACAGAATCAGTAGTCTTCTCTCTTGAACCACATTGTAGTGTAGTCCCAATATTTAATGACCATTATTGGTCACCATACGGTAGAAGCAGGTCATCCTAAAGGCAAGGTCATGCCCCTGAACCCCTTCCCCCCATATGGCCATTCAAAGAAGAAGTACTGGTGGTTATCGTGATTACCAGTTTATAACTGGTGGTTATAAACAATATTTGTTTGCAAGAATCCCCCTAAACCAGCACTGGTTGAACAATTGTAAGATAATACTTTGGAGATGATTCAGAATTAGCTACTTGTGGCAATTAGACAGCAGCCTTCCTCAGCCTGGTGCCCTTCAGGGGACAGAGCCTAGACTGTTCTGCACAATTAATTCTGGGAAGGGGCAAAGACTAACAACTGAGCTGATTGTAGCTTTACTTGCGTGCATTTAAAGAAATACCAAGTTTAGGATTCTGGATGTGGGGCAAGCACCCTTCCTTAATCCCAACTCCGTGGATACCCATAAATAGAGATAATGCAACACTTGCTGTAATATCAGGACTTTCTTCCCTTCCCCTGTAGAGTGCTTTGTGGTGCTAGAAACAGATTCCCTACTCCCTAATCAGGTTTTCAGCTGGCTGGATAGCTCTGTCGTTTAGGCGCCTGAGCCAGAGGTTGGGAGAGTACAATTTCCCACTGTGCCTCCTGAGAGACGAGCCAGCCTTAGGCAAGCTGCACAGTCCCGTCGTCCTTGTTTAGTCGTGTCTGACTCTTCGTGACCCCATGGACTACAGCACACCAGGCCCTCCTGTCTTCCACTGCCTCCCGGAGTTTGGTCAAATTCATGTTGGTCGCTTCAGTGACACTGTCCAACCATCTCATCCTCTGTTGTCCCCTTCTCCTCCTGCCTTCACACTTTCCTAACATCAGCGTCTTTTCCAGGGAGTCTTCTCTTCTCATGAGATGGCCAAAGTATTGGAGCCTCAGCTTCAGGATCTGTCCTTCCAGTGAGCACTCAGGGTTGATTTCCTTTAGATTGGATCAGTTTGTTCTCCTTGCAGTCCAGGGGACTCTCAAAAGTCTCCTCCAGCACCACAATTCAAAGGCATCAGCTTTCTTTATGGTCCAGCTC
Organism: Pogona vitticeps; assembly: GCF_051106095.1. NCBI lineage: Eukaryota > Metazoa > Chordata > Lepidosauria > Squamata > Agamidae > Pogona > Pogona vitticeps. The sequence goes on from NC_135785.1 coordinate 164,398,648, forward strand.
TCACTTCCATACATCACTACAGGGAAAACCATAGCTTTGACTATTCGGACTTTTGTTGGAAAGGTGATGTCTCTGCTTTTTAAGATGCTGTCAAGGTTTGTCATCGCTTTCCTCCCAAGAAGCAGGGGTCTTTTAATTTTGTGGCTGCTGTCTCCATCTGCAGTGATCACAGAGCCCAAGAAAGTAAAATATGTCACTGCCTCTGTATCTTCCCCTTCTATTTCCCAGGAGGTGATGGGACCAGTGGCCATGATCTTAGTTTTTTTGATGTTGAGCTTCAGACCATTTTTTGCACTCTCCTTTTTCATCCTCATTACGAGGTTCCTGCACAGTCCCAGGGTGCCCCAAAAGAAGAAGGGGATAGCAAACCTCTTCTGAGTATTCTCTATCTAGAAAACTCTGGAAAGGGTCACCATAAGTTGAAATCAGCTTCTTGTTGTTGTTGTTGATGATGATGATGCAAGTTTTCAAACTATATCCAATTTCCACTCACATCATCTGTTTCCATTTGCAGAAACAACCAACTAGATTCCAGGCTGGATGGAGGAAAACTCCCCAAAATCTTAAAACATTAGCTGAGTTGATGGAAAGAATTGGAAATTTAAGCCCAAATCAACCAACCGTGTTGTGGAAGGTATGAGTGCAATCAATTGGGGGAGAAATTTTCTCCATCTAGAAAAGCCCTCAGTATGGCTCAGTCAAGTAAACCAAACTAAATGGTACAGCAGGGGGATGGATACAATGCTTTAAATTCAGCATTCCATGGGCAGAATCTTCAGCCCTCCCATCTGCATTTCAGGCCACCAGGGTACCCCAAAATCAACTCTGGAGGGTTTCTTGGCCTTCCAGAGCTTCTTTTGGGGGTACATGGGTGCTGCACGGGTGAGCTGGGGTTGCTTCCTTCAAATTCCTCTGGAAAACTGCTGTTCCCACAGTCGAAGAACCCTGCTGGATCCTATCCTATATTTTAACTCTCTATTGCCAATTATGGTTGATAACGCCTCTTATCACATCTTTGTCACAAAGTCTTCCACCCAAATCAGTTGCCAAATCTGGACAGCTCAGTGGTTTAGATATCTGACTGCAGAGCCAGAGGTTAGGGGTTTGATTCGCCACTGGGCCTCCTTTATAGGGTCTGGACTCAATGATCAGTAGGGTACCTTCCAACTCTGCAGTTCTTCTTCTTCTTCTCTAGTCACCATTATTATCATTTCCCCAAACATTCCACCACTAGGTGAAATGTCAAAGAGTGTTTTACCACCGACTTCCCCCATCTTCTCATGATTTTGTGCACTTCAGTCATCTTTCTTCTTCATAATCTCCTGTCCACGAGTCTTTGTATGTCTTCCTGTGTAGGAGCTGTCCCACCATCCTGATCATGACTTGGCTGCAAACATCATGGGGATAATGTTCTTCCTTTATAATTCCATTGTCCTCATCCCTAGAGTGAATAGGAAATATCAGGTTATAATGAAGCGCATTGTATTGCAAGGTGTGAAAGTTTCACTTTAAAGCAAACATTTGGGTAGCTGCACAAAAGAAAGGCAGGAGGAATGTGAGCGGGTGTTCTGTAAACCCCTGCTTCAGTCACTGTGAATGTAGCTACATAAGGAGGAGTAACACCAAGTGTGTTATTGTATACCTGTGACCCAGTCCTTGTTTTCAATTGCATTTGATTTCATCCATGTGTTAAGCTTGTTTTTACTTTCCCACAGAAGCTCCCAACAGCTGCCGTACTCCCTCTTCATTCTATCAGCCCCCACTTTAATCTTGTCAGTTGCAAATCCTGGTGCTATTTTATTAACCGCCATTTGTCTTTCAAAAAATGACAGCCTTCTAGTCAAGGTTATGCATTGTTATATCACAATGGTATACCCTTTTGGACAATATATTCACATTTTCAACCAGTGACATAAGTTGAATGGGTTAGCAAACGACAATAGCTGACCTAATTTGTCTTGTACCACTATCATGGGAAGTAATAGCTAAATTATTTACTTTGTTAAATATGTAGTTTGCAGTTTAGTGTCTCATTCTTTTGTAATTACAGTTCAGCATACAGGATTCTCATCTGGTCTGGGACCACTGCATATAGTTTTATTTAAAATAGTATGCAACATAGTCCTATATCCAGAACTAACAAATATGAATTATATAATTATTGATTGCCATATAAGGTGCACCCACTGAAAATCTGTATTCCACACAACCGTTAAAGCCACAAGCGCTTTGTCCTATTTTTCAGATGGCCACCCTAGTCAGCTAGTGGGCATAAAAAACATTGTAATGAAAACAGTGTCACAGAAAAACAAAAGGAAGATACATACACTCTCGGGATATCCTGAGCTTTGCAGAAGTACAAAGAACAGTTTAAAAAAAAATCAGATGTCAGCCAGTCTTGACTGAAGATTCCCTCCCATGTCTACTTTAGAAGAGGAGTAAGCAGAAGTGAAGAGAAGTAAGATACCTAGTGTGGTAAAGGATTAGGATTCAGGAGTAGAGATGGGCATGAACCACTGGCTCAGCCAATGGCCAAACAGGTGTCCTGTGGTTTGGTGCCCCGCCCCCTCTGGCAGGCATCCAGAGGAACCTGGGGCACTGCTTCAGGAGACCTGGGTTCAAATTTCCTGCTCAGCCAGGGAAACTCTCTGGGGGAAATGGAACTGTTAAAACCATTCTTTAATTATATCACTTACCTCAGAAGACCTGTTCGGGTTGCTATGTCAGTTCAGACCTCACAGCATATCACACACAGACACAAGATCACAGATATAATAAAGGAAAAAATGCTGGATGTCTAGCCCAGAGAGCTTGGGAAGGGTGCAACAAGGGGGCCAAGGAAGGAAAAGCCATATCTCATTGAGAAGGATACATGGCCATCTTTGTGAAGGGGTTCTCATGTAAAAGTTTCAAAGAGGACAATCTACCTAGCCTGTCTCAACACATACACATTTTATCATGGAGTTGCACTTGTTCTTTTTTTAATGTCACAGGCACTGAGGCATGGCCAGTGGGTACATTCCTGCTATTCGGTCATGTGCCTGTTGAAAGCATGGAGGGATTTGTACAAACATTCCATAGGCCTTACCTCAGAGCTGAATCAGGGAATCTATTGTTCAGGCCAATGATGAGCATACTTTTTGAGAAGTGTGTCCGAGTCAGCTTCAAGAAATATGTGCACTATAGTACTTACAAATCCCACAATACCTTAGTGTTGTTATCACAGAACATGCAACTGTGCCGCATGGAAGGGGCAGTCAGATCTATCAGACTTGCCTGCATGCTCTAGCCATTTTAAGGAACCTCGCTGAGTCCTGTCTATGGCCTTCACAAAACTGCTGCTGGTACCACTTTTGGCAGTCATTCTATAGGTTGGGCTCTTACATGTCAGCTATTATGAGGATTGTGGGATATTCTGCATATCAGAGTTTTGGACATGCTCATGTTATTGCAGGAAAAAATGGCTTTACAAAATAAATCGGACTCTTACCATCAGTCTCATTTTTAAAAACCATTTATCCCAAGAAAACTGGACTTCCAATTAAAGTAAGTGTCCTTGTGTGAAACTTTCCTCAGTACATTGACTTCCTCTCCAGGACAAAGTTTACTTTCCCAAGTTTTCTAAAAAGAGTTGAGTTGCTAGTTTCCCCCTTGGTTTTTTTAAAAAACCCCTTTCTCTTTATATAGATTGAATGTAGTAAACAAGGTTCGTCTTGATAAGGCTGCTGGTTTTAGGGGAGATAGATTACTTCAAATTTACCATGATGGAACTCTTGCCTCAAACAAATTAACTTTGAAATTAACTCCCAACAAAGAATGTTGTTTCTTGAAACCAAGGAGGGGCCTCCCTTCTCTCTCTCTGTCTCTTCTCCTTTGCAAACCAGCATCTCTGTGGTTTAGAAAAACAGGAAACAATTTCCACAGCTCATTCACACAACCAGTGAAATGTGAAATAGGCTAGGTTAAAAAGATGGACTTCTTTTGTATCATATGCTGAAAGACTCCAGATTGAGCCCTTTTAGAGAGATAAGAACAGAGGCATCCCCAGAGTAATAATGCTTACCCTTTCAGTTCCCCCTCCCCCTCTGTATGTCACATTTTGAGGAATATAAGAGAGAAAAACGATTTTTAAAAAATTCTTGACTTTCCACCCCTTTTCTTTCCTGGAGCTGAATGAGTGTCTCTATAGAAGGAAACTCCTTTGCTCTTCTCTGACTGGTGATTAGCAGGCAGTTGGAAGAAAAGGCTTCTCACAGCTGTCCATGTGGACTAGTATGTGCACGCTTGCCAGGTTGCTGTAAATCTACACCTAAGATCAGAGATGGTTGCCACTGTTACCGCAATGGGAAGCATAAACGTATACTTTTGTCCTGACCCAAGAATTTCACTGACCTGAATATAGTAATAGAATATTGTAAACTGAGCTGTACAGATTAGAATGATCACAGAAAATACAACATAATTAATGTCCTTTTTAAAAAAGGATTGCTGTCCCTGTAATTATCTTGACTGACACTTCATACCAAGTCATTTCATTTGTTCCTTAAGAGTGAAGTTCCCACAGCGAGGAAAAAGGCATCCTTCAGCAGTGCTTGGGGATTGTGAGCAAACACATTGAGCGTGGCCTGGTGGGGAAAAGGAAATAGCCCGCCCCCTCGCCCGGCCTATTTTTCTAACTCCAGTGCCATTCAAACCCACTTCACTTAGTACTCTGCACTGCCAGCAGTTCACCCAGATTCTCAGATGGGTTTCAAAGTGCTTCAAGAGAAGCAAATACTGCAGTTACTTCTAAAAGGTCAGCAGTATCTGGATGGCCCTTGCCTGAATGGAGGCTGGAATCTATTTTTGCTGAATAGCCAGAGAGAGCTTTTACTATAAGCAATCTGCTATTGAAAATTCAGCCACTGATTATAAGCAATCAGTGGTTGAATTTTTAATAGCAGGTTGGTCATTTCTGCTTCAGGCATTTGTTATATGGCAAATACTTTTTAATGCAGGCTAAAGGGCAATGTATTGACCTGTGCTTTCCTATCCTTTACATTCCAGTCCACTGTGTCACTGACACAAAACAAGGATGCAGTATGATTAAGGCATCAGCAATTTGCTAATTTTAAGGAACGTTGAAAAGAGTATTGATGATATGTCTGGGAAAAGACTTTCTGCAGACTTATGAGCTGTGTAATTAGCATGGGTAGGGCAACAGGGGAGGTGGTTGGAACTTGCTCCACCGAAAGCTAGTATGGCAGCAATGGGGAGATGTAGTATCTACTCCCATTGTTCCTCACTAGTGGCTGTGCTGACTGGGTCACAGTCCAACAATATCTGGAGAGCTACATGATCCCCACCCTTGTACAATATTGTTCTTCTGAACAAGAAGACTCACACTTCAGTCCTCAGGATTTCAGCCTATGCTTGGCTTTAGGCTACAGGTTCTTAGTCTAATTTTCTCCACATCATTGTTTGAGGGATAAAGTGAAATAATTCAATTTTTATGCCATGTTGCACTCCCTGTGGAGGGAATATGGTACCAAATGGATTTGTGTATACACACTGGCTGAAATCCTATTGCATGCTTTATGCCTGCAGAAGGATGGTGATGTCACTGTCAGCGAATGATTTTCCATAGTTAAAATAACTTGCCACTTCTGTCCCATGCATTTCCCCACTCCCATATAAACATTTTTAATTGTGTGGAAACCATGTGCTGTAAAATGTAAAATGAAAGAAATGTTTCATTACTTTAAAATAAACCACACCACTGGAACCAGATGACATTACCAGCAGCAGAAAATATTGGGTAATTAAAGGCTTCCTCCTTCCATCCCAAGGCTGGACAGACTTTCATTTTCCTGTCTGTTTCTCAAATCCATTGTGTGTCTTTTGCTGATATTTTAGAGGATACTCTAATATTGCAAGGCAGGCTACCATTTTTTTCCTGTGACACATCCTTTCATGATGCTAAAGAAATACTTCCTGATATAAAAAGGCCCTGTAGAGGGAGTCACTTATGGACTCTTCCCCCGGGTCATAACTGATGTATGGCCAGCTAGGGGAAAGCTGCCCATTGCCACACAAATGGTAGTAACATGAAAGAGAAGACACACACATACTCTCCTCTGCCACCTCATTAAAGGCTCCTGAGCCTCAACTGTTAAGAATTGCTCTGAAATTTTTCCTTCTTTGAAACTCTTTTCAAAGGGAATTTTTCTTTGTCAGATTGCAAATAAGATTGCATTATTTCAAGTGCTGAAATTATTAGCAGCATGTCTACCAACACACTTTTTTTTTTTTAAAAAAAAGAAAGTCGTCCTGTGGTAATTTGAGAATGTGCCATTTGAATCCACACTGTGGACACATCTTCACACTGGTGTAATCCACAGAGCTAATGATTGTTTACATTGTGTCATTTTTCTGAAGAGTTAACATGTAGGCAAATTTGGTTAAAGTAGGGTTCCTAAAAGAAGGGGGTCGCTTAAAATGGTATGGAGGCCCACATCTGGACTGCAGACTGCCAACTGGCTTTTCCAATCATTGTTTTAATTTGGACTAGGGGCATGTATTGGATAAGCCAGAGGCCTTCTCACAATAAAAAAGTTACATTTTGAAAATAAAATTTCTTATTCCCCAAATAAAAAGATCTATTTTGACAGGCTGTGAAAAGGTGATGTGGTGGGGGTTTTTTCCCCCTGGAGTGCTATGCTAATTTCTGCATGATATACCTCACACTGTTTCCCCTCATAATATTCATCACCTTCCCTTCTGGAAGATTTTGACTGGCAGCTCCCTGCTAAAGCAAGAAAACAAATTTCAAAGACAAACCTAAGGAAAAATGGTTTCTCCTTCTCTCACCAGACATTTGTTGCTTCAGGTGTTGTAGGAAAAACAAACCTCTTCCCTGGGCTTGTTCTTCGTATGGGTTGTTATTGAGATTCACAAAGCAGACCTGATATTGCCTTTCCAAACAGAGCCAAGATTTTCATTCATTTATTGATGTACTCTCCGTGAAAGGATTATGTTTCCCTTTATTTAAAGGACCCAAGCCTTTATTATTTTGTTTGCAGAAACACTGTGGAGCACATGAAAGAGAGATGGAAGCAGGGATCCTTGGGTTCATTGGTTGATGGCAGTTGATTGCCTTTAAAAAAAAGGAAAACATTCATTTGAGAAGCTTCTTGCTGATTGAATTCTGATGAACAGTAGAATTAATTTTGCTCTCTTCTCCCTGAGAAGATGGCATTTGGAACTGAACAAAATGGGGCAAAAATATATACTTCTACATTAAGGCTCACACACATTAATGTACACTTCTACATTAATTTCCTTCAACTACTGCATTTTCCCTGTTACGGGTTGATTTTGTTCCTTTGATTTAGGGGTTTTCAACAGCATTTTCAAGGTCCTGCTAATGTCCAAGCTGAACCCTTTGCTGTCCCTGCAATTTTATTTATTTATTGGGGGGGCAGGAATAGTTGCTCACGCACATTTAAAACTAAAATGAGCCTTGACCAGTATGACTTCTCTGCGTAAAAAACAGCTACACCAATTCACATTCATTTCTTTCTCTTCTCCTACACCATTATTGTCAAAAAAGGGAAAGTTGATGGGGTTTTTTGGACTGCATAGTCTCATCGCCTCATTGGTGTATTTGGGGAGCTGTAGTTCAAAAAAATATATAATTTCATGCTTTGAATTAGCACATGTAGAATTCTGTTGACACCATTCAGCTTCACCCAACTGATATCCAGGATAAACAAAGCCACATAGTCTGCACTCCAAGCAATTCTGTACACACATACCAATGTGATAGCTCTTCCTTGAATGTCCTACAACCTCCATCACCATTTGTATCTGCACAAATACATTTATTTCCAGATGGTAGGCAGAACTGCATCATTCAAGCCTTAAAGAACAGCACTGCCATTAAAATGGAAGCTTCAAAACATAAGCTGGTCAAAAGTGAAGCATCGCTATGCCCTATTGATTTCAGTGGGAGTGCTAGGACATATTGAATATTCCCTCTTATAATTAACAGGAATTTTGGCTGGCACTGGGCTCCTACTGCAGTTGCTCTGGGCAAATGCCTTAAAATGACAACCCCTGATACAGGTCCTTCTGTCTTCAATAATGTCCCCCCACTCTCAACCCCATCAAATTAAGCCAGATATATGAATATGGTGGTACGTCAGGATCAAATTCTATGCACCCCTTGGCTCTGTGAAATGAACAGTGTGAAACAGGGATCGTAGAACAGAGTTCAAGCTAATAAATATCCTCTGTTTAAAAAAAAGAGTTTGCGTCCGGCAAACAGTTAATTACACTTAAGCATAATTGAAATCAGTGGTTTTCCTTGCATTGCATTGTGTAGCTTGCAAGACACATTTACTTAAGAAAAAATTAGAACATGTGTGTCTGATAATGAGGCCACAATAAATGTTTTTGTGTGATGGGCCATAGCAATTTTCTTTGTTCCTATGCTGACTAAGGAATGATCGAAGGTGTCGTCCTGTGCAGCTGGAAGGCACCAGGTTCAGGAAGGCTGTTTTCAGCAAGATCATTCTTAAGATGCGGAATAGCTAGTTACAAAGCGAATACCAAAATTCCTAGAAAAGCTGTAGATCTGAAGCATGTAGTTCACTAATTGTTATTGCACATCAATTGTCAGCTTTTATCAGATTATCCCCTTCATGATCGCCCTTCTTAGTATATTTTACCTGTGAAGCACTTATAGTTGCTTGGTTCTGTACAATGACCTGTTGGTGTTTGTTTACATTTTGGACAATTTGTCATGGCTAACTGAGGGTTCCTTAAGAGGTGCTAGGTTATTTCTCAATCATCTTCTTGGTCCCATGTCTGATTGCACAACCAAGATGTACCCTGACACCTTGTCAGTTAGCCACTTGCATTGCCAAGTTATGCAAACTGCACATGAACACTGATAAGATTCTGGAAAATACCTTTTCAGTAAATCTCTAATAAGACCCAGAATCTTAAATGAACACCAGAAGAAATGGTTTGTGTGTATGTTACCTGTGGAACGTGTGGTTTTTAAAGAAGGTAAGTAATACATGTTCATTGCTATTTCAGTATTATCACCACAAGTCAGCTCTAATATAATTGTCAAAATATCATTCCATTGATGAATATCAAACACATTGCATTATTATGTTCATGCGACATCTCAAATATTTGTTGAGAGGAACTGTCTGGAGGAGTTAGCTTAAGCTCTCATTCTCATTAGTGTTGTCATTGAAGACATTGTTCAATACTTCGATCTCAGCAAACATTTCACTGTTTCTGTTTTCATTCTTTCCCTTGTGGTGCAGGGATTAAACTGCTGTACTGCAGCCAAAACTGTGCTCACAACCCGGGGTTCAATCCCAAGTAAGCTCAAAGTTCACTCATCCTTCCATCCTTCTAAGGTTTGGTAAAATGAGTACCCAGCTTGCTGGGAGAGAGGGGAATGTGTAGCCTGCATAATTGACTTGTAAACTACCCAAAGGGTGCTTTAAGTGCTATGGGGAGGTATATAAGCAACATGCTTTGCTTTTTAATTATTATTACTGGTTGGAAAAAATGCTGTGGCTTCTTCCTCTCCCATGCAATATATGACATTTTTGTTTGATGGATCAGAGCAATGCTGCCAACTTGTCATTTTCTATGTCTTGAGTTGCTGCACTGACTAGTGAGCATATAAACATAATTTAGGCGCTAGGATTAGTATCCAGTATCATTTCACTTATGTCTCATTCACTTATATCTCAACGATTTATAAAGTGCTTCTGAGTTTAAATCCCTGCAAGGCAGTAAAAAACAAAACAACAAAACACAGTGTGACAATAATAAGAACACTGATAAGAATAAAATATCAAAACTAATTACTAAAAACAAATAACACTGTATAAACAATGGCACCCTGTAAATGGCACCTCATGCAGTGGTAGATCAGGGAAAACAGGGAAGTCTTCAGGATCCATTTCAAGGACCATCATGCTGCTGCCTGGCACACATCAACTGGAACACGGTTCCACCACCAGGGGGCACTGTCCCTCATGCCCACCAGTCTAATTGCTCTTACACACAACCCTACAAGTAGGACCTGTGGTGCTGATCTCAGAATGCAAGCAGTTCAGTATGGATGGAGACCCTCCTTCAAGTCTGACACTGAATTGTATGAATACAATTACGTAGTATTGTATTCTAAATTAGTATTTAGAATATGATACAATTAGTATTGTATTTAAAAAAAACACGATTAGTATTCATACCAATTATTTAGTTTCTCAGTGGACCAGTGTGTTTCCTTCAATCTCATTTGAATAAATGGGACAAAGAACAAGATACACAAAAGCCTTTTTTTCTACCAACGTACGGTGCATGTTTTGGATGGGACGTGGCTGGTCCTTGACTTTCTGGTATATTGCCATTTGCCTTCTACATTGAACTCCCTGAGAGTTGGGCTGGAGAGGTGGTTAGAATGTTGGGCGAGGAAATGGGAAATCTGGGTTCTTTTCCCAATTGGAGGTGATTTGCCATCTATGACAAGACGGGAGATCAACAAATACTAGTGAAAGTACCTGGCAAATGCATCATGCCGTTGAATATCCACTATTATCTCTGGAAACATCCTAGTTCATCAAATTTTAGACATTGCACGCAGGCTCCTTGCCCTCATCTTTGAAATGGAAAGCTCCCCATTTACTGGACTATGTGTTTCTTTGCTTAGTACCATCTCTCTTCACTCAAATGTATGGGTGATGATTAGGCAGTGATACTTATGCAGTATGGTGATAATTATTCAGGATGTGTGGAAGCAGTTCTTAAAGCTTTGGAGTCAGATGTGGGAAAACCAGATACAGTACTGGTCCTCACTAAGCCTGAAACTCACTAGCCAAAATCCTGTTATGTGTTTATTCAAAAGGTGTAACTTTTAGAGGTGACCTGCCATATGTTAAGAAATCTCCATAGATATCATCTGTTGCATACCAAGTCACATAATTAGTTGTGAGAGATTCGTCTTCATCTCCCATGGAGACAAAGATGAATCTCACTGGCACAGGTGGCCAGTCCGATGAACGCCCGCACCCCCGAACCCAGCAGTTTACTTATCACTCTCTGTGCAGCGTGTGGGGCACACTCTGCATGTGCCAACCATTGCAGTAGCCCTGCTGCACTGTTCTGCCTCCCCGCTCAGCTGGCCACTCAACGGCTGAGCAGGGAGACTGGTCATCCTGCCCCCTTGCTGGAGTGGCTGGCTGAGCAGGGAGGTGGGGCAGCATCAGTTGAGCTACTGCTGCGAAAGGCATACTGTCAACAACATCGGTCATGTGGACCATGCAGCGAGCAGTAAGTGGACCGGCAGGCTCTGGTGGCGGGTGTTAATCAGGCCAGCCACCTGTGCCAGCAAAATTCATCTTTGTTTCACCTGGGAGATGAAGACGAATCTCCCATGTCTGCACATGACTCAGCACCAAAGAGAAAATTCCTGCAGAGATGTTTTAACTTACAGCAATACTGTACAGTACTAAAAGTATGCCTTTTGTGTAACTATGTGACAGAATTTCAGTAACAGGATGAGCTTGGGGCAGTTGTTCATTCTTAATCTGACCTAGCTTTCTGTTCTTGCAAGGAGAGTTGACAGGAAAAACCAGTGCATCACTTTCAACTCTTTGGAGGAAATAGAACTGTAGTACGTACAATAGTAAGTACATGAAATTAAAAGATGCCTGCTTCTTGGGATGAAAGTGATGACAAACCTAGACAGCATCTTAAAAAGCAGGGACATCACCTTGCCAACAAAGGTCCGCGTAGTCAAAGCTATGGTTTTTCCAGTAGCGATGTACGGAAGTGAGAGCTGGACCATAAAGAAGGCTGATGCTTTTGAATTGTGGTGCTGGAGGAGGCTCTTGAGAGTCCCCTGGACTGCAAGGAGAACAAACATATCCATTCTAAAGGCAATCAAGCCTGAGCGCTCACTGGAAGGACAGATCCTGAAGCTGAGGCTCCAATACTTTGGCCATCTCATGAGAAGAGAAGACACCCGGGAAAAGACCCTGATGTTGGGAAAGTGTGAAGAGGAGAAGGGGAAGACAGAGGACGAGATGGCTGGACAGTGTCACCGAAGCTAACAACATGAATTTGACCAAACTGCGGGAAGGTAGTGGAGGACGGGAGGGCCTGGTGTGCTCTGGTCCATGGGGTCACGAAGAGTCGGACATGACTTAATGACTAAACAACAACAAAGTAGAGTAGGGCCCTGTATCTGCAGGATCTGTATTTGCAGTTTCACTTATCTGCAGTCTGAAGTTATTAAAAATATTAAAAGAAAAAAAACCCTAGAAATTTGTATTTTCACAATGTATTTACTAGAACTGCCTAGACAGAGGCAGAAACCATGCCTCTGTCTAGCCATTGTTTTATTGTTGTCAAAGAAAAGATAACATAGTATTTGGATCTCTCTAGTGGCCAGTTCTGGTAATACATGTGAAAAAAAATTCTGAAGTTTTCTTTTTTCTTTTGCCCTGCTATGTTTTCAGCATCCACAGCAGGGCTGGGAACCTGTTCCCCAGAGCTAGGGGGATCCTACTATGAATAAATAAATGCTATATATTTTAACTGTAGTGATCCCAAAAAAGCCACACGTAGGAATGGAAATCTGTGTACATAACATCAGCAGTATTGGCAGTGGGTTTTTTTTTTAAAGGTCATAAAATGCAATTTGTAAATTGCATTGTGACAAACCCAGACCTACTGGGATCTATCACACAGTTACTAAGCTGCCACCAACCATTCCCTATAATAAGTCACACAGACCAGGGATGGATTTTTAAACAACAAAAAGAATAAAGTTTATTTTAAATACACACAGGGAAAAATAAGCAATCAGGTGAATAAAATAAAGTAACGTGGCTTATTTTCACACACACCAGCATACAGTTTGGTTCACCTAGAACCTTTAACTTAAAGCACAGACCCTGAACCCATCAGTTCTGGCTAACCAACAGACCCCTGAACCTTTCAGGTTGGTACTCTGACACACAGTAGTACCCTGTCAGACACCCAGACTCCCACAACAGCTTCTTCTTCCCCAGCTGCTGCTTCGTCCCAACCCAGTGTCTCACAGTCTGTCTCAGCATCTCCTCACACGCATCACATATTTATACAGTACAGCCCCTCCTCCTGATGTCCCGCCTTCCACTCCCCATAGGATGCAACTTTCCCTCCAAACCCATGACAGACAGGTAACATCAGTGCTGTATGTAACACCTCCCCTCTTTAAAAGTTGTTTTGTAGGGGGAAAGCTAAGGTGCTTTTCACCAAAAAAACAACCTGTATAAAACATACAACAACAGTTATACATACCCTATAATACTTACATATACTTACACTCCAAGTTAAACATAGCAAATAGGCATTTCAAACATTTACCATATGCATTACATCAATTTTACCTTTATTAATACAAACCAATTTAAAACCAGGTACATTTTAACTTTTTGTCTTCATTATATACATATAGTCCATGTTCTTTCGCCGTCTTCAGTCTTCAGGTCTTCTTGATAAGGCGTCAGCAACACAGTTCACTGACCCTCTGACCACCTTCACTTCAAAGTCATAGTCCTGTAAGTTCAAAGCCCACCTCATAAGTTTGCTATTGTGGGTTTTCATTGTCTTTAACCATTGCAATGGTGAATGGTCAGTACACAGAACAAAATGTCTTCCCCAGATGTAAGGCTTGGCCTTCTGGATCGCGTAGACTATGGCCAAACACTCCTTCTCCACGGTTGCCAAATGTCTCTCACCTTTTTGAAGTTTCCTACTCAGGTAGGACACTGGATGCTGGTCACCATTCTCATCCTCCTGGCACAGAACTGCTCCTACCCCGCTGTTAGACGCATCGGTGTAGATGATGAACTCCCGGTCGAAGTCTGGAGCACGCAGGACAGGATAGTTGATTAACGCCTCCTTCAACCTCTGGAACGCCGCCTCACAGTCGCTGGTCCACGGGATGCGGTCATCAGCCTTCTTCCTCGTCAGATCGGTCAGCGGAGCCGCAATCTCGCTAAACCTCGGGATGAACTTTCTGTAGTAGCCCACCAACCCAAGAAATGATTTGACTTTTCTCTTGGTGGTGGGTCTAGGCCAATCTCGAACAGCTTCTATTTTGGCCTCCAGGGGTTTTATCATTCCTCCCCCTACCATGTGACCTAAGTATTTTATTTCTGGGCTACCCAGCTGACACTTGCTGGCCTTTACTGTTAGCCCTGCTGCACTTAACCTCTGCAGCACTAACTCCAGGTGTATCAGGTGATCTTCCCAGGTATTACTGAAGATCCCTATGTCATCAATGTAGGCCACTGTAAAGTCACTGAGCCCTGCCAAGGTCTGGTCCATCAGCCTTTGGAATGTGGCTGGTGCATTTCTGAGACCAAAGCTCAGGACTCGAAATTCATAGAGACCAAAAGGGCTGCAAAAGGCAGTTTTTTCTTGATCCCTGGGATCAATTCTTAATTGCCAATATCCCTTTACCAGGTCCAATGATGAGATGAACCGACAACCCCCTATGGTTTCAATCAGGTTGTCTAGCCTGGGCATTGGGTAGGCATCAGGAGTGGTTACACGGTTTAATTTCCTGTAATCGACACAAAACCTAATGCTCCCATCAGGCTTGTCCACCAGGACTATCGGAGAGGACCAAGGACTAGAAGAGGGGACGATTATGTTCTCCCTCAGCATTTCGTCCAGCTCCTTCCGCACCTTGTCCCTATAGGGTCCCGTTACTCGGTATGGGGATACTGCCTGCGGGGGTGCATCCCCTGTATGGATCCGATGCATCACTCCCTTCACTATCCCCGGCTTGTTGGAAAACACCTGTTGATATTTACTAAGCAGCATTTTTAATTCTTGCTGCTGGTCTTGGGTGAGTGCAGGACTGATCTTTACCTCCTCTGGGTTGTATTTTACTTCCCCTCTACCCTCCCAGAAGGGTAATTCAGCTTCCTCACTCTCAGCTGCTTTTATCGCGAATAAAACCCTCTGTTCCCCTCTGTAGTAGGGTTTTAGGGCATTCACGTGAACCACCCTCCTTGCTTGGTTCTCCTCTTGCTCTATTAGGTAGTTCAGGTCTGACATCTTGGAAATGACCCTATATGGTCCTGCCCATTTGAGCTGCAGCTTATTCTCTCTGCAGGGCCTAAGCCAAAGCACCTCCTCCCCTGGGTCAAAGTGCCTCTCTCTAGCTTTGCGGTCATACCATGTTTTCTGTTTGATCTTCTGCGCTTGCAGGTTTTCTGCTGCCAGCTCTAGATTTCGCTTTAGGTCATTCATCAAGGTGTCTATGTAAGTCACAACGTCTTGTGGGTCATCCTGGGTGATCTGCTCCCAATTTTGTTTGATCAAATCAAGGGGCCCTTTCACCCTTCTCCCAAATAAAAGTTCGAATGGACTGAACCCGGTACTGGCTTGTGGCACTGATCGATAAGCAAACAAAAGGGATTGCATCTTCTGGTCCCAATTGTTTGGATTCTCTGCCAAGTAAGCCCTTATCATGCGCATCAGAGTCCCATTGAACTTCTCAGTTAACCCATTACTTTCCGGATGATAGGCAGTGGTTTCCTTGTGCTTAATTCCACAGATTTGCCATAAGCGTTTCATGAGCTTTGACGTGAACGATGTGCCCAAATCTGTGATTATCTCTGAGGCAAATCCCATCCTGGACATGTACCCCACCAAAGCATCGGCCACTGTGTTAGTTTCGATGTTTGTCAAGGGTATGGCTTCCGGATACCTTGTGGCATGGTCCACAATTGTTAGTATGAACCTATTCCCCCTCTTTGTGGCCTTGGGCAAAGGTCCCACAATATCCACCCCTATGCATTTGAACGGAGTGTCAATCACAGGCAAAGGGCACAACTTTGCTTTGGTCCTGTCGCGGTTATTCCCCTGCCTTTGACACACATCACATTGTTTACAGAACTCCCTGATCTGCTTCCCTATGTCAGGCCAGTAGAAATTCTGTGTGATTCTCTGCTGTGTTTTGTTCACTCCTAAGTGTGCAGCAAACATGTCAGAGTGACCCCTTTGTAAGATCATGGGGCGATACTTTTCAGGTACCACTAGCTGACTCCTGATCCCATCTCCCCCTTTTGAGATATTCCTCAGGGTCTCTCTATACAGAATCCCCTTTTTCTCCAGAAATCTCACTGGGGTTTCAGGTGTTAGCTGGGCGTCAGTCACCTGTTCAAAACACTTTTGGAGAGTGGCGTCTGCCTTCTGCTCCTGTCCAAATCTGCTGTCTGTGGTTAAGGTTTCCACCACAGCTTCTGAACTCCCCTCTGCTTCCGTCTCTGGCTCATCATTACCCCCCTGAACTGTCCCTGTGGTGGCTTGTGAGCGTGTAATCACTAGCACCCGTTTCACATGTTCAGCCAGGTCATTTCCCACGAGCACGGCTGCTGGCAGAGTCGATGAAATTGCTAGGCGCCAAGCTCCCCTCCAGCCTTGAAAGTTGACAGGTACCTCAGCTACTGGCAGAGAGATTACCTGCCCCTCAATCCCTGCCACCTTCATGCTCTCATTTGGGATTATAAACTCCCTAGGGATGATATCTGGATGGCACAGGGTTACCTGGGAACAAGTGTCCCGCAGCCCCCTATACTGACGGTCAAGTATTCCTACGTCCACCCCTGCTGTCTCAAACAACTGAGAATCTGTTTTTATCAGCAAGCAGCGCTTTACCTCCACCAGAGGACCATTTTCCTCAGCCTGATCAGCAGAGGTAGCTGTTCCAGACTGAGTAGCTATGGCAACAGGCTCCCTCTGTGACACTGAGCCTTGCTCTTTCTGGACACAGAACACAGCTTTTGGCTTGGTCCCACTAGAATTCTGAGGCACCATTCCTTTTAGCTGCTTCAATTTCTCACACTCTGAGATCAGATGACCCTTACCCTGACAGAAATAGCATTTTCTGGTGTATTTTGATTCTCTCTCCTCTTGTTTGGGTTTTCCCTCCAAATTCTGAGGGCTTGGTTTCATGCCTGAGGGCTTCCCTTCACCATGGGCCCCTCCCCCTTGCTGGCTTTTCCCTGGTCCCTGAGAGTACTTGCTGTAGGTTTCTTTGGGTTTACCTACAGATTTCCCCTCACCCAAGGGCTTTCTTATTTGGGAGATAAAATCCGCGATCTCTGCGGCTGCTGCCACAGATTTCGGTTTCCTTTCCCTCACCTGGAATTTCAATTCCCCATGCAGGACTGAATAGAACTGTTCCAGGGCTATCAAGTCTTTAAGCTGTTCATAGGTCTCTGTTCCCTCCTGCGACAGCCATTTCTCAAGCAGCCTCACCAATTGGGCCCCCACTTGGGTAAAAGTCTGTTCTGGCTTCTTGGTGAGGGACCTGAACCTTTGTCTCAGCTGCTCTGCATTTATCCCATGTCTTGCGAACACCAGTTTTTTAAACTCTGCAAAATCTTTCATCCGTTCCTCAGGCATCTCGGCATAAACCTCAGCCAGGCTACCACTGATTAAAGAACGCATGATGGTCATCTTCTCAGTTTCCCTCACTGAGAAGTCCACAAACGCTCTTTCCACTAAGGAAAAGAACACCTCAGGACAATCTCCCTTGTGGTACACAGGGAATTTCTTCAGGTCAGCCTTAGACAGTTGGCCTCCCTCAGAATCCCTATTATTATTATTGTTCTGGTTCATCATTTCCAGTTTTCTTAATTCAAACGCCATTCTTTCTTTCTCCAGAGCAATTTTCTCTCTCTCTCTCTCTATTTCAAATTGCCGCTGTTTCTCTCTTTCCCTTTCCTCCATTTCCCTCACCCTCAGTTCATGCTGTTGGGCTAGGAGTAATTTTCTGAGTTCTGGGTCCTGCTCTCCTGTGCTGTCACCTTGCACTGAGCCAAATTCATCCTCAGAACCTTGGTCAATCTGGGGGTCTTTCACTTCACCCATGTCTGTTACTTGACTTCGAGTCAAGGGCATAATCCCCCCTCAGAACAGGCTGCTTTAAAAAGTCAAGCCTCAAAATAAAACGACCACTTTTTTCCTTCTTGCCTCAGAACCAGCTCTCCCTAGAGATTGCTGCTGTTCTTCAGCACTACTTGCAACAGTATCGAGTCAGAGCCTACCCCCCTCTGCTGGGCCTCTCAGCTGGCAAGCTAGCTCGCTGTTGCTACGCAGTTTTGCCTCAGCGTTTTCCCGCCAAAATCAGGCTGCCTCAGAGCACCTTAATCTAAGTCTCCCCAGTTGGCACGTTCTTCTACTAGTGCACCTCCCCGTGAGGTACACCTAGAAGATTACCTACGCGCCTCAGACTGTCCCTGACTGGACCCCCCTTGCTCTGGGCACACCTGCCAAGGCTTTGCTGGACCACTGGACAACTGGACCAGTCGTATCCCACACGCTGGACACCAATCAATGTGACAAACCCAGACCTACTGGGATCTATCACACAGTTACTAAGCTGCCACCAACCATTCCCTATAATAAGTCACACAGACCAGGGATGGATTTTTAAACAACAAAAAGAATAAAGTTTATTTTAAATACACACAGGGAAAAATAAGCAATCAGGTGAATAAAATAAAGTAACGTGGCTTATTTTCACACACACCAGCATACAGTTTGGTTCACCTAGAACCTTTAACTTAAAGCACAGACCCTGAACCCATCAGTTCTGGCTAACCAACAGACCCCTGAACCTTTCAGGTTGGTACTCTGACACACAGTAGTACCCTGTCAGACACCCAGACTCCCACAACAGCTTCTTCTTCCCCAGCTGCTGCTTCGTCCCAACCCAGTGTCTCACAGTCTGTCTCAGCATCTCCTCACACGCATCACATATTTATACAGTACAGCCCCTCCTCCTGATGTCCCGCCTTCCACTCCCCATAGGATGGAACTTTCCCTCCAAACCCATGACAGACAGGTAACATCAGTGCTGTATGTAACATGCATTACTTTCTCAATTTACCTATTGTGTATGTGTCTCTTTGTGTCTACCTGTTTCTTCTCTGGGTGTGTGTGATGAGGGCTGGTCCTTTCTTAAATAACAATAATAAAATTATATGCCTTCTGGTTTTAATTGTTCTTTTCCCCCTAGCAGAAGGCTTTCCTGAAGCAGACTCTTCTACAAAAGGGAAGGAGTCAGAAGCAGAAATGGGAAGTCCAGGGAAGAGCAGCAGGGGGGGGTCCCTTCTTCTCTTCACTGGCCCCTCTCTATGAGTGCCTGACTAACTTTGTCTTGCAAAATGTCACTTTTATTAACTTCTAATCCATCACACCCTCTTGCACACAAGCTTTCTCTGGTGAAGCGGGCTGTGTTCTTTTCCTGGCCCCTCCACCCTCTCTTTTAAGAGGCTGAATGCAACACAGAAAGTTCACAGGGGAAGCAGTTGGGGAGATGGTGTGAGTGGATAGGGTCAGGAAGAGCTTTTAACTCATCTTAACATTATAGTCCTTTCCCATTTTGACTTTTATCTGCCCATCTAGGCTTTTTGTTTGCTCACTCATCCATCGGTTTGAAAGGAAAAGAAAACCCCGTGCACTAAGTGGTGTTTGAAGAAATTGCACTAGAGCTGCAACACCCAACACTTTGCTGCAGTTTTCTCTATACCCTTTCTCTCCCCTCCCCTGTATACCTGATGGGGAGGGGATATCCCTAAAGAATTTTTTAACCTAAACCTTTTGTAATCTTCTGCTTTTTGGCAAAAGCAGAAGTCTCCCATCTCAGCTGAAGGATTTACTCTCAGGTAAATAAATGCTTCTTTTGGCAAATACAGTCACACAATCACATGTAGAGCACCTTTCTGAAAGCAGTTTATGAAAAATGAGATCCTGTAAGGTGTTATAACCACCGAGCCACTGAACTTTAGGAAGCATGAAGATGGGCAATCAACTCAGCATGGCATACTGGTGGAGGTAGTGGCTGAAATCCTGTAGCACACCTCTGTATATGCAAAGGAGATTGAGCTGGTTACCTGAGCCCACTGGGATTTGAACTAAGGTCATGAGCAGAGTTTGCTACAGTACTGCAGTTTAACCAATGTGCCATGAGGCTCTTAGGCAAATCACTGCTTAGGAAAAAGCAACTCACTGCTGATGAAAGATGATTTGGGGGATCCACACAACTCTCAAAAAGTATGACAAAGTCACTTGAACCTCAAAATCCCCCTAAAAACCTTTAATTGTCATAGATTTGATGCTAATGGTGATGCCATCAGCATTGTGCACATGGAGGTGCTTAACAGGATTTCAGCCACTATTTATTCACTTACTTACTGATTCATAGCATTTTTAATACCTTTCTTCATCAGGAATGATTCCAAGGCTGTTTATAGTTGGGATAGCACAGCCATCATAAGTAGTAAATCATGGAATGCCGTGCCAAGTAAAGCAGAGCCAGTGGCAACATTTAGAAGGCTTAAAACATAATAACCCAAGAGATGGATTTACAAGGCTTGAAACATAAAAGATTCAGTGTGCCTAGAAGAAGATGATATTGAGGCAGATTAACTTTCCTCAGGAGTGCTTCTCATGGACAAGGTGCCATGTGTATCAAGTCCTGAAGATCATTCACAGAACATAGAAAGCTAATTTGCAGAATCCCGGAGATGGGTGAACTCTGTGAAATATTCGCATAGGATCAGCCCTTAGAGTTTTCCTCTCCTAAAGATGGGCTGTTCACAAAGTCTGTTTCTGCCCTATGTGGAAGCAGAATGGTATGCACAAGGATGCTGTTTTGGATATCTTTATTGTAAGCAAGTGGTGAATGGGCTCAGCCTAAAATTATGGGTCAACAATTCATATTTTAGTGGGAAAGGTTCTTCTCTCTCTCTCTCTCTCTCTCTCTCTCTCTTTGCCGTGTGTAAAGATTCTCAGCAAGGTTCAACTATTTGTTTATGGACATGCTGTAAGTATAATGGGGAAAAAAAGCCCTACAGGGCAGAGATGGCCAGTCTTGTTGTCTGGAAATGGATGTTTCTTCTCCCCTATTCAGTGCTAGAGAAATGTTTGCCAACAGAGACCCTGTCAGGTAACAACATTTATTTGGCTGCATGGTTCTACAATATCATCATATTTAGTGTGTGATCCCTTATTGGTTGGGACAAAATTGAAGAAGAAGAAATCATTAAAATGTTGCCAAAGCATCAAAATGTCATGCTTGTGAATAGACACAATCTTCCATAAGAGATCACTAAAGTAATAGAAAGTGGAGTTTGGGAGGAAGGTCTTTCCCACATCCCTCTAAATCCCACTTTTCACCTTTAAGTACAAACATTTGGAACAACACTAGTACCATCAGACTTTTCTGGAGATCAAGAGTGATCTAATCAGAACATCAGTTTCCACAATTTCATATTCTTATGAAAGTTTTTACAATGTGATATTCTGTTTATTTATTTGTTGTTGTTGTGTGGTGTCAGATCACCTCCAATGTGTGGTGAGCCTATGAATGAGTGACCTCCAGCAACAGCATCAGTGTTGTGCTGTTTACGTTTCTCTTTTCTGTGTATCTGGACGGAAAGCATAAGTTCTCATAATATAAGCACAGCTTAGTCCTAAGAAAAAACAGTAATTTTTTCCCCAAAAACCAAGCCTGTTCTTTATAGATTTAGGTGAACTCCCATGAAATTTAGTGTTAGGTTCAAAGTTTCCCTAGTGTAATCAAGGTACAAATAATTACATACTTTCAAGGAAAGGTTATTTTATATCTCATATTTCTAGTTTCTAATTTTATACTTTAATCACTTCTAAACCTGAAGCACATTATCACTAAAATAAATATTGCTAATAGAATATACTTGAGTGAGAAAGCAAAATGCATTAAATGCCATGCAAATGAATAGTAATTATTTTATATAAGGGCTATGGATTCTAGTTGCTCTTGTATACCTATTTATGGTATACAGGTTTTGTAGCTAAAACTTAAATTTATTTACATCCTTGATTCTGGTCTTTTAAAGAAAGCAAGAAAGATAAAGATATTTGTAAATTGCCTGTTGGACTACAAAAAGTTGTCTAACTGTAAAACAAAAGAAGAGTCACAGGGTTATCTTCTGCCCTAGTGGACACCAAAGTCTAAATCTCCTCTCTAAACAGAGCTTTTATTTAGGTTCAACCAGATCTTAAAGTAACAAGTTTCATCTTAGACTTTTTACTGAAAGCCTCTTTTGGCTAGATTAACCCTCTTGTATTCACTAGTAGGCCTGGATTAACCCCCAAGAAGCTGTGTTTTGTCTCTTTTCATTACATTTATCCTATTATTATCCTTATTGTCTCTTACTATCTCTTCTTTTCATCAGACAAAATAGTACAAAGTGTAATCCTCAGTCAGCTTTGTTTCAGTTCAGGGGTGTCCCTTGAGGTTTCCTCTATGGATCTTCTTCCCCACTCTAAAACAAACAGTCTACCTAAAAGAACCAAATGAAGGCACATGGCTAAATTAGACAGTGTGTGGCAACATAACACAATCTTTGTTAGCTAGCTTTCTGTGCAACCTGGGGTAAATCTGAAATCGAATGGGGTTGCACATTACCTGAAAGAGCAAGTCCATAGCTTCGAGATCCTTCCATCTTTGTCACTGACTGCAGAACCACAGATGGTACCTGTTACATAACAGCACTGATGTTACCTGTCTGTCATGGGTTTGGAGGGAAAGTTCCATCCTATGGGGAGTGGAAGGCGGGACATCAGGAGGAGGGGCTGTACTGTATAAATATGTGATGCCTGTGTGGTGAAGAGGAGATGCTGAGACAGACTGTGAGACACTGGGTTGGGACGAAGCAGCAGCTGGGGAAGAAGAAGCTGTTGTGGGAGTCTGGGTGTCTGACAGGGTACTACTGTGTGTCAGAGTACCAGCCTGAAAGGTTCAGGGG
This sequence comes from Pogona vitticeps, assembly GCF_051106095.1. Lineage (NCBI taxonomy): Eukaryota > Metazoa > Chordata > Lepidosauria > Squamata > Agamidae > Pogona > Pogona vitticeps. The sequence continues at coordinate 164,421,525 of NC_135785.1, forward strand.
TCTGTTGGTTAGCCAGAACTGATGGGTTCAGGGTCTGTGCTTTAAGTTAAAGGTTCTAGGTGAACCAAACTGTATGCTTGTGTGTGTGAGAATAAGCCACGTTACTTTATTTTATTCACCTGATTGTTTTATTTACCCTGTTTGTATTTAAAATAAACCTTATTCTTTTGTTGTTTAAAAATCCATCCCTGGTCTGTGTGACTTATTATAGGGAATGGTTGGTGGCAGCTTAGTAACTGTGTGATAGATCCCAGTAGGTCTGGGTTTGTCACATTGATTGGTGTCCAGCGTGTGGGATACGACTGGTCCAGTTGTCCAGCGGTCCAGCAAAGCCTTGGCAAGTGTGCCCAGAGCAAGGGGGGTCTAGTCAGGGACAGTCTGAGGCGCGTAGGTAATCTTCTAGGTGTACCTCACGGGGAGGTGCACTAGTAGAAGAACGTGCCAACTGGGGAGACTTAGATTAAGGTGCTCTGAGGCAGCCTGATTTTGGCGGGAAAACGCTGAGGAAAAACTGCGTAGCAACAGCGAGCTAGCTTGCCAGCTGAGAGGCCCAGCAGAGGGGGGTAGGCTCTGACTCGATACTGTTACAAGTTTAGTGCTGAAGAACAGCAGCAGTCTCTAGGGAGAGCTGGTTCTGAGGCAAAACTGCGTAGCAACAGCGAGCTAGCTTGCCAGCTGAGAGGCCCAGCAGAGGGGGGTAGGCTCTGACTCGATACTGTTGCAAATTTAGTGCTGAAGAACAGCAGCAATCTCTAGGAGAGCTGGTTCTGAGGCAAGAAGGAAAAAAAGTGGTCGTTTTATTTTGAGGCTTGACTTTTTAAAGCAGCCTGTTCTGAGGGGGGGGTATGCCCTTAACTCGAAGCCAAGTAGCAGACATGAGTGAAGTGAAAGACCCCCAGATTGACCAAGGTTCTGAGGATGAATTTGGCTCAGTGCAAGGTGACAGCACAGGAGAGCAGAACCCAGAACTTAGAAAATTGATCCTAGCCCAACAGCATGAACTGAGGGTGAGGGAAATGGAGGAAAGATTAGAGAGAGAGAAAATGGCATTTGAATTAGAGCGAGAGAGAGAGAGAATGGAGAGAGAAGAAAGAATGGAGAGAGAGAAGATGGCGTTTGAATTAAGAAAACTGGAACTGATGAACCAGAACAATAATAATAATAGGGATTCTGAGGGAGGCCAACTGTCTAAGGCTGACCTGAAGAAATTCCCTGTGTACCACAAGGGAGATTGTCCTGAGGTGTTCTTTTCCTTAGTGGAAAGAGCGTTTGTGGACTTCTCAGTGAGGGAAACTGAGAAGATGACCATCATGCGGTCTTTAATCAGTGGTAGCCTGGCTGAGGTTTATGCCGAGATGCCTGAGGAACGGATGAAAGATTTTGCAGAGTTTAAAAAACTGGTGTTCGCAAGACATGGGATAAATGCAGAGCAGCTGAGACAAAGGTTCAGGTCCCTCACCAAGAAGCCAGAACAGACTTTTACCCAAGTGGGGGCCCAATTGGTGAGGCTGCTTGAGAAATGGCTGTCGCAGGAGGGAACAGAGACCTATGAACAGCTTAAAGACTTGATAGCCCTGGAACAGTTCTATTCAGTTCTGCATGGGGAATTGAAATTCCAGGTGAGGGAAAGGAAACCGAAATCTGTGGCAGCAGCCGCAGAAATCGCGGATTTTATCTCCCAAATAAGAAAGCCCTTGGGTGAGGGGAAATCTGTAGGTAAACCCAAAGAAACCTACAGCAAGTACTCTCAGGGACCAGGGAAAAGCCAGCAAGGGGGAGGGGCCCATGGTGAAGGGAAGCCCTCAGGCATGAAACCAAGCCCTCAGAATTTGGAGGGAAAACCGAAACCAGAGGAGAGAGAATCCAAATACACTAGAAAATGCTATTTCTGTCAGGGAAAGGGTCATCTAATCTCAGATTGTGAGAAATTGAAGCAGCTAAAAGGAATGGTGCCTCAGAATTCTAGTGAGACCAAGCCAAAAGCTGTGTTCTGTGTCCAGAAAGAGCAAAGCTCAGTGTCACGGAGGGAGCCGGTTGCCATGGCTACTCAGTCTGGAACAGCTACCGCTGCTGATCAGGCTGAGGAAAATGGTCCTCTTATGGAGGTAAAGCGCTGCTTGCTGATAAAAACAGATTCTCAGTTGTTTGAGACAGCAGGGGTGGACGTAGGAATACTTGACCGTCAGTATAGGGGGCTGCGGGACACTTGTTCCCAAGTAACCCTATGCCATCCAGATATCATCCCTAGGGAGTTTATAATCCCAAATGAGAGCATGAAGGTGGCAGGGATTGAGGGGCAGATAATCTCTCTGCCAGTAGCAGAGGTACCTGTCAACTTTCAAGGCTGGAGGGGAGATTGGCGGATAGCGATTTCATCGACTCTGCCAGCAGCCGTGCTCGTGGGAAATGACCTGGCTGAACATGTGAAACGGGTGCTAGTGATTACACGCTCACAAGCCACCACAGGGACAGTTCAGGGGGGTAATGATGAACCAGAGACGGAAGCAGGTGGGGGAAGTTCAGAAGCTGTGGTGGAAACCTTAACCACAGACAGCAGATTTGGACAGGAGCAGAAGGCAGACGCCACTCTCCAAAAGTGTTTTGAACAGGTGACTGACGCCCAGCTAACACCTGAAACCCCAGTGAGATTTCTGGAGGAAAAGGGGATTTTATATAGAGAGACCCTGAGGAATATCTCAAAAGGGGGAGATGGGATCAGAAGTCAGCTGGTGGTACCTGAAAAGTATCGCCCCATGATCTTACAGAGAGGTCACTCTGACATGTTTGCTGCACACTTAGGAGTGAACAAAACACAGCAGAGAATCACACAGAATTTCTACTGGCCTGACATAGGGAAGCAGATCAGGGAGTTCTGTAAACAATGTGATGTGTGTCAAAGGCAGGGGAATAACCGCGACAGGACCAAAGCAAAGTTGTGCCCTTTGCCTGTGGTTGACACTCCGTTCAAATGCATAGGGGTGGATATTGTGGGACCTTTGCCCAAGGCCACAAAGAGGGGGAATAGGTTCATTCTAACAATTGTGGACCATGCCACAAGGTATCCTGAAGCCATACCCTTGACAAACATCGAAACTAACACAGTGGCCGATGCTTTGGTGGGGTACATGTCCAGGATGGGATTTGCCTCAGAGATAATCACAGATTTGGGCACATCGTTCACGTCAAAGCTCATGAAACGCTTATGGCAAATCTGTGGAATTAAGCTCAGGGAAGCCACTGCCTATCATCCTGAAAGTGATGGGGTAACTGAGAAGTTCAATGGGACTCTAATGCGCATGATTAGGGCTTTCTTGGCAGAGAATCCAAACAATTGGGACCAGAAGCTGCAATCCCTTTTGGTTGCTTATCGATCAGTGCCACAAGCCAGTACCGGGTTCAGTCCATTTGAACTTTTATTTGGGAAAGGGGTGAAGGGGCCCCTTGATTTGATCGAGCAGGGTTGGGGGCAGATCGCCCAGGGTGACCCACAAGACGTTGTGACTTACATAGACACCTTGGTGAATGACCTAAGGAGAAACCTAGAGCTAGCAGCAGAGACCCTGCCAGCTCAAAAGGTCAGAAAGAAAGCTTGGGATGACCAGGAAGGCAGGGAGAGGCGCTTTAACCCAGGGGAGGAAGTGCTTTGGCCTAGGCTCTGCAGAGAGAGCAAACTGCAGCTGGGTATCCCAGAAAGAAAATACTTGGGTCACAAGGTAGGGGGAGGAGTGATAAAACCCCTGGAGGCCAAAATAGAAGCTGTTCGTGATTGGCCCAGACCCAACACCAAGAAAAAAGTCAAATCATTTCTTGGGTTGGTGGGCTACTACAGAAAGTTCATCCCGAGGTTTAGCGAGATTGCGGCTCCGCTGACCGATCTGACGAGGAAGAAGGCTGATGACCGCATCCCGTGGACCGGCGACTGTGAGGCGGCGTTCCAGAGGTTGAAGGAGGCGTTAATCAACTATCCTGTCCTGCGTGCTCCAGACTTCGACCGGGAGTTCATCATCTACACCGATGCGTCTAACAGCGGGGTAGGAGCAGTTCTGTGCCAGGAGGATGAGAATGGTGACCAGCATCCAGTGTCCTACCTGAGTAGGAAACTCCAAAAAGGTGAGAGACATTTGGCAACCGTGGAGAAGGAGTGTTTGGCCATAGTCTACGCGATCCAGAAGGCCAAGCCTTACATCTGGGGAAGACATTTTATTCTGTGTACTGACCATTCACCATTGCAATGGTTAAAGACGATGAAAACCCACAATAGCAAACTTATGAGGTGGGCTTTGAACTTACAGGACTATGACTTTGAAGTGAAGGTGGTCAGAGGGTCAGTGAACTGTGTTGCTGACGCCTTATCAAGAAGACCTGAAGACTGAAGACGGCGAAAGAACATGGACTATATGTATATAATGAAAACAAAAAGTTAAAATGTACCTGGTTTTAAATTGGTTTGTATTAATAAAGGTAAAATTGATGTAATGCATATGGTAAATGTTTGAAATGCCTATTTGCTATGTTTAACTTGGAGTGTAAGTATATGTAAGTATTATATGGTATGTATAAATGTTGTTGTGTATTTTATACAGGTTGTTTTTTGGTGAAAAGCACTTTTAGCTTTCCCCCTACAAAACAACTTTTAAAGAGGGGAGGTGTTACATAACAGCACTGATGTTACCTGTCTGTCATGGGTTTGGAGGGAAAGTTCCATCCTATGGGGAGTGGAAGGCGGGACATCAGGAGGAGGGGCTGTACTGTATAAATATGTGATGCCTGTGTGGTGAAGAGGAGATGCTGAGACAGACTGTGAGACACTGGGTTGGGACGAAGCAGCAGCTGGGGAAGAAGAAGCTGTTGTGGGAGTCTGGGTGTCTGACAGGGTACTACTGTGTGTCAGAGTACCAGCCTGAAAGGTTCAGGGGTCTGTTGGTTAGCCAGAACTGATGGGTTCAGGGTCTGTGCTTTAAGTTAAAGGTTCTAGGTGAACCAAACTGTATGCTTGTGTGTGTGAGAATAAGCCACGTTACTTTATTTTATTCACCTGATTGTTTTATTTACCCTGTTTGTATTTAAAATAAACCTTATTCTTTTGTTGTTTAAAAATCCATCCCTGGTCTGTGTGACTTATTATAGGGAATGGTTGGTGGCAGCTTAGTAACTGTGTGATAGATCCCAGTAGGTCTGGGTTTGTCACAGTACCAATAGCTAGGAGTAAGGATAAAATGGATTTTGTCCCAAGTGTGATGAAAACAGGCATGCACTGAAGCACCTCAGTGAGAAAACTGTTGACTGCTGTGAGTTTTTTTGCTGCTTCACAAGAGCAAAAATTCCAAAGGTGTTGCTATTATTTTTTGTCAACAGCAGCATTACCAAAAAAAAAATCTGTTTTGTGCAAACAAAAAAAACCCTTTGAATTCTGTGTGAAAATCCTATGTATTTCTATGTAAAAATGTGTATTTTATGAGAAAGACAAAATTGGATAAAAAATAATTTTTGTGCAAAAAAAATATCCCATTTTAACAAAATTTCATTAAAATGGCTGGACTGTAAGAAAGACAGAAGCTGAAATGCAAGAATGAAATAAGAAAAGATTTACATCTCTAGCCAGGAGTGCATTTTACCAAGTTCCGGTGGTATAACAACTGTACTCTTATCTAGGGAAGGCTGACCTAGTCTCTGCCATAGGTGAACCCAGGCTGGTCTGTTGCCGAAATTATAATGTGTTGATATGTGTTTTTATTATCTGTGGTACAAGCCTATTTGGAATACTGTGTACAAGTTCTGGTAACCACACCTCAAACTGGATACAGTAGAGCTGAACATATGCGGGAAAGGGAAAGCAAAATAATCAAGGAAATAGAGCACCTCTCTTGTGAGGAAAGTTGCCAGTATTTGAGGCTTTCTAGATCAGTAGAAGCTACCCAATGTAGTGTACTGGATACAGTGATGGGCTAGGATTCAAATCCCCACTTAGCCATAGAAGCTCACTGGGGGAATGGAACGGGTAAAACTTAAATATCTTACTTACCTTGAAAGCCATATTAGGGTCACTATAGGTTGATTCCAACTTGATGACACAACAACAATGACAGATAAGTAGAAAAGCAGGTAAGGTGAGACATTACAAAGGCAAATAAGATTATATAGGGTGTGAAATAATCTCTGTCTTACTATTAAAACCTAGGACTAGTTGACTGGTAGGAGATTCAAAACAGATAGAATGAAGCACTGCCTCACACAGGACATAGTTACAGGATTTATTACTCAAGATGTAGAGGTAACTACCAACTTGGATGGCTTTGAAAAGAGCATTAGACAAATTCATGACTACTCATTGTAACAGTTGTATATTACCTGCCCTTGTTAACCAATTGTGAGGGAACACAAGCAGGAGACGCTACAATGCACACATTCTCCTTGTGAGCTTCCCATAGACATCTGGTTGGCTGCCATAGGAACACAATGCTGGAATAGATTAGCCTTTGGTAGCTCTTCTTATGTGCTGATTGCACTACATATGAGATTGCTTTTGAAGGCAATTTCAAATTTTCTAGCAGCACAGTATATGGCTATTTGCCATATTGGGTCTAGGTTCCTCATATTTTTTTGGAATGCTTTTATTACACCAAGTCCGTACCAGTTCATTTCTGGGTCCTATTCAAACTATGGTTGGTTGGTTGGTTGGTTGGTTGGTTGGTTGGTTGGTTGGTTGGTTGGTTGGTTGGTTGGTTGGTTGGTTGGTTGGTTGGTTGGTTGGTTGGTTGGTTGGTTGGTTGGTTGGTTGGTTGGTTGGTTGGTTGGTTGGTTGGTTGGTTGGTTGGTTGGTACACACAAATGTAAATACGTGCTGTTGTAATTGTGATGTGTCATCAAGTCACTTCTGATATATTACAGCCCTGTGAATTAATAACTTCAAGTAGATACTGTCTTTTACAGCTTCATCCAAGCCTCACAAACTAAAGGCCATGGCTTCCTTTACTGAGTCAATCCATCTCCTAAAGGCACTTATATACATACTCTCACTTCAGGTTCTTCAGCTGTATTTCCTCTGAATAATACAGTCGTGGAACATGACAACAGAAGTGGATGAATGGAACAGCATTTGTTCCTACATTCTAAGAGCCAGTCAATTTCAAAGAATAGTTGGTTCAAATTGCTAGCAGCATATGGTACAATGCTAATAGGCTGCATGTTTGATAGCTAAGAAATCCTCCATATCACTGTATTGAAAGAAGCCTTCTAGGTTAGCTAATTTTGAACAGGGAGATTTTATGTGGGGATACATGTCAATACACTGCATTTCATTAGAGTTCTACCTCCGAGGTAAAGCACACACTTTTTGTACATGAGGCTTCAGGATCAGTTCCTGGTCTATTCAGCTAAACAGGGTCCAAGGGATTTAGCTAGGAAGGAGGGGAAAAACTATGTGGTCCAGCTCAGACTTGTGTATTTATAAAAAACTGAACCCTGTCTTCCTTTGGAAGGAGCTTTGTGGTGCAGTGGTTAAACTGTAGTATTACAGTCAAAACTCTGCTCCTGGTCAGCATTAAATCCCAGCAGATTCTGACAGCTGGTCCGAGGTTCACTCCGTCTTCCATCCTTCCGAGATTAGTAAAATGTGGACCCAGCTCACTGGAGGAGAGCGGGTGGTGGCAATGCCTGTACAGTGTTACCCCGCTAGACGACGACCTCGCAAAATGATGAATCTGCATGACAATGAGGTTTTGCAATTGCTATAGCGATTCACAAAACAGTGATTCCAATCAGTGATTTTCGCTTGACGATGATTTGATCCGTGCTTCGCAGACCGTTTTTTCGCAAGACAACAATTTTTACAGCTGATCAGTGGCTTCGCAAAATGGCTTACCTATGTTTTCGGGACTGATGCTTCACAGGACAGCCATTTATACAGCTGATCAGTGCTTCGCAAAATGGCTGTCCTATGGGCGATCTTCGCAAAACGATGACAATTTTTCCCCATTGGAATGCATTAAACAGATTTAAATGCATTCCAATGGGGAAACGGTTTTTGCAAGATGATGATTTCGCTAAACAGCAATTTTCACAGAACTAATTATCATTGTCATGTGGGGCACCACTGATAATTAAATTGTAAACTGCCCAGAAAGTGATTTAAACACTCTAGAGTGGTATATAAGCAGCAAACTTTGCTTTGCTTTGCTACTGGTATCTTGGAGAACAACACTCAGAAGTAGAGAGTGAATTAAGAGTGAATTAACTCTGCTACATTTGAAAAATTGGTCAAAATTCTGCCACAGGTACTTCAAGGGAAATTATGCCACAAGCAAGGCCAAAACAACTCACATAATCCAGTCCAAAATTGATGAAGGCTGTGACTACACAGCAAGGAAAGGCAAATTAACTCACATTCTTTTGCTGTGAAGCTGCACTGGGCCTTTTGGTTCTCTTTGGTAGAACTGGCCACACAAGCAGAGGAAAAAAAGCCTTCTATTTGCAGTTCCCTCCTTCGTGGATTGCTGCCTTGTCGTGACGAAGGGGCTTGAGTAATTCAGAGAAGCTATGGACTATGCCATGCAGGGACACACAAGATGGACAGGTCATAGTGGAGAGTTCTGACTAAACGCAATCCACTTGGAGTAGGAATTGGCAAGCCACTTCAGTATCTTTGCCAAGAATACCCCATGAATAGAAACAAAAGGCTAAAAGATATGACGCTGGAAGATGGGCCCCTCAGGTCAGAAGGCATCCAACATGCTACTGAGGAAGAGCGGAGGACAAGTACAAGTAGCTCCAGAGCTAATGAAGTGGTTGGGCCAAAGCCAAAAGGATGCTCAGCTGTGGACATGCCTGGAAGTGAAACGAAAGTCCAATGCTGCAAAGAAAAATACTGCATAGGAACCTGGAATGTAAGATCTATGAACCTTGGGAAGCTGGAGGTGGTCAAACAGGAGATGGCAAGAATAAACATCGACATCCTGGGCATCAGTGAACTAAAATGGACAGGAATGGGCGAATTCAATTCAGATGAGTATCATCTGAAGCCCATAGAAGGAATGAAGTAGCCCTCATAGTCAACAAAAGAGTGGGAAAAGCTGTAATGGGATACAGTGGACCCTCGACTTACAGACGGCTTGACTTACAGACTTTTCAAGTTACAGACTTCCCTGGCTGCAAAATTTAGGTTCGACTTGCAGCCAGAGAATCGACTTACAGACCAGAAAAAACCAAAATGGAACAAAAATGGAACAAGAAATTGCTGGTTATGGATTAATCAGTTTTCAATGCATTGTAGGTCAATGGAGACTCGACCTACAGACTTTTCGACCTGCAGCCACCATTCCAATACGGATTAATTCTGTAAGTAGAGGGTCCACTGTATAATCTAAAAAAAATGATAGGATGATTTCAATACGAATCCAAGGCAGACCTTTCAACATCACAATAATCCATGTTTGTTTGTTTGTTTATTTGTTTGTTTATTTATTTAATTCATATGCCGCCCACACTACTCAAAGGGCTCTGGGCGGCTTACAACATTTAAAATACAATAAAAAGTCAAAATGATTAAAAAGCAATTAAAATATAAACTCTGATATTATTTCAATTAAAAGCCTTCTGGAACAGGAAGGTTTTGACCTGGCACCGAAATGTCATCAGCGTCAGTGCCAGATGAATCTCAGTCGGGAGGGCATTCCATAGTCTGGGGGCGGCTGGTGAAAAGGCCCTTTGTCTACAAGCCATCCCTCTTGCCTCCTTAAGGGACGGCTCTTTCAAAAGGCCCCCCGGCTAGATCTTAACTTCCAGGTAGGTTCATATGGAAGGAGGCAGTCCTTCAGGTATTCAGGGCCCAAGCCGTTTAGCACTCTGAATTGTGCCTGGGCAGCAACTGGTAGCTAATGTAACTTAAACAGAATCAGCTTGATGTGTCCCCTAGTGGCACCACCACTCACCAGCCGTGCAGCTCGATTCTGGACCAGTTGCAGTCGCCAGACCGTCTTCAAAGGCAGCCCCACGTAGAGCGCATTGCAGTAATCTATGCAAGATGTTACCAGTGCGTGTGTAACTGTCATGAGACTCCGCTCATCCAGGTAGGGCCGTAGCTGGTATAATTTCTGCAGCTGAAAGAAGGCGCCTCTGGCCACCGAGTCTACCTGGGCTTCCAGTGTTAGACTGGGGTCCAGGAGCACCCCCCAAGCTGCAGACCATGTCCCTTAGGGGGAGTGTAACCCCATTCAGGGCAAGGAAATAGCCCTCCAGCCTGTCCGGTGAAGCACCCACTAACAGCATTTCCATCTTGTCTGGATTGAGTTTCAATTTATTGACCCTCATCCAGTCCATTATCAGGTCCAAACAAGAGTTCAGCACAGAAACTGCCACTGAGGAGACTGAAATTGACCAATTCTATGACTTACAACACCTTATAAAACTGACACCAAAGAAAGATGTTCTTCTCATTCTAGGGGACTGGAATGCTAAAGTAGGGAGTCAAGAGATAAAAGGAACAACAGGGAAGTTTGGCCTTGGAGTTCAAAATGAAGCAGGGCAAAGGCTAATAGAGTTTTGTCAAGAGAACAAGCTGGTCATCACAAACACTCTTTTCCAACAGCACGAGGCGACTCTATACATGGAAATCACCAGATGGGCAATATCGAAATCAGATTGATTATATTCTCTGCAGCCAAAGATGGAGAAGCTCTATAGAGTCAGCAAAAACAAGACCTGGAGCTGATTGTGGCTCTGATCATCAGCTTCTCATAGCAAAATTCAAGCTTAAAGTGAAGAGAGTAGGAAAAACCACTGGGCTAGTCAGGTATAACCTAAACCAAATCCCTTATGAATACACAGTGGAAGTAAAGAACAGATTTAAGGAACTAGATTTGGTGGACAGAGTGCCTGATGAACTTTGGATAGAGGCTTGTAACATTGTACAGGAGGCAGCAACCAAAACCATCCTAAAGAAAAGGAAATGCAAGAAAGCAAAGTGGCTGTCCAAGGAAGCCTTACAAATAGCAGAGAGGAGAAGGGAAACAAAATCCAGGGGAGATAGGGAAAGTTACAGAAAACTGAATGCAGACTTCCAAAGAATAGCAAGGAGAGACAAGAGGGCCTTCTTAAATGAACAATGCAAAGAAATAGAGGAAAATAATAGAAAGGGAAAAACCAGAGATCTGTTCAGGAAAACAGAGATATTAAAGGAACATTTTGTGCCAAGATGAACATGATAAAGGACAAAAATGGGAGGGACCTTAGAGAAGCAGAAGACATCAAGAAGAGGTGGCAAGAACACACAGAGGAATTATACCAGAAAGATTTGGATATCCCAGACAAGCCAGATAGTGTGGTTGCTGACCTTGAGCAAGAAATCCTGGAGAGTGAAGTCAAGTGAGCCTTAGAAAGCTTGTCTAACAACAAGGCCAGTGGAAGTGATGTCATTGTAGTTGAACTATTAAAAATCTTAAAAGATGACGCTGTTAAGGTGCTACATTCAATACAAGGTAGGCTTCAGCAGTATGCGGACTGAGAACTCTCAGAAGTACAAGCTGGATTTCGAAGAGGCAGAGGAACCAAATTGCTAACTTGCGCTGGATTAGGGAGAAAGCCAGAGAGTTCCAGAAAAAAATCTACTTCTGCTTCATTAACTATGCAAAAGCCTTTGACTGTGTCGACCACAACAAACTATGGCAAGTCCTTAAAGAAATGGGAATGCCTGATCACCTTATCTATCTCCTGAGAAACCTATATGTGGGACAAGAATCAACAGTTAGAACTGGATAGAGTGGCCTTTTAGGCCAGGTGGGTGGGGTATAAATAAAATAAATAAATAAATAAATAAATAAATAAATAAATAAATAAATAAATAAATAAATAAATAAATATGGAACAACTAATTGGTTCAAAATCAGGAAAGGAGTACAACAAGGCTGTGTATTGTCTCCCAGCTTATTTAACTTATATGCAGAATATATCATGCAAAAGGCTGAACTCGAGGAATCCCAAACCGGAATTAAGATTGCCGGAAGAAATATCAACAACCTCCGATATGCAGATATGATACCACTCTGATGGCAGAAAGTGAGGAGGAATTAAGGAACCTTGTTATGAGGGTGAAAGAGGAGAGTGCAAAAAACGGTCTGAAGCTCAACATCAAAAAAAAAAACAAAAAACTAAGATCATGGCCACTCTGGCAAATAGAAAGGGAAGTTATGGAGGCAGTGACATATTTTACTTTCTTGGGCTCCATGATCACTGCAGATGGTGACAGCAACCCCGAAATTAAAAGACTCCTGCTTCTTGGGAGGAAAGTGATGACAAACCTCGACAGCATCTTAAAAAGCAAAGACATCATCTTGCCAACAAAAGTCTGAATAGTCAAAGCTATGGTTTTTCCTATAGTGATGTACGGAAGTGAGAACTGGACCATAAAGAAAGCTGACCACCAAATAATTGGTGCTTTTGAATTGTGGTGCTGGAGAAGACTCTTGAGAGTGCCATGGACTACAAGGAGAACAAACCTATCCTTTCTAAAGGAAATCAACCCGGAGTGCTCACCGGAAGGACAGATCCTGAAGCTGAGGCTCCAATACTTTGGCCATCTCATGAGAAGAGAAGACTCCCTGGAAAAGACCCTGATGTTAGGAAAGTGTGAAGGCAGGAGGAGAAGGGGACAACAGACGACGAGATGGTTGGACAGTGTCACCGAAGCTACCAACATGAATTTGACCCAACTCCGGGAGGCAGTGGAAGACAGGAGGGCCTGGCGTGCTCTGGTCCATGGGGTCATGAAGAGTCAGACACAACTAAGCAACAACAAAACTTGCAAAAGCAAAAAAAAAAAGCAAAGTGTGCTGCTTATATACCGCCCCATAGCGCTTTAAGCACTCTCTGGGTGGTTTACAAGTTAATTATGCAGGCTACACATCCCCCCCCCCAGTGAGCTGGGTACTCATTTTACTGACCTCGGAAGGATAGAAGGCTGAGTCAACCTTGAGCCGGCTACCTGGGATTGAACCCCAGGTCATGAGCACAGTTTTGGCTGCAGTACAGCCATTTAACCACTGCGCCACGAAGCTTTTCCAGTTCCATTTTGCAGTTTGCAGTTTCCATTTTGCTCTTCCATTTTGCAGTTCCATTGAAGTACCTGCTTTAAGAAGGCTTTCCTTCCTCCCAGCCACTTCTATGTCTTATCTTGCTGGGCCTGAGAGTTTCTCAATAATATGAATTAATAAACAAGACTGGATGGGAGGGGCTGTTTGAAAAAAAGAAGAGGAGGCTTAGGGGAGCAGAGGCTTTGCAGAGAGAGATGAGTACTGACACTGATTCAAATGTATTTTGACTCAAATCATGAAGATGTTCTTCTTTACATTTTTTGAAATGGTTAAAAATTAATTAAAAATTAAAAATGTAGAAAATCACCACAACCACAACAGATATTTTAAAGTTTTATTTAAAATGGGTTTTCATTTTAAACAACAAAAAACAAGACAAAACACCAGTTTGTCATACACACTGATTTAAACAATGCTTGCCTGGCAGTACAGCTCAGCATTCAGAGATGCTTCTTAAGAGGTTTTGTTTCGTTTTATTTTATTTTAAAGGAAAGATATGTTTCTTGTCTTGCCTAATCATTTGCACTGAAAGAACCATGCCTGCTATTTCAATGTTTGCAATTTTTTTTTACTTCCTTTCATGGGCCATTGAGAACCCCAGCGTTACTTGAATGAAGAATATTAAACTCTTATGACAGAGATTTAGGAAAATAAATAAAGCTTCCAACAGGATATTAAGCCATCTGAAGCAGATGTATCGAATCACTGAGCTGCTCATAACCTCAAAGTCTTTCAAAAAGTTCCTGTTCCAATTCAGCTGGACTAACTTTTGTGGCAAAAAAGTGGGAGTCAGGGGTGGGAGGCAAAGGGCATTTGATCTTGACAGACCTCTTTGGGCATTAAGCCAGATTGTTCCAGGGACATCAATTTGGCTCAAACACAATACTGGTTGCTTGGGCAATTGGAACAAAAATATATCTACTGAAGACATAAAGGGAACTCTAGGGCATATTCTGGAGTCAAAGACAGCTGCTGACACTACAGTGGGACACCTCTTGGGAATCCTATGTATAGCATCTTCAATTCCAGTGTTGAAGATAAAGTAAATATGAAGTAAGGAAGAGAATATAAAGAGAATGGAAAAGAAAAATGAGCAGAGTAGAATAGGAAAGTGAGTTTCTTGCTTAGTTATTTTTATATTTTCAGCAACATTGGTACAGAAATGTTAGGCATTTGTTTTAGGGGGCTACCACACACTCCAAAAACATTTGCAAAAAGTTTTGGAGGTGCATTTATAGGCATAGATGGAAGTTTTAAAATAACAACTACCGTTGACAGACTGTTGCACAGCAGAGCTCCGGGTAGCCTCATGCCACTTGTGACATTCGCTCCTCGTGGCCCCTGCCTGACTCCCCAAACGCAGAGCACACGAAGGCAAACTACTACTCCTTTTTACCCCACTGCCACCAGTTGATCACTGGTAAAGGTAAAGGTAAAGGTTCCCCTTGACAATTTTTGTCCAGTCATGTTCGACTCTAGGGGGCAGTGCTCATCCCCGTTTCCAAGCCATAGAGCCAGCGTTTGTCTGAAGACAATCTTCCGTGGTCACATGGCCAGTGTGACTTAGACACGGAACGCTGTTACCTTCCCACCGAGGTGGTCTCTATTTATATACTCGCAATTGCATGCTTTCAAACCACTAGGTTGGCGGGAGCAGGGACAAAGCAACAGGAGCTCACTCCGTCGCGTGGATTCGATCTTACGACTGCTTGGTCTTCTGACCCTGCAGCACAGGCTTCTGCGGTTTAGCCCGCAGCGCCACCATGTCCCTGAATCAGCATTAATTATGGAAGGATGAAGATGCAGGTCCAAACTTCACTGTCTTTTAAATAAAACTTGTTTATTGATTACAGATGTTTGATTATTAATCATAGGTAACTTCTACAGGTTTATTGATAATCAATCTCAACCTATTTGTTAAACAGTTCTTATTCACTCTTCACTCTAATCACACCTCAGATCTCCCAGAAACCACACTCTGTCTCCCCACTCTGACTCACTGGCTCTGACTGACTCCTCTCTGACTCTGACTCTTTCACATATCTCTCGGCTCCGCCTCTCAGCAACATTAGCCTGCAACATGAATGTGCATGACTACTTAACATAATAAGAGGGAATGCTACACCACTGTTTAAAGCTCTCACCCTCTGGCCAAAGATGGGTCACTCTGGAGCACTGTAGGAAGTTAAAACAGCAAGTACGGCTAGCCACCTTGAGCGTGACAACACACCGGAATTTGTAGCAACCCAGAGTATGTTTTACTGGTGGGCCCTGCCACTGATCTAGGATCCCAGATGAAACCCTAAAAAGGTGCTGATGTTGCTCGGTGCTGACAAAGCATATTGCTGGGATGAGTATATGATGTAGCAAATAGCCAAGAATTAAAATATTGTGGGCTAAATCCAATGGGTAACTCAAGAGTGAGGCCCATTGAATCAAGAGGATTTACCTGCACATTCACTTACTCTTCAGCAACTGATTCAATGAGACTCCTCTTGTCAAGGCGAGTAATTGGTTGTAGGTCTGTATTTACGCTGTGTATAGTTGTGAGGAAGGGGAAACAAATCGTGACATGTGTGATCAGAAATGAACTGAGCAAAGTCCATGCCTAATGTTGCCAGGTATCTGCTCTACTGACACACTCCCAAAGGCCCTCTGACATCCATAGTGCTCACTAGCCCCTTTGGTAGAGAGAAGGAGCGGCAACCGTTACATCCCTCCAATCTCTGCACTATTTGCACCCCTTTTCTGTCTAGTAGCATGTTTTCCCAACCATGGCTGCATCTGCTGCATCTCCTCCTAGAAGTCCAGATGGAAAGAGTTTGGGTAGGTAGGGACAGAAAACAATTAATTTCCATAGTATCAGCCAAACTAGATTTTCAAGAACTTGTCAGAGGTGTTGTGAGAAAAAAGCCATATCACCTTGAGAATTTGCACATTTGTGAGACTTTGAGCAAGTTTTGGAGGGGAAAAAAAGGAAAAAGGAACAAAGCAATTCACGTGAAATACAACTGATGAAAAATGTATACATTTGAAAAGTACTCATTAACTTGTTTTCTTCAGCGGGAAAACATATGTACATTAGGTAAGATGCATATATAAGAATTAAAATAAACGTGAACTTTTTAAAAATTGCCAAAATGTTTGTGAATTTCAGTAAGGAGGAAGTCTTCAGTCTAATCTGAAATAAGGACAGGAAGAAAATGCAAGTGGGATTGAGGGAGATGCAATAAAATTGAGACCCAAGGTCAAAACAGACATTATAGCAAGCCCATCATTACACTTCAAGTTTCTCAAAGAAGGTTAGATTTGTTACTTATTTTTGTGTGAGATGTCTCAGCTCTGCAAGTTGCTAATTAGCTTGCTTTATTTGGTGCTTGGTCACTGGAGGGTAAATACCTGCAAGCTTTCACTTGGAGATTTAGATGAAGCGTTTCTTCAGAAGAAACACACAGTTATCATCCTGTGCTTATGAGGCTAGCAGCAACCCCAAGAAATTGCTGGACGAAGAGGAGGATGAACAGTTAACTAACATAACTGTTATATTTTAAGGCTTACATCAAAATAGAAAAGTTTTTAAGGAGCCACAATGTTTGTGTCTTTTGACTTTTAAAAATTTATTTTTTCTTTTGTTTATGCCTGATCTGCTTGCAAAGACTAACCTGGCTAGCTCTTTTAAAATAGCAATAGCTCGTTAGCCAGCCGGTAAAGCCATGGCTGTGTGGGTAATGGAATGGCATCATCATCATCAAGGAAGTCGGGCACACGGTGGCCGGCAGGAGGGCTTACGATGGGTGCTCCTCCTCGTTACCTTTCGGTTTGATGACGAGAGGACCCATTAGAGTTACAAGAAGGGACCAGGATTTATTATTAAAGCCTTTCATATTTTAATGGAGGCCCACTGAGGAACTCCGGAAGGCTAGAATCACTTCTGCTTCAAACAGTGGACTTGGCGTGTTGCAAGCATAAACAAAGTCACCTTAGATGCTGGGTTTTACTTGTTTTTAGTGCACTTAAAGAGCAAATCACCCAGGAGTGACCTTACGCTTCCCAGGCAGCGCCATGTCCCACTCCATCCTGTGATGAACATGAAGGTTAAAAGGGTTGATGTGCTCCACTGAGCCTTGCAGGCAAAGCAGAGGGAGGGCATGCTAGTCTTAATGAGAATAAGGCCGAGTCTCCAAATTGTTTTTCAGCTTTACTGGAAGGTCTGCCATCTATGACAAGCTGAAGAATTTTTAAAAAATACTGCTGAGAGCACCCAGCCAATCCACTATGCCATTCCACTTGCATTGTTATCTTAGGGAACTTAGGAAAAACATTCCCTTTTCAGCAGTTATCTGGATTTTGCAGCAAAACACCCCCCCCCTTGTTCATCAAAGATCTGAGCCTTACAATAGGGAGGGCTTTTGTGGCTCCTTGTAGCTAAAAGGAACCCTGTTTGAAGCATTTAAAAATACTCACAGTCAGGAAAGAAAAGAGACCTGCTGCTTGCTCATGGATTGTGCAAGTTTTTTTTGCTCAGTGCTGTCTCTTTGGACTGTAAATGTTTTCTGGGGTGCAGTAGAAAACTAGGTTGCTGTGTTGTGTGCCATCACATTGGAACTGGCTTACAGCTTCCCTAATAGGATTGTCAAGGTAAATGAGGTATTTAAAGAGTGGTTTTACCCGTTCCACACCCCCAGTAATCTTCCATGACCGAGCATGATTCAAACCCAAGCCTCTTGAGTCCTAGTCTATCACTCTATCCACTACACCACACTGGATATCAGAAAACCAGGTAGCAATAGTGGTTCAAGTGTTGGATGGGAACAAAAGCTAGACACTGACAACTTACTTTGTCCTCCACCCTTCCTCCCCATCTGCAGTGTGGGAACCAGCGTAGGATATAATGGACAGTATTAGATGGGCCCTTGAGAAATGCAGCCAAGGAATCATGAAACTCACTCGGTGGCCATAGGCTGGTTGTTCTTTCTTACCCTGCAAGTTTATTGGGAGCACAACCTGTGGGAAAGGAGAGGCATGGTTTCTACCTTGAACTCATTAGAAAAAAAATCTGGACCTCATTTTGACAAATCAATACATAAATGTAGTCCAGTCCCCCTTGCAGGAGTTCATGGCTACCCAGATGTCCTTAATCCATTTTATCACCACAACGGCCCTGTAAGGTAGATCTAGATAACAGAGGAAGAAAGATTTGCCTAGGGTCACTAAATGGATTTTATGACTGAACAGGGATTTCAGCCTGCACTCTTAATTGAAGGGGAGCTGAACCACACCAACCCTGAAGAAAGGATTTTGTTTTCACCAATACTGACCCAAGACGTTTTGCTGCCTGTGGCAGAGCAGCAACAGTACCCTTCTCACCTAACTTACTGTATTCCATACCTAGTCACTCAAGCTGTTTTGGGACATGAGGCAGGAAACCTCTCAACCTCATCTCTCTCTATTCCTGGCAGTAGAAATACAGCATAATAACAAATACAATAACTAACAATGTGATAGTCTTTTATGATCCTCTAAATCTTCCTGAGGCATCTGACATACACTCAGCATAACAACAAGATTGGCCCTGGCTTTAACACTGGAGTCACCACCAAACCTAAAGAGTGAGGGACATTAAAGTGATGTTGTTTCTGTATGCAGCAATCTTCATTGTTTAAGGCACTGTTTCTTAACCTTGGGTTACTCAGGTGGTTTTGGACTGCAACTCCCAGAAGCCTTCACCACCAGCTGTGCTGGCTGGGGTTTCTGGGAGTTGCAGTTCAAAAACACCTGAGTAACCCAAGGTTAAGAACCACTGGTTTAAGGGACATCACCTACGGGCCGGGGTGTCTGCCCATGCAATGCCCACTCCCACTCTGCTGCTTTGAAGTAGCAACACTTTTCTGGTGCATCAGAACTAGCCCTTGATGCACTAAATCATCAGGGTGTTTTTTTTTTTAAATTGTACTCCATTGCCGTTATTTCCACTGGAAATTAAATTTCTAGAATAGTATGCAGATTAGAGTCCTTCACTCATGTTCAGTTCCTTTTCATCACCAAAGCTTGCTGGGTGATCTTGGGCCAGTCTCTGTTATTCAGTCTAATCTACCTCCTAAGATTGTTGTATGTCCTAGAATAAAATTGGAGGTGGGGAGGGAAAACATGCATAACTTCCTGGAGCTCTTTGGATGAAAGGTATAATAAACTTGTAATATATAAATTGCTGCTTTTCCATTCAGTTTTCCTTTGATGCTGAAGCAGAAATTCTGAGCCAGGTATGGGTCTGCTTATGTGTAAAGTTGCAGTGGATGTCCATGTAGACCATCACCAAGAGCCTGACCTTGACAAGGAGGAAGGGACAGCTTACGAATAAATAAATAAATAAATAAATAAATAAATAAATAAATAAATAAATAAATAAATAAATAAATAAATAAATAAATAATGTGTTCAGATCTACTCCTGCATGAACACGAGCTATGAATGTAAGCCTTTATGGATTTCTCCATTGCCTCTAAAAATTATTGCTTGTAATAATGATGTAAAACGTGTGAGTTTGTCATGTTCTTTTGACTTTTAAAATGTTAGTTCTTTGTGCTAAGAAGTATTGGCAAGTTTGCATGACAGTGCATCCTGAAGGAGTAACAATGCACAGTATTTCAATATCTGGGAGGCATTTCACACAACATAAGGAGAAACAAGCGAACATGCTTCTGAATGGATCTTAATTCTGAAATATAGACTTTATTTTTGCCCATTCCTCTTTTTTCCTGCTTCAAAAAAAGAGAGAGGGAGGAAAAGCCTAAAGACTTCCTGAAGGCTAATCCGGTTTGGGGTCACGTGATTTCTTTTCAGATTCCATCTTAAGAGAGTTTGGCAATAACAATGAGTTTTGCTGTCTGTGAACTGGAGAAAATCCTGTAGCTTTAGTGTGAACAATGGGTGGAATTTTAGTGCAGTGTGGCTGTTTGCTTAATACAATGGAAGTTGGTACAAACTGGACTCGCAAGTGTCAAGTAGACAGTGTGGGAAAATCTGTATTACCGCAACTGAGTCAACAAAGTGCTGAATGCATGAATGCTGACTTAACTGTAACTACAAAACTATCTGGTCAGCTTCAATAATGGCTGAAAAGAGAGGGAGCTTCAGAAGGAGTTAAACACAGCAAACAGGGCCCTGATGGCTGGGAGATGAACAAAGTAGGCATTTCAGATGATTAGAAATGCCACACAATATGCAATCAGAATTGCTTTGTTCGACTCCAAAGCAAGTCTGTAACTCAGTAATTGAATATGAACTAAAGACCAAGGAAGAAATTTCTGTCCTTAAAGTAATTACATTAATGCATCATGAAGGTTAAAACAAACAGTGATTAGAGAACAAAGGAGATGCCTGGTCAATCTTCATGTGGCTATAAATTAAACACTTAAGTGTGTTGGACAAACCATCTACAAAAGTGACAAGAATTCAATCAGATCAGGCAAGTTTGGGTTAACAAATCAGGTTTAAATGCCTCCAGCCTCCTGATCACGTTTTGATTTAAGGGAAGCGATCTTATTTACCTCCCTTCCCCCAAAAGCAGTAGGATTCTGAGTGTCCTGGAGGGCCATGGTTTTGCACTAGTACACAGTGCCACTTTGGCAGCAAGAATTTGAACTGGGCAGAAAAATCAGATTTGTCAGATAGTTAAACAAAAAAAAATTTTCTCTTATAAGAAGGTGGTTTACATTTTGTTGCTCCTGGTGCAACTTGATGTTTTCACAATAACTGCTTAGATATCTTCAGTTCCACGTTGTGTGAGCAGATTCTTTTGCCTTTTGTTTATTCAGAAGGAGATAGTCAATGTGTGGGGATGACCCACAAAATACCCGACCCAGTTCAGTGAAAATATATCAATATTTGCATCACTGGTTTGTATTTCTGTGGCCAAGCCTTTTGTGTGTTACTGATGGGAGCCATGCCCTCTTTTCAGGATTTTGACAAGCAGAGCCAATCTCTACGTTATTACAACGTTGTTCTTGTAAAGTAGTTCCTCCCATATGTTTCTCCCATACTTGCAAAGGATGTTTGGTTTTTTTGTGAAGTGCTTCCCACAATAGTGTCAGTAGGCCTACAGAAAGGAGACTCATATATTGCAGGAATCCTACTACGAATGGCATCCCTATTCAATTCACATAGGAAAAATATTCCTGAGTTCCCTGTAAAGCATTGTACAGGAGCATTTCAGCTTCTGTGTGTATGTGGTGTGGGGAAATATAGTTCCCAGAATCCACTGCCAAAAAAAGGGACTGACCATGCTGCCTGAAAGATTCTGGGAACTTTTAATGCAACAACCCACCTGTTATGTCAAAAGGTTGTCATCTCAGATAACAGCTTATTTTAGGTATGAACTAACTGTCCTCATAAAATACACAACAAGATTAGGATTGTGCAGAGTAGTACAAAAAAGAATACAGGCCCTAGAACTGTGCTAGAAAGAAGTGGGACAGATCTTAAAGGGGAAGTGTAGACTGACCTAAGTAGAAACACATTTGAAATCTGTCACTTGGTTCGAACTAAACTGTACTAAGGGAGATCCATACATATGCCAGTCCGGACAGGCCTGTAGGAGGATTTCAGAGTCGGGAAGATTGCAAAAGGATACACCGGTTTCTGCTGGAAGGAAATTGTAAAGGTCATTACAATTAAAAGATGGAGATCTGGCACTCAAACGGAATGTTGTTGTTATATGCCATCAAGTCACCTCCAACTTAAGGCACCTATATATAAAACAAAGGATCCTATTCCCAAAAGACCCAAACTATAACATAATGCTTTTTCAGTTACTTAAGCCTAGTATCCTAGGTTTTCTAAAGCAGTGGCCTCCAACCTTGGGCCTCCAGATGTTCTTGGACTTCCACTCCCAGAAATCCTGGCCAGCAGAGGTGGTGGTGAAGGCTTCTGGGAGTTGTAGTTCAAGAACATCTGGAGGTCCAAGGTTGGGGACCACTGTTCTAAAGGACTGCCACATCAAATAACATCTGTTTCACTCCTCCGTATTTGATTTCCTCACTCTCCACAGTTTACCTTTCGTAGCCAAAGATCATTTTTATAGCAAATTAATGAATAAAATTGTGTTGCTTAAGCTTGAAGTGTGGTTTAACTACTGTAATTCACATATGTTGTTTCTGCTGTTGTTATCTATAGTATGGAGTCTTGAATTGCAAGGACTTTTCTTTGTACAAGTTGGAGAGCCCAGTTTTTTTCCCCCCATCTACTCAGCCGACAGCTTCTGATTACCTTCCGCACAAACTGTTCCTCCAAGTTGGGGAGGAAAATGATTTAAAGAAAAAAATGAGATAAGAATATGGAGAGGAGTCATCAAATGAGGAAGGTTTGTTATGTTGTGCCTGCATCAATCTGCACACACTCTTTGGTACCTCTAAGCAGTACTTTGGGGACAATTAAGAGAAATTAAAGGGAACATCAGCTGGATTTCAGAAGAACATTGTTACATATATTTCCCTATATCAATCCTCATAGTTGACTGGGAAAACATACTAGCATTTGTGTGGTTTTTAAAAAAAATTCTGCTGAGCCATATGCTACAGAAACATCTGATACATTTTTTTTACTTGTTCAAAAATGAGCTCATCCCATCACAAATCAGTAAGTATCTGTGGTTGATTTTCCCCTTTTATTCTTTTTTACAGTGAGTGATGCCAGCATGCAAATAGCTGTGTTTCAATGGTTGATATTTATCTTTGGTCTTCTTTTGTCTGCCATTCCAATTGGTGCTTTGGCAGAACTCCATTTCATTTTGGACTTCTGGGGGGGGGAGGAGTCATGATTTCCCCTTTCCTCTACATTCTCTACGCAGAAGAATAAAAGCTCTTTGCTTTTGAAAAAGTACTATTATGATTTCTCTCTCTCTCTCCTGCTCTTCCAATTCTTGCAGTGTATGACACATTTTATGTCAGTTTTTGGAGCAACTGTCAAAATGCCTTACCTGCCATTTTTTTTAGGGTGGTGGTGGTTGGTGGTTGGTGGAATGCTTATGTTTGTGTGCAGAAAACCATGTATGTGATTTCCAGGGGAGAGCTATGTTAGACTCTTGCAGCAAAAACAAAAAAGTCTATAAGCTTCATTGTAACTGGACAGAGGGCATATGTCCATGTTGATATTGCTGGATCTCTCAACACCTTTTAATACCATTGAGCATGGTCTTGTTCTGGGCTGTCTCTCTGAGATGGGACATGGAGACATTTTCCCCCAGGGGCTTCAGTCCTTCCTGGAGGGGAGAGTTTGTAAGGTAGTGCTGGAGGACTCCTGTTCATTGCCCTGGCCTGTGGTGTCTCTCAGGATTCTGTTTTTGTTTCCTGTGTTGTCTAATCTCAATATGAAAACACTGGGAGAGTTTTGGAAGCTTCAGCTGGTTTAAAATGCAGCAGCCATTAGGCAGCGTATAGCACTCTCTCTTGCTACCAGTCTCTTTTAAGGCCCAATTCAAAATTCTGATTTTGATCTATAAAGCTGCATATAGTTTGGGTCCAGGCTAACCAAAGGACTGTATCTCCCCACATGTGCCTTCCGACCTCCTAAGATCTTCAGAGAAGGCCCTTCTCTAGGTCACAGTGCCCTCACAGGTGTATTTGATGGGGATACAAGAGAGAGCCTTCTCTGTGGCTGTTCCCAGGCTACAGTACAGTCTCACTGCTGAGGTTTGGTGGGGGCCCTCCCTTTTAAAGACCAGTTAAAGTCCTGCCTTTTTTAGGCAGGGTTTTAAGAATCAAACTGGGCATGAATGAGTCCATTCTGGAGGCTGGGTCTATGCTTTCTTTTTAAAGTGTGTTTTTATAGCTTTAAAATGTTTAGATTTTAATTATCATTAGATGTTTAATTCTTTTTTTAAAAAAAATAACTTGTAATTGATTGTGCTTTTAATCTAATTTGTTTTAATTCATTTGTGAGCCATCTTGGGTATCCTTTCTGAGGGAAAAGGTAGCATAGAAATCAATCAAACAAACAAACAAATGAATGAATAATACATTTTAAAAACAATAAAATGAATGAATCTCCATTCTGAAAAGACAACAATCCCATTGCAATCCATTATGAGGCCTAGAGACTCCTTATAAGAAGAGATCAGAAAATTTTAGGCAACCTGCACTGTTATGGCTACAGGTGATTTTGGAAGCCTTTGGTGATTGTTAACCATAATTTGTAGGATGACGTTCCTTTAAAAACACCTGAATATCTTTCCTACTGCTAAGCAGTGGTATTTAATGAATGAATCAGTTTGCAATGGTTACAATGTCTGTTAGTCAAAACACGTTGGGTCATGAAGGTATAACAATCCTTCTCAGGGCTGTCTCTGCTTTTGTGGCTTGTAATGATGAATACAAAATTCCAAAGAACAGCTGTGGCAATATTTATAGCCCTCAATTACATGGAATGGTTGTTGACTGTACACACACTTTGTGTTTTTCATCTTTCTCCAGCAACAGACTGAACTATGTGTAAACCAAAAAGAAGTCATCATATTCGTAGAATATTTTTGGTGTGATGTACAGTACGTCATGACCCTTTCCTTATCTCTGTACCGAACACAAAGTCCATTCTTATCACCAAGCAAGAAGTCCATTTCAGTCTTCCATTCAGAAACACCAAACACATGTTGTTGTTGTTTAAAAAAGGGTTTTATGGGTGGCTTTGATCACTTTTAATTCTGGTGTTTCTTCTTCATACTCCTTCCACAATAAGGGGCTCTAAAGCTTCTGTCACCTCCAGCCATAATGGCCAATTGCCAGGAATCCAGAGGGCATCATGTTGGAGAAGGTTGCCCTAGGCTCACAAGTAAAAAGTATATAAGATTCTAAACCCAGAATGGTCAGGGCAATAGAGGGAGGAGCTTGACCAAACTCACTCATTTGCTTATTTCCTTCTTGATGCAATGGTTTCAGAATCAATATGGATTCTGCACACAATTATATATTATCTATATACTGTTAAAGCTGCTACAATGGCTTTTTGGTAGGGAAAAAAACACATAATTATTTTTTTGCAAAAATTAGAAACACCCCTTTGCGTTCTCCAAAACAATTGTAACGTCAAGAACTGCAACAGCAGCAGCAGAAACAATAATGCTGGCATCGGGGGGGGGGGGGCTGTGGGTTTGTAGCCCTTCAAATGAGATGAAGCTGCTTGCAGGGTTGTTTTTGTTTTCCCTTCCTGCTATTTCCACATATAATTAACAGTGGGCAACTTAGCTGATCTCAGTATTTAATTTGTATTATTAGTTTACTTTATGATGCCATTTATTTTGTAACAAAAGACCGGGACTGTTAATTTAGCTTGATCCTCCCTTCCTTTTATTTCTCTGCAGCTCTCTTCCTATCCACTCCCAAATCAGTAAATGAACTGACAGTCACTGTGACTGGTTTGTTGAAAATGTTCAGGACATGGCACTGCAGGGTTTAGAAATAATGAGACATGCATTGCTCGTGCTGTTTATTTGTGCCACGATCCAGCCAAAATTAACAGATTTCAGTCTGTTTGAATACAATAGAAACATTTAAGCCCATGCTGAAAACTCTTCCCTTAAGGTCAATGGGAAATAAAAGTGCTTCACTTTGGTTGGTTTATATCACATTTCACATCCTGATTCTTTTACTTCTTTCTCCTTCTCTACACCAGGGCAGGCAACAGGAAGCCAGAAGGATACCAACTTTTCTGCAGTCCTGGCTTGCTTGATTGGCTATAGCTGCTGGAAATGTGAAGGCAAAATTTGGCAGTACCCAAACACATCTTGGATTTCTTTGCTGTATGCATATAGAGCAGGGGTCTCCAAACTACGGTCTGCGGGCCACATCCGGACTAGTCTGGACTCTAGTATCTTTCCCGCCCAGTACCTGCCTCTCTGCCTTCCCTAACAGAGCCTGGCAACAACTCTCCCTTCTCCCACTGGCTGCTCTCTTCCCAAGCACCCGGCAGTAGGGGGGGATGATGGGCAGGCGAGGCTCCAGCAGAGGCCCCAGTAACAGCTTCACTTGCCTCTTTGTTCTGACTTCTGAAGGCTTGCAGCTCTCCAGCAGCTGCCTCTGGAGCTCCAGCCAGCTCTGGGCTGAGCTGAAGCATGGTGTTGCATGAGCAGGTGAGAGCTGAGGTGATGGAACCCAGGGTGGCGGGCAGGGCTTCTGACTGCCTAAGGACTTCACCCTGGGGCCAGATGAGGAGAGTTGTCCGCCCTTGCTGCTCAGCCCTGCCTTCCAGCAGCCCGGCTCCCCTCCTACTCCATTCTGGAAAAGCAGCTTTCCAGGCTGCAAATGGGAATTGTTTGGGTTCCAAAAACTCTCCCTCTCAATCTCTCTTTTTCACAAGGGGGTGGGTGGGTATGGTCATGGATGGAAGTGGCAACCTGGGAATCCCACCAGAGGTGACTGAGGGAAAATGGGTGTCTCAGAGCCTGCTCTTTCCAGCGGTGTCTGCTGTCAGGTTCATAGAGTCTTTCTGCTCTTACACTCATCACCAAGTTGATGTGACCAGGTTGCAAACTGCCTAGTAGCTGTTACTAGCAGCATCTACGAACCTCCCATTCTTGGAAAAAGTTGACTTTTTGACTCTGAGGCAGTAGGCAGGCAGGCTTGTCAATTCCCTGTGGGCAGGAACGAAACATCCTCACACATCTTAAGGTATAATGTGTATCTTTCAGTAGCTGTGGTATCCTTGCTGAACATTAAGGGGATTCTCAACTGAAGACTGCTGGGAACAGCCTTCTCAACATTTAATAGCAAATCTGGGGATTGCATTCAGTCATAATTATAGTAATATGAGGATGTTTCCTGCCAGGTGGCAATAGTGGGCACCTGGAGGAATAGCAACTTTGTTGTTCAATTTACAGTTCCTTCTGTGTTTCCAGGCCACTTGATTTTCTCTTCTATGTTTTCCGCTCTCCACCAATAGAAAATTGCTTCCTGTGTTATGACAGTATGCCAGAATACGGAACTGGGCTGGAACAGACAACTAGGCAGCCATAAAATGTTTTAAAACATTAAAAGAGCGTCTGCCTGTTACTGTTTCCATTGAAACTTCAGTTTGGCAATATTATGAAATTCAACAAGCAGTTCCATCATTCTCATTAATATTGTAGTATATAAGTACAAATTTGTTGATCCAAATATTCATTCATTATAAAATTGTTCCCCCCCTTTTCCCCCACTTTTTTTCCTTTGGTCCTCAAAAATGTGTAAAATATATGATGTGGGCCTCATACTGAAAAGTTTGGAGACCCCTGATATAGAGTATGCACCAAAATTACCATAATCTTAACTCTGCAGATTACACACAAATCTGCATCCTCTATACTGCTCCTGGCATGAGTGAGTAAAACAACAATCCATTTAAAAAACCCTCTCAGATCACTCGCTATTAAGGTAGTGTGCCCACCAAACACACCTGTGAGGGTGATGGGACTGAGAGAAAGGCCTCCCCTGATGATCTTAATGCCTGGGCAGGTTCATAAATGTGGTCTTTTAGATAGATTGGACCCAATCCATTTAGAGATTTATGGGCTAAGAAGACCAGCTCTTTGAATTGTGCCTGGAAACAGATTGGCAACCAGTGGAGCTGCTGTAACAGAGGAGCTATATGTTCCCTGTAACCAGCCCCACTTAGTAATCTGGCTGTGGCATTTTGGACCCACTGAAGTTTCCAAACACTTTCTAAAGGTAGCTTCTTGTAGAGTGTGTTACAGTAATCCATCTGAAATGTAACTAGTGCATATGTCACCTCAAAGGCACTCCTGGGCACTGCCAAAACCTGGGTATCAAGGATCAGAGATAAATCCAGGAGTACCCCCAACTGTGCCTTTGTGTTTTCAGAGGGAGTATAACCCCATCCAGCATAGGCTGCAACTCTTTTCATTGATCTGGTTTTCATCTGATCAGGAGCACCTCTTTCTTGTCTGGATTAAGTTTCAGTTTATTTGCCCTCATCCAGTCCATTCCTGACACCAGACACTGATTTAGAACTGCAACAGCTTCCTTGTAACAGTGGTGCCTCGCATAACAATGTTAATTGGTTCCATTAAAAACATCGTTATGTGAAAACATCGTTAAGCGAAACACCATTTCCCATAGGAATACATTGAAAACCGGTTAATCCGTTCCAATAGGAGCCTATTCAATACATTTCAATGGTGAAAAAAAATCACCAAAAATTCAAAAAGACTCAAAACAAAGCCAAATTACTTTAATGAAGGTTTTATTAGGTGCAGTAACGATTCCAAGCATTTTAAACATTTTTAAACATTTTAGAATATTTTTAAAATAGCGAAAACAAGGCTGTCAAAAAAAATGTTAAGCGAAACAGGGGGCCTAAAACTGTCATCGTTAAGTGAAGCAAGGTCCCAAACATCGTTATGCGAAAATCCCCCATAGGAAACATCGTTAGGTGAAGTGGCAAAATTTCCAGCAAAGGCCATCGTTATGCAAATTCATCGTTGAGTGAGGCACTCATTAAGCGAGGCACCACTGTATTTAGATGGAAAGGAGAGATGGAGTTGGGTGTCATCAGTATACTGGCGACACTGAACCACAAAACTCTGGACAACCTCTCCCAGTGGTTTCATATAGACTTTAAATAGCATAGGGGGCAAAACAGATCCCTGAGGGACACCACAGGCAGGGCTCAGGGGTGGTGTTGGAATCTCTGTTTTTATTAGCTTGGGCTCAAATCCTGTCAAATTTCAGCAAATCCAGGAAGTGACAGACTCAAATGATAAAAAGGGAGCAGTACAAATATTATTTCTCAAGAACAACTTAAAACCTATAAAGCCATTTGAAACATTTAAAACTATTTTAAAAGATGC
This sequence comes from Pogona vitticeps, assembly GCF_051106095.1. Taxonomy (NCBI): domain Eukaryota; kingdom Metazoa; phylum Chordata; class Lepidosauria; order Squamata; family Agamidae; genus Pogona; species Pogona vitticeps. The sequence goes on from NC_135785.1 coordinate 164,450,439, forward strand.
ACTTAGAACTCTGCAACGTACTTAAGCCATTGCACACTTGCATTGGTGGTGGTGTATGACCGTGCGTGTGTGTGGCCACCACGTGTTATTTTCTGGGCTTTGTAATCAGGTGGCAAAAGGAGGACTTCCATCTGGGCAGGCTGTGACATTGCCCTTCTAGTGTTCAGAGTTACAAGGGAACTCAGTGGACATTCATGTCAAAATTGCTGGAAACACAGCCTTGCAGCTACAATTATTGAGAGTTACAAAGCCTGGCCGAAAACAGTTCCAAATTGAATGAGTGACTGTCTCCTTACCCGTATATGCATATATATTGTACCTTTTTGCACACGTTTATAAGCTCTCTCTTTCTCTTTTTTTCATTCATTTTTTCTTTTTTTGGGGGGGGGACACAGTACCCTTGTCTTCTGCATTTTATTCACTTCCACTCCTCTTTCATCTTCACATTAATCTAACTCGGTAACACACCATCATTTCTGGGGGCAGGTCAAAGAACCTGCTCTCCTGATATCACCTGCCAGAGCAAGTCCAGACAGCTAGAAATGCATTATACAAACCAGGGGATATTTGTCTTGTTCGCATGGGATTTTGTGTTTGTTTTTTGGCTCAAAAAATGTGTTCAAGCGTAAAAAGCTTCCCTTATCTGAAAAATCCACAAAGGGCCAAAACATTAGCTCATAAGAGCTCTCTATGACTAATGTGCAATGTTCATGGCTGGGTTGCAGTTTTGGCTGATGTGGGTGAATTGGAATTTGTCCCTTGTTTGAAACAAAACAAACAGACTGGTGTGTTTTTTTTCCTTCTAAAATTCCTATCGAACACATAAGGCTCTACAATGCACCTTTTTTCCACTCTAGATTTCTTTTCCCCCTTTCCTAGAAAGAGTAAATAAAGTTGATGATACGTTTTCACAATGCAGTCCGAACTTTAAAATACGCTGGCCGCAGTGGGTTTCGAAATGGCAGAAAACTCTTGTGCTAGCACACCTGCCCTTACGCCAGGGCAGTCTTCTGGATCTACCAGTGGAATTGCTTTGCTGGGTGCAATCAGCCAGGTGAAGAGCTGAAAAAAGTGCAGAGAAGGGGAGAAGTGGGGAGGAGCCAAGTTATACAAGATCCAACCCCCTCCCAGTCCAGATGCATATGCACAGGGCTAGCACAAAGTTCGGCCAGAGTCAGGATAGTCCGAAGTACTTTACAGCATCCGTAGATCAGGATGGATTTGGGTTCAACCCAGTCTCAGCTGGCCTCGCTCATCCAGCCCTCAGCTCTCTTGGTTAGTTAGGACTGCACCCTCTGCAACTGACAGTGAGGTAGGTCCCATTAAACCTAGGAAGACTAGCATCCAAATAAATAGGTTTAGGATCATCTTGTAACAAATTAAGCAGTATCTGCTCTGACACCTGGAAATGAACTTCGGAAGAAAGCCCTCCCCCTATGCATACCATTAAAGTTATGGTTTAATTTTATTATGTTATCTCTCATTTGTTTTTTTTTTAAAGTTCTTATTAAGTAAGAATGAACTCAGTTATAGTCAGTTCACAGAACGGGCCTTGAACACATGATCCAAATGAGCCCTAGTAATATCCCAATTGGATCATTTCATAAATTTCTGTTCATATGATACATGTTCAAATGACTCATTTTTCTTGTCAGTGGTTTATCTGTAGCTTATTTCCCCTTCTCTGAGAGGGTTGTGTTATTTTGTACTGATGATGTATTGATTCATTCTGTACCGGTATTACATGTGTGCCTCCTCCTATCAATTTATTTTCTTTGCAAAGGGCTTCTGAGCATTATGGAGAGCGTGAAACAGCTCTCCATAATGCTCAGGGACAACATGTGTGAACTGCAATACAATCATGATGGTGTCAGGTGCCTTCCTATCTCTCGCTGATCGCCCCCTCCTTTGCCGGATGGGATGGGCCAGATGAGACATGGAGCCAGAGGAGAGGGGAATCTCATCCAGGCCCTTCCAGAGGGTGCAAATCGGAGAGGAAAAAATCATGATCCAAAGCTCTTTCCAACCCCCATCCACCCTTGCCCCAAATCTCTCCCCATAACTTCCAGTCTCTTGTCTGCAATCTGTTCTCAACAGGCTCGTCTGAGGTGTGTGGGGATAAGGAGGGTTGCTTCTCCTCTGTCTTTTTTTAAAGTGTTGTGCTCCTTTGCAAAGGCTTCAGGGTTCTGGGCACTGTGTCCACTTGATGACCACTGTGCTTGTACCTTAAAAAAATTATTTGACCGATACTGTATTTCAACAAATCAGCAACTTCTGTTTCCTTCTGAGCAATGTATACATGTTGTTTTTGATAGCAGCTCAAAGGAGACAGCCTCCCCCCCCCTTTGAATGAGGACTTGAACTTTGAATTGTAAAGAAAGGATGGTTGCTTCTCCTCTGTCTTTTTAAAAAACCCTCTGCTCTTTGAAAAGGGAAAGGGGAGGAGGCTTGGACCTCTCTATTGTACCACAGATCTTTTTTTTTTTTAATTAAAAGTAAGGGGCAGCACTGCCCCAGAAAAAATTAGAGAAAATAAATTAATTCCATGGTGTAGTTGACCATAATGTTTCAAACAGGAAAAAAAGGGATCGGTAATGTTAAAACAAATGGGAACATTCACACTCATCTACATAGTATGTGACTGTGATTCAATACAGTGGGGTCTTGACTTAAGAACGGCTTGAGTTAAGAACATTTTGACTTAAGAACCACTCTCACAGGAAAATATTGACTTGACTTACATACTTAGATTTGAGTTAAGAACTGAAAAAAACCACGTGGGAGGCAGGGAAAGTGCAAAATTTGAACTTTCAGTTAACTGTTGGCCAGTGAAAAGGGTGCCTGTCTGCTTCCTCACTCCTCCCAGCGTTTAGAGAGTGGATTGGGAGACAGTCTTCGGACTGCCTGGTACTGTACTTCCTGGACTGTATTTTCCCTGCCTTCCCTGAACCTTTCTTGACCTAAGAAAAAAAGAAACAAAATATCCCCCTCTAGTGGTCGAAGGCAGAATAGCAGCTTCCCATTAGTTTCTATGGACGGAAAAGAGCAGATACGGATCAAATGGTTTTCAATGCATTCCTATGGGAAATGCAGATTTGACCTGAGAACTTTTTGACTTGAGAACCGCCTTCCAATACAGATTAAGTTCTCAAGTCAAGACCCCACTGTACAACAGGTATGAAAAGGACTGATAAAACTGGGGTTCATCTGGTTTGTGTGATCAGATCCTAAACTGAGCTGAAAACCTATAGAGGCATTCCCAGGTACTGTCACATAATATGTTCTGTGTTGTTATATGCCACCAAGTCAGAATTGGTGACACCGCTTTCAAAGTAAGTGAGATGTTTAAGAAGCGGTTTTGCCAGTGCCCCCCTCAGGGTTCCATGACCAAGTGAGGATTTGAACCCAAGTTTCCTGGGGCCCTAAGGCATCACTTTGTGCACTACACCACAATGGGTATCCATGGGTGTCAAACAGTAGTTCAACTTTATGCTGAGCTTCCATCTCAGGGTTGCTCCCAGTGCTACCTAGTCATTGCTTGCCCACTGCAAAAGGCTGGTGCAATGGCAGCTGATGGCCCCCACTTTGGGAACAGAGTGGTGGCATGTGCCTTTTGTACATGTACAACCTTCTCTATTTCATCCACACACAATAGAACTGTATCTGTGGGAAAGGTTGGTCATTATGTGAACATGCCATTTCTTTAAAAAAAAATTAAACAAATCTTCAAAACAGATTTTTCAAACATGCCTAAGTTCATTAGCATTTAAGCGCTATGGCATCATCATCTCAACACATGTGAAAACAAAATGGAACTAGAACGCATTCTAATAAAGAGCAATAAATATTGGCCACTGGCACCAAGCTAAATGACAGGAAAGACAACATATTTTAATTACGATGTATTAAAATGGAAAACAACGTTTTAAAAAAAAACACAACTCTGCTTCATATTTATTTATTTAATTAAAATATTTCTATCCCACATTTCTTCACAAAAGGGTCCCAAGGGACTCTGAAGGAGAAAGGGGGCAGAAAGATGACCCACAATGTCACCACACGTCAAACCTACTCTCCTTGGGAAAGATGGCTGTTTGTTCCCAGGGAAGACCCACAAGTGTTTCATTCATTCTAGAAAAGTAGGACTTACTGTGGTACGGACGTGACAAAACAATGCCACAGAAAACACCAAAAGGAAAACAATGTGATGATACAATGCTGATGCTGCATAATATGTGAATAAGCAAGAGATTTGTGGGGAAGTGTCCCATAGTTCCTATAGTTGCCAAAAGCATTTCAAACAGGAGTGTGCTATACGATGGTTGAACTGAGAATGAGGCCTGTGTGAAGGAAACACATGGTACCACATTTCACACAGAGGCACTCAGACCAAACATGTAGCCAGAGTTTGTCCTTTTGCACTGAACCTTCGGACAGGGCTGTGGCGCCTTGGTCATCCAGCTGGAGTTGGGCAGCAACCCCTGTAATCCATTGTCATTGACCTTGCTGGTAAAGGATTATGGGATGTGTTACTTTAGGAGGTGATCCCTCAGAGACTTTCAGTGGAATAACTGCACGTATTTGCCTCCTGACATAATTTGTTTTTGTTATATGATAAAAGAAGGTGGTACATAGCTCTGTACCTGCGAGAGAGACAGTGTTCCAGAAAACCTCAGTCAGTTTTAATAAGTAGAATGACCTGCACATCTATTTTCTGGGATACATGTCATAATATTGTCTCCCTCTGTGTTTAATTCATGTAGTGGTCTATATTAAAAGTCAACATTTTATCCTTATGAGTTGTTAAAGTGGAACATTCCAGTTACAAGTTATTATGGCCACATTCTAATACCATGATTTTTGTAAAATCTACCGTATTTTTCCATGTATAAGATGCCCCCATGTATAAGATGCTCCCCCCACACAAACACACACTTTTCTAACCCAAAATAAAAAAAATCTAAGTGGGGCTTAGCAAGCGGAGGGGAAAGCAGGGATCAAAGCACTGTAATTGACCAGATAGGCGGGATATAAATACTATCAATCAATCAATCAATCAATCAATCAATCAATCAATCAATCAATAAAGTGGAGGGGGAAAGCTTGGAATAAAGCGCTTTGATCCCTTCTCCCTCCTTACTTCCATGTATAACAACCCTCAATTTTTAATGTATAGATTTTAGACAAAAGTATCACCTTATACATGGAAAAATACGCCAGATGTATTTGAATTTCAGTTCTGTCAAGTGAATTGGACTAAAAAGATAGTATTTTAGCCCAAGTATTACTTAATTGGAGTAGATGTGGTCTAGAGGGGCGGGGTATAAATTTAATAAATAAATAAATAATAAATAAATAAATAAATAAAATAAATACTTCTCCAGTTATATAATAAGAACACTTTTAAAGCAATGTAATTTAAAATTTAAAATTACATTTGAAATAATCAGTGATATCTAAAGTGTGTGCTTCGTGATCACCATCATAGTGTAAATGGATGTTAAGATGATCAACATTTAATTGAAAACATACTTTAACCTCTGTTCAGCAATACACTTCCATGCGGGAGAGTATACTTGAAATAAAATAAAACACAGGGAGATCCAATATCCTCAGGACACTGATTTTTGGGTATGACCGTAAACTTCGTTTATTTGGATTAGGCTGATCACCTGTTGTTCTATTAAACCTTCTACCTTTCTCACTTTTGTTCATGTTGTGGACTCTTGCCTTTGATTCAGTATCAGCTCCTGTGGAAGAGAGAAGAGCTGTGGCTTTATATTTTCAGCAGCAATACCAAGCCGAGCTACTGAAGTGTTCAGTTAGCAAAATATGTCAAAGGACATATTTCTGATAAAGATGGGATATGAATAACTCCTGCGGAGTGCTACAGCGTCTCTGGAACAGTTTCAGATACTGCCAGGAAGTTACATTCCATTTAAATATGGCATCTTGTTTATTAGTTAGGCTATTACAAGAGGAGAGTCTTCATTACCCAAAGGCTTCTCTTGTGCTTAACTAAGGGAGAGAATTTGGTGCAGTGCCTGTTCTCTTCACTTGGGCAACAATATTCATTAACTGCACACAAGTTACCGTATTTTTCGCTCCATAAGACGCACCTTTCCATAAGACGCACCAATTTTTTTGGAGAAGAAAACAGGAAAATATAATCTGTTTTCTTCGCTCCATAAGATGCACAGACTTTCCACCCCCCTGTTTTGTGGGGGAAAAGTGTGTCTTATGGTGCGAAAAATACGGTATATGTCAGGACAAATCTTTGGTATTACTCAGATGGCTAGTCAAATCCTAAAAGGAGTCAGTTAATGGGGAGGGAATAAACTGCACAACAACCGCCAAAAAGAGAGAGAAAGGCACATTGGGGCAGGTGGTTTGAACTAAAGTGATGGCATGCTGGAGAGTTAAGTGCTATTATGAATTCCTGAGTTAGTTTTCAGAGGAGTCTGTCGAAAGAAGTCGAAGGGTTTTTCCATTCTGTTGGCAGTTTTACAGGGACCTCATAATAATGAATTGTCAGAGTTTTCTCCCACTCTTTGGCTCAAACGTGACTTCTCTCAGCGTCAGACATGACTGACATTTTCCTCCCACCACTTTATTATTTCTTATAAAAAGGGTTTTGTTGCATAGACATGTAGGAGCTCTCATGCCCCAGCCTTGTTCAAATTCTTCAACCCTAATGTCATAGTCAGCAGGACAACAATAACAGCAGAGGCTTAGACATCCACCTGGGTTGGGGAAACACACCCATGAATGACAGGTCAAAGAGGGATTTGACCCACTCTTTCAATGTCACTCATTGCACCTTTCCTGGCTTGAAGTGCAGTGTGAGATTCCATGACAATTGGTGCAGGAGAGGAGCGATATCCACAGTGTATGGAAGTCAGTGCCAGCTTTTACACATGCTTTGCAGCTGAATGCTGAGACACGCACTCTCTTGTTGCATCGTGCCACACAAGGCATCTCTTTCCTACATCATCCATCAAAAAGGGTAATCCCACTGTCTTCTGAATCCTGTGCTTCTGAATTTGTGATAAGATTCTTAAGAGCAAAGTCTTCATTAGCCCACTAAAAAGAATAGCTGAAATCCTATTGCATAAGTTACACCATGTAAGGTTGAGAGTATCACCAGCTGTGGCAATTGTTCAGAAATTATACATTTCTGATTTTTTCCCCTGGAGGTTCTGAGGCTCCCGTGGAACTTCTTTCATTGCTGGGAATCCATTGGGGGCTGCAGGACTGGAGAAAGAAGTACTTACCCAGTATCACCACTGGTGGGATTTATTTTATATATTTAGTCTTATTTGCAGGTCACCTTTCACACAATGAGGAGATCCAAGGCAGCTCACAAGGTAAAATTAAAAGCACAATATATTACACATTAAAAAGCAATTAAACTATAATGATAATTAAAAATACATTAAGTGATTTAAAACATTTAAAACTTTCAAAGCAAACTTATTTAGTTAGAAACCAGGGACTCAGTCACAGTTGTTAAAAGTCTGCCTAAAGAGGAGGGTCTTCAACTGTTGGTGGAAGGACAAAGGGGAAAGGGCTAACCTAAGCTCCTGAGGCAGAGCATTCCACAACCAGGGAGCAGCCACAGAGAAGACCCTCTCTTCTGTCCCCATCAAACGTGCTTATGACAGCAATGGGACCAAGAGTAGGGCCTCCTCTGATTATCTTAAGGACCAGGAAGGCTCATGTGAGGAGGTACAGTCCTTGAAATAGCCAAACTGTATAAGGCTTTATAAGTAATAACCAGCACTTTGAATTGAAACGGACTGGTAGCTAGTGCAATTATTATAGCAATGGCGCTCTCTGTTTCCTGTAACTAAGTCTGGCAGCTGTATTTTGAACCAGCTGAAGTTTCCAAACCATCTTCAAAGGCAGCTCCATGTAGAGTGTGTTACAGTAATCCAAGCCATGTGTAGCAAAGGCATGTGTCACTGCAGCCAAATCAGATATCTCAAGGAATTGGTAGAGCTGACACACCAGTTTTAACAGTGTAAATGTGCTCTAGGCCACTGCTGAAACCTTTTAACTGAGGTCTGGAAACTGACAGATAATGTTGTTGGCCCACAAATGGAGGGTTTGGAATGTCTCCTAATAGGGATCCCAGTCCCAATCCGTATGGCCTTTATTGGGTACAAAGTGGGTTCAGGGGCTTCCATACAACCTACTCACTGTACATTCAGAGGGAACGTTCTAGCCTCTGTCCTCACTTCCATCACCTTCAACACTCGGATGGTGACTATCTAAGAGGAGATCCCTGCTCTCTGTGAGTGATTTCCATGTGAACTGGAAGCATGATTTTCCAAGGTTCAAATTCTTATGGAGAGCCCCCACAGATAGCAAACACTGTGCTATTCAGGATCATTGCCTTCTGCATTTTTAGGGCAACAGACTAGAGTGCTCCCCTTGAAAGTGTAATGAGTATACCCAGATATTAACACCTGAATAGGGCTAGACCAGAAAATACTGCAAATTAGAGACTGAGATGTCTTAGAAGCATGCCCGTGTCTGTTGTGTCCATAATGTATAATTCCTTCCAACTGCCATGTTAGCTGCTGCTGTGGTTCAAAATTAGCCCTAAATTACAAGCCTGCTGCATCCCCCTAATTCCGTTTTAGTGTTCACTCCTGTTTTGGAAGTTTACAAGATGCTCTGCAACCATCTTGTAATTTTGCCCATCCCTTTTGGCACTCCCTTTTGTTTATTCTTGCTTTAACAGTAGCTGCTAGATTTCTCTGGCCTGCTTTGCATCTGTGCAGGATTTGTAAAAGGTTTGCTTTAAGTATTGGATGTCTTCAGTCAGCTTAGCCGACCTGTCTTTGCAGTCACATACCAGATAGTCTTTTCTTCATACAGACCCCTATTTATTCATGCATTGGATGGGGGCTAACGGCAAACATTCTGGTCATGCACCACTGCAGGCTTTTGCTTGAAGATTCATTTTCTTTAGGAAGTCAGCTTTCCTTAATGACATTTTGTTAACCTCTAGACATATTCAGGTGGCTTCTAAGTGTGTTAAAACTAGCATGTATTAGCTTGCTTTCAGTTATGAGTAACTCAGTCCCAGTCGACACAGGCATGAGAATGAAGTAGAAAATCTTAAATCAGAAGAACTGTGGTGTCTAGAATGGTTTCAGAATGTAGTAGGGAAATCAAGGGAATTCCTTTCAAACCGAAGGCCGTGTAAAAGAATAGGCTAAAACCATCCTTCCTGATAAGCTAGTTTTATAGCCAGAGTTTGTTTTTTTCTTGCAGTTAAGTAGTTGAAAGGAGCCAGCAACCCCATGGATTTCATGAATGGGCATAGTCCATTCTAGTCAGGTTGGTTAGGGCCACTTAAAACCTTGTTATGGCAATTTTTAAAATGATGTAGATCCAGGTGGAAAAAAATGTTTTAAGTGTTCACCTAAATGCCATGGGCGAGGGGGCTACTCTAACCTTTTTTGAGTTAATGTGAAATGCTTTGCATATTCCATCTGTGATTTTTGACCCACGGTGGTGTATTCACACATATAAGTAGTAAAGCAATGATGAATCTGTAACCCAGCTATCAGATGCATGTTGTGTGAGAAAATGTATCATGAATTCACTTTATGTTTCCCTGGTAGGCCAAGACATCTAATATGATGAGGCCTGGGCATGTTTCTTGAACCACTGATGACGGCTCCCAACATTTCTCATCCCTCTGACTTTATCATCATCTCTGTTATCGCCTTCTCAAGGTTAGAAGGTCGTGCTGTTTCTAATGGAGATGGAGCTTAAAATGCCACAACTCCATTCTCATGGACATGAATCGTGTCATGGGTTGCTCTCCTATTAGTGTATGGAGTAGGTGACACCTGACCCGTAGAAGCAACCTTCCTCTCTTTCTATCATTTACTCAGGGAATCTATGAACGCTGAGCTTTGCTTCCTAAAAGCTGCTCAGTCTGTAACCCTTCTTCATCTTGACCCCATGTAAGATAATGAGCTCACCCCCCCAAATGAGAAGACTTTGATTAACTGGTAGGGCTATTAAGGTTGAAGGAAGGCATGCCTGGGCTACAGTGGCAAGACAGCAGGAGCTCTTTTCCAAAGCTCAGCGTGATCTAAATAACACCAGAGTAGTTGAATTATAATCATCCAAACAAATACTTCTCCAGAACAGTAAGGAAAACACTCTGCCAAGGGAAAGTGGGTTCATTTATCTTTAGTAGGCAAGAAGCCAGTTGTGTTGAGAAAAATCTAATAATTTGCACTCAGAAAGGTAATCACTGTACGAATAGACAGGTGGATACAAACCAGCAAGAAGTTTTAGAATTGGGTTTCGTGCATTTCTTTACATGCCAGCAAGAAAGAGTGGTTTAAAAGTTAGCCTATACATGAAGGTCTTTATGACCTGGAGTGGGAGCAGTCCATGACCAGGGCAGCTGGCTTATCCTCAAAAATATTTTGGAGCATCATTCACCACCACCCCATCCTAATCTATGAGCTGGCCATGACCTATTGCCTGCCATCACTGTTCTTCTCTCTTGAGGACTCTTTGCGCATTGTGAAGTTTGGTAACCTATATATAAATGCAACATTTGCCTGCCAGTATGGCATCATGGTTGGGCCATTAGCATACAGATACTATACATTTATGAGCCAATTAATAAATCATAACAACCAGACACATAGAACACCTACATGGGTATGTGCTGTTCAGTAGTGTCTGTGCAGTCCTGTTATATTTATATCAGGGGTGAATTGAAATTTTGGTAAAGTTTCAAAATCCAGCAAGGACCTTCAGACACTGACATCATCAGATTGTCTTGCCAATGGAATGAATACAAAATGTTGCACATCTATTAGATACCATGTCAAATACTGACTGCATGTAAGGCATCAAATATACTGGCGGCAATGTGTTTGTTTCTTCATGTTTGATAACAGTTATCAATGGTGTCAAACATGACGTACTCTGTAAAGAAGTGACTGCAAAAACAAGCCAGCTGTCAAATATTGTCAACTATCGGCAGGTTCATATCAGATGCAGTCAAGTATTGATTGTTACTGTATAATCTTTGAATGCCAAAAGCTAATACTCAACAGAAAATATTCAGAGAATGTTGGCATAGCCTGACATATTCAAAACTGACAAAAGAAGCATATTCATTTCTGTTCATTTTAAACAATCCCTGCCATTGCAATCTCACACATAGTTGTCTGGAAGCAGAACTCAGAATGTTACACTTTGAGAGGAACTCATAGTTACTCATTGGTTCTTATCAGCCAGGCTGCCATTATTCTTGTTAGTTCCTGTTTAAACAAGTTGGGTTGCATGTTATTAACACATTGTATTGACACTGCCAATAGACTGGCAAAATGCAGGGCAATATTCTCTTCTTCCTGTACCTTGGAAAGATATATAACAATACAAAAGGCCAAACTAAATGATCCTTCCCTTGCCAATAACGATTTAAAAGAGAATAGTGTAAAACCTGGAAAGATCCTTTCAAATGCCATAAAATATCATTAAAAGTACCTTTTAAAAGCAACTAGGTGTTGCCATTTATATCTAAATAACTTGGGTGTAATTCCTTACATCTGCAAAGTAACTTTAAAACTACAAGTTACATTGGTTGCTAACCCCCCAAATAACTAATTACATGGCAGCTTTGGAATACTTTGTGTTTGGGAGCAGATTGAACCACACAATAGAACTTACTTTGGAGTACATATGCATAGAATTCTACTGTTAATGAGCAATCACTTTTTATTTATTTTTTTCTAAAAAGGAAAACATTCAGAAGATCCTGAAGCATATTCATGATTAGTGCTAGGCCCATGTTTTATAGAACCTGGCTTCCCAAGACTCTTTAATACCCTTCTGTCACAGAGTCTGTTTTCTTACCACCACAATTGCTGCCTGCTCTTCAGTATCATCTGCTTGCTTGCCAGGCAGGCAGCCAACAAGCAAACAAAGAGTGGCATCTTCTGCTCCTTCTCACCACCCTCCTTGTCTGGACTGAAGGAAGAGGAGGGTGAAAAAGCAGGTTGCAATGGGGAGAAGGAGGAAATGTCTGGGAGGAGGGTCTTGTCAGAGAGATTAACACATCCAGGCATATCAACTGAAAGAAAATATCAAGCAAACTGTTTGAAGCTCTAAGAATGAGATGCCTTTTATTTCTTTATTGGATTTTTATTTTATGAGGCACCTTGCATGGGTGGATGCATGAAACACATTGGGATACAAATATTGTTTTAAAATCAGTAGCATTTAACAGTATTGTATTTAACAGACATAGATTGCTCTCTGTTTTGTTTGAGATGCATAATCTGTGGAGATAAATGGTGATACGTGTCTTCAGTGATGGATGCACTTGGGTTTAATGACTGAGGCTCTATAACATTGAGGGACAGAAGGCTTCCAAAGCAAGACGCAATGGACCACAAGCACTCCAAGGTTAAAGAGTACCCCATGGAAGTGGCCCCCCAGTTGGTCTTTTCCCTGACATTTCCCTGCCTCCTCCCCAGGTTCCTGGTCTACTCTTTTTCATTCCCCACAGGGGCATATCACCAACACCACCTCCGTCACCCTGTTAAGTGTGCTTCCCTTGCCCATCCTTACCAAGCAGTGATGGGAAGGCATCACTTTTAATTTTTCAAAGCACTGACAGGTAGGGTCCTGTGGCTGTGTGCACTGTGTCATGCAAACAATAGAGGAGCAGCCATCACCTTTATTTCCCTTAAAAGCCCCTGAACCTCAGATGACCCCAACTCAGATCACTTGTGTAAGTCAAAAAGAAAGGAATATGTCCAGAGATACTTTTCCAAAGTTCCTTCTTCAGATGACAGTTTCCCAGTAAGGCCATTGGCATACCCAGTCTCTGGATATATCTGTGCCAAATGCTGCTACTTGACCCAATCCCTCCTATGGCACTACCCTATCATCTCTCACTGTCTCTGGTGCCTATCTGGAGTGTAGGCCTGAGAGTTTTGAGGCCTTCAACTTAATACTCAAAGTCTGACCCTTGACAGCAATAAAATATAGAAATCAACTTCTTTTCAAACTTTTTTTTCTACCCCACCTCATTCTTTTTGGAGATTCACTAA